>NC_058375.1:3945000-4245000 GCF_018350175.1 Felis catus
GGGTACTTTAGGAAGAAAGACATTGAACGAAGCAATGATGAACGAGAAAGCAAACATAACACTGCTAAGAATGGTCAGGTCTAAATAAAGATTAAACATTTAGAAACAAGGGGCGCCTGGGTGGCTCAATCAGTTAAGTGTCCCACTCTTGATTTCGGCTCAAGTCATGATCTCAAGGTTTGTGGGTTCGAAACCTGTGTTGGGCTCTGAGCTGACAGTATGGAGCTTGTTTGGGATTCTTTCTCTCTCCCTGTCTCTCTCTCTCTCTGCCCTTCTCTTTCTCTGTCTCTCAAAATAAAATAAGCTTTAATTTTTTTCTTTAACATTTATTTATTTTTTGAGACAGAGAGAGACAGAGCATGAACGGGGGGAGGGCCAGAGAGAGAGGGAGACACAGCATCCGAAGCAGGCTCCAGGCTCTGAGCTGTCAGCACAGAGCCTGATGCGGGGCTCGAACTCACGGACCGTGAGATCGTGACCTGAGCAAAGTCGGACGCTCAACCAACTGAGTCACCCAGGCCCCCGTAAAATAAGCTTTAAAAAAAAAAAAAAAGATTTAGAAAGAAGCACCATAACAAATTTGGGAAATTAAAACACGTTGAAACTAAAACACTGAGCAGCAGCACGTTGAAGATGTTAAGGGAGTGGAACTGTCCCCCATCCTTCTCTTATTCAGGAGGGATACATGTTAACAGCTTAAGAGTATCAAATAGGATTGACTATACACTTTCCGAAGGAGCTGAGGGAGGCAATAAAAAGAAAATTTAATCCATCCAAGAGACAATAGGAAAGGAGAAAAAAAAAAAAGGCAAGGGTAATATAAAGCACAAAGTAAGAGAGTAGAAATCCATGCAAATATCTAGCTATTACACTAAATGAAAAGACATCAAACTTGCCAGCTAAAAGACAGAGATTCTGTAATTGGACTTAAAATAACAAATCCCTCTGTACACTATTTATAAGACGTAGTTACGCCAATGACACGTAAAGGAAACAAACTTTTTAAAGTAAAAAAGAATGGAAGAAGATGCTTGCCAATCACTTATATGATACGATATATATGTATAAGGAACTCCTAGAACTCAGTAATAAAAAAACAACCCAGTTGAAGATCTGAGCAGACATTTCTCCAACAAAGATATACAAATGGCCAATCATCACATGAAGAGAAACTCAACATCTTTATGCATAAGAGAAATACAAATCAAGACCACTTGAGATACTACTTCTCACCCTCTAGGATGACCATAATCGAAAGACAAGCAGGGCTCCTGGCTGGCTTGGATGGTGGAGCATGCGACTCGATCTCAGGATTGTGAGTTCGAGCCCCACGTGGGGTGTAGAGATTACTTAAAAATAAAATCTTAAAAAACACACATTAAGGGGCGCCTGGGTGGCTCAGTCGGTTAAGCGGCCGACTTCGGCTCAGGTCACGATCTCACGGTCCGTGAGTTCGAGCCCCGCGTTGGGCTCTGTGCTGACAGCTCAGAGCCTGAAGCCTGCTTAGGATTCTGTGTCTCCCTCTCTCTCTCTGACCCTCTCCTGTTCATGCTCTGTCTCTCTCTGTCTCAAAAATAAATAAACGTTAAAAAAAAATTTTTTTAATACACATTAAAAAAAAAAACACAAGCGCGGTCAAAGACACAGAGAAACTGGAACCCTCAGACATTGCTGATGGGAATGCAAAACGGTGCAGCCACTGGAGAAAACAATCTGGCATTTCCTCGAAATAGTAAACACAGAATTACCGTACCATCCAGCAATCTCACCCCTAGGTACATACCCAAGAGAATGGAAACCTACGTCCACACAAAAAGCTACAGAAATGTTCACAGCAGCCAAAGATTGAAAACAGCCCAAGCGCCCATCAACTGATGACAATCCAAGGCAGCGTATTTCTACAACAGGATGTTATTCAGCCATAAAAGGAGTGACGTGCTGATCCACGCCACAAGATAAATGAACCTCAAAAACATTATGCTGAGTGAGAGAAGCCAGACACAGGAGGGCATCCGTTTTATGATTCCATTTACCTGAAGTGTCCAGAACAGACAAATCCACAGAGACAGAAAGTACATTTAGTGACTGCCGGGGGTTAAGGAGAGAAGGAAACGGGTAGTAAATGCTAATGGACATGGGGTTTCTTTTTGGAGTGATGAAAATATTCTAAAAATTAATGGCGCTGATGGTTGCAAAACTCTACGAATATGCCCAAAATCACTGACTTGTACACTTTAAATGGGTAAACTGTACCCATGTGATTACATCATGCGAAGAGTGTGCATGTATACATGTATACATGTATTTTTTGAAGTGAAAGTATAGAAAACCATATACACCAAATACATTCTTTTTTTTTTTTTCAACGTTTATTTATTTTTGGGACAGAGAGAGACAGAGCATGAACGGGGGAGGGGCAGAGAGAGAGGGAGACACAGAATCGGAAACAGGCTCCAGGCTCCGAGCCATCAGCCCAGAGCCTGACGCGGGGCTCGAACTCACGGACTGCGAGATCGTGACCTGGCTGAAGTCGGACGCTTAACCGACTGCGCCACCCAGGCGCCCCTACACCAAATACATTCTGAACAAAAGTACGATCCATCCAAATCAGCTTAAATAAACCTTAAAGCAAAAAGTATCAGGAGAGATAAAAGGATCATATAAGAGGCACACTTCACCAGAAAGATATAAAAACCCTAAACCGATATGCATCTGTCAACCCAGTCTCAAATGATACGAGGCAAACTCTGGCCTTACAAGGCAAAAGGGACTGACCCACAATCGTAGTGAGAGATTTTAACACAAGTCTCTCAGACGTGACGGATTAAAGCAAACCAAAACTGAGTAAGGATGTAAGGAGTTTGAGGGGGCACCTGGGGGGCTCAGTCAGATGAGCATCCAACTCTCGATCTCGGCTCAGGTCATGATTTTACAGCTCGAGCCCCACGTCCGGCTCCGGGCTGGCATCACAGAGCCTGTTTGTAATTCTCTCTCTCTCTCTGATCCTCCCCTACTCACTCCCGCTCTCTCTCAAGTAAATAAACAAACAAAAATTTGAACAACATAATGACCTAACACGTATGTTCAGAACCTCACATCCAGTAATGAAGAGAATATGCATTCTTTCCAGGCACACGTGACCACTTCCAAATCTGACCGTATTAAGCCAAAAAGCAGGTTTCATGAACATAATGTAGAAACAATATTACACGGACCCACGTGCCCCAACCACGATACAACGGAGTTAGAAATCACTAATAAAAAGACAGCCCAGTAACCCCCAAACTCTGCTTGGTAGGGAAAGCTAAGTCCACTATAGAGACCCGAGCCCCTGGCTCTCTCCTCCTGCGGATCCCGTCGTGGTAGGACGGAGTCTGCCGCTCGGCCAGGGAGAGCCAGTGCGGAGCATAGCTTGGCGGGGGCCAGAGACTGCATTGGCAGAGGTGGGGGACCGTGGGAAGCCTCACCTTTTGGCAGCTGCTCTGGGGACGGCGGGGCCTTCTCTGCGTCCTCCAGTCGCTCCTGGCCATCTGAGTTCTCATGCTTGTCCTCGCCCTCCACTCTGTCCAGGGCAGTTGGCAGGGCCTGGGGAGGACAGGCCAGGGATGCTTCAGGGCCTGAGGCCTCAACAGCATGGAGGGTAGAGGACAGGCACTCGGCTGGGAATCCACTCCCTCCTCGTTCCCATCCGTGCTCCCAAACTGCTCCCCCCGGACCCAGAAGCCCGAGCGTGGAGCCAGAAGGTCTGGGTTTCAGCTGTCCAAGCAAGGGCTGAAAAGGTCCCTAGACCCAACCCCCACCCCGTACCCACCAGGGGCCCAGGCACCAGCATCCTCCACACCTGGATTTCTGGGGGTTTCTTTGGCTTCTGCACCCCCAGCTCCTTCTCATCCATGTAGCCCAGCTGGGCTTCCATTTTGTCTGAAAGATCAAAGGGAAGAGGTGAGACGGTGGGCTTGGGCAGGCAAGGGGTGAAAGGCAGGAAATGGGGCGCCACAGGGGAGAGCTAGGCTGGCCTTCAGGAGGCTCCTCTGGGCCTGGCCCCTCCAGAAGAAGGACAGGTGAAGCAGGTGAGCCAGAGACCTCAAGCCAGGCCCGCAGACATGGGGATCCTTGGAGGACCTTGGGCCCAGTGAGGCCAAAGCCACAGGCTGATGGCACAGGGCTGCCCATGGCAGGGAGGGGAGGTTGGCGGAGGCCGACCTAGGAGCTGGGAGACCTGGATGTGCTTCCCGCCTTCAGGCTGGCTGACAGGCTGTGTGCCACCCCTTACTGAGCCAATTCCTGACACCCTGCCCAGTGCTCAGAGCAGCCCTGGGAGGTGTCCACTGTCCGGTCCCACATCACAAGGGAGAAGACAGGGCTCACATAGGACCAGGTGTGTCCACCTCCAGAGGGCACACTTTTGCCCAGGAGCAGGATAGATGTCCTTGGAGGCACTGAGCCTCTCAGGGATTCACACCTCACCCGAGCATAGGTAGGTCAGAACGGGGCCTTCGAGGTCCAACGGAGGGAAGACGACACTTTGCCCAAATAAACACATGGGTCACCAAAAGACACTCAAAGACAGACAATGAACGAGGAACAAAAGATGTGAAAAGACATTTCGCCAAAGACACGCGAATGGCCCAGAAGCACGTGAAAAGATTCTCAACGTCTTCAGCCGTCAGAGAGACGCAAATCAAAACCACGGGAGACACCACTTGGTATCCACTGGGACAGCCGTAAGCAAAAAGTCAGAAAACAAATGTTCGGGGAGGGGGTGGGGAAACCGGGAAGCATCACACGTTGCTGGTGAGAACGTCAAATGGCGTGGCCACTCTGAAAAAGTCCAGCAGGTCCTCAGAATGTCAGGCCACGTGATCCAGCAGTGCCACTCCTGGCCATGCTCACAGCCACGTGACTCATGGCACCCCCCACCTTATTCACGATGGCCCCCAATCCACCAGCTGACGGCCGAGCAAACAGAAACACGGCACATCCCACACAATGGGATATCACTCGGCCAAAAACAGGAAGGAAGCGGGACACGCCCTACAACGTGGATGAACCTCAGAAACACGCTAGACCGGGGCGCCTGGGGGGCTCAGTCGGTGAAGCGTCCGACTTCGGCTCAGGTCGCGATCTCGCGGTCCGTGAGTTCGAGCCCCGCGTCGGGCTCTGGGCTGACGGCTCGGAGCCTGGAGCCCGCTTCGGATTCTGTGTCTCCCTGTCTCTCTGCCCATCCCCCGCTGGCACTCTTTCTCTCTCGCTCCCAAATATTAAATGAACATTAAAAAATTAAAAAAATAAAAAACATGCTAGAGAATGAACCCGGACACAAAAGGCCAGGTGTTATGTGGCTTCACGTACGTGGAACGTCCAGAACAGGCAAATGCAGAGAGTAGATTAGTGGTTGCCAGGGGCTCGGGGGAGAAAGAGTAAGGAATGACTGGTAACGAGTATGTGATTCTCACAGGGGGATGAAAATGCTCTAGAATTAGAGGCAACTCAACCCTGTGAACACACGAGAAACTACCGAATAGTAAGATTTGCAAGGACTGAACGTTGTGGTGAGTAAATAGCCATTAAAAAGATAAACTCTCAGGACAGCGACATTTCTGCAGGCAGAAGCTTGCGGCGGGGGAAGGGAGGCTGTCCGTCCTGGGTTGTGCAGAGGACCCGGCGTCTCCCGGGGCCTTGCCACCTCCCGTGACCCAGGTGCCCTCCCCCGCACATCGGAGCCCAGACCTGGCAGGCCCAGTGGGGCCGGCAGGAGGTGGGCAGGGCTGGCGGGCACTGGCGTGTTGGGGTCCGAGGAGATGACTTCGCTTGGCTTCTTGCCCTCGGGCCCCTCGGGGATCAAGTCTGGGGTGCTGTACTTCCCGTTAACGTGTTCAAACTCCTGAACCTGAGGCAGGAGACAGGGAAGGAGAGAGGGAAGTGGTCTCAGCCCAGAGCTAAGGGCCTCAGGGTGGCTGGAGGGACAGGGGGTGTCCCGGGCTTGGGATGAATGCCACCTCCCCACCGAGGCTGGCCAAGACGAATACACTTCTGACCACAAACCTCTACGCCAGGCCCCACCCCCACCCCAGTGTGTGCTCTGCCCCTTGACCTACCGTCCCCACCTCCAGCCTCCCCACCCCCGCCCAGAGAGGCATTCAGAGGGGTCCCTCTAGCCTGACTCAGTGCCCGGAGCCAGGCACTTGCCCTCTGCCCGCTGACCCCCAGAGGGCACACAAGGGCCATGGGGGGGCCGCCAGGAAAGGCCCAGGCAAGGCTTACTCACCCACCTTCTTCCTAACTAGTGACATGACCCCGATGCGGGTAAGCACGTGCTGCCTCGAGAGGCCCTCACGGGGCACGCCGTCCGCGAAGGTCTCTGCACCGTCAGCCCCCGGCTCACACAGGTGCCGCATGAAGAGGGACACATAGGCTCTGGGGTGGGGGGGACTGGGGCTCAGGGAGTGAGGGGCCAGCAAGGACCCTCTGAGAGGGCTGGCAGGACCCCCAGGTAACCCCCTGGCTGGAGCCATCATCCATCAACTGCCTCCCAGTCAGGCCTGCTGGGTCAGGCCCCTAGGGAAGGACTGGGGGCGGGGGGCCCAGAAGGGAACCCCCCCATGACAGCCCTTGCCCTGGATCTGGTCTAGCAGAGGCGGCTGCTCAGGGTTTTCTGCACCTGAGCCCCGCCCACCCACAGGCCAGACAACAGGAATCCCCCAGACAGCAAGCCAGGGCGGGAACACAAACACAGCCCGGTGGGCAGGTGCCCTCAGTGGAGCCTGCCCGCTCTGGGGTGGGCAGCCACGCCCCGGGCCACCACCTCAGCCCCTTTACCTAAACTCCTTCTCGCTCTTCCCTCGAAGGTCCCGCACCAGCCAGTGGGAGTTGAAGGCGTCCTGGGGGGGCATGCCCCAGCGCATGATGGCGTTCAGAAAGGCCTTCCGCTGCCGGGCGTTGAAGCCCAGCACCTGGGCAGGCGGGGAGTGGGACGGAGGAGCAGAGAACTCAGGGATGGGCAGAGAGGCAGACGGAGGGGAGAAGCTGGGAGAAACACAGAGGGGGCAGGACCCGGAGACCCAGGGGTCTGTCCTGGCCCCACCTCTACTTGGCTGTGACGCTGGGCAGGCCCCTCGCCACCCCCCCCGCCGCCTCTATCCCTACTCCACACCCCCAGAGGTACAGCAGGGATGAGCTCTTTGTTCTGAGGAGGGGGAAGGGGAGATGGGAAAGTGGGGTGCAGACGGGCCCCACCTCGATATTGCCACCCACACGGGCGAGAAGAGGTGGCAGGGGCTTGTCCCTGTCGCTTTTCAGCTGCCTCCTGGATTGTCGCCGTCCACCTGGGAAGCAGACCCACCACGACACCTCACCGGAGCCCGGGGTGTCCCGACCCCCCGCATCCCTTCCAGCAACTCACCCCAGGACAGCAGAACCCCTCAGGACATCCTCCAAAGGATGGACGACTGTCCTGGTGTCCCCAGGGGACCCCAGGCTGACCAGCAGCTCCCTGACAAGTGTCTGGGCCCCAGTCCAGGGTCACCAGTCCTGAGACTCACTCTGCCCTTCTGGCCTTTCCTCAAAGTCCTCGTCCTCGTCCTCGGAGCCGATGGAATATTCGGACTGGTTATCCGAGAGCTCGTCCTGCCACTCTGTGAGGGGCCAAGTGCAGAGGCACAGAGTGAGCCCCCCCACGTCCAGGGCCATGCCAAGCCCCCAAAACCCAGCCCAGGGATGAGGGACAACGAAACGAGCACGGTGTACTTCCTGGGAGCTCACTGAACCCCAGCAGCCCTGCACTGTATCCTAAGGCATGACACCATCATCATCCCTCTCTCACAGATGCGGAAACTGAGGCTTCCCCAAGGCCACACCAGGAGCAGTGGTGAAGTCACTGGACCCCTAGGCACCAAGCTCCCCAAAAGGCCGGCACCCACCCCTGCTCCCAGCCCTCTTTCTCCAAGCCCCCCCCCTCCCCGCCAGCCCTCTGACCACGAGCTTCTTGCCCGCCTGGGGCCACGCACCCTGGTCCTCCTGGGAGGCGTCGTTGTAGTTGACCTGCTTGCGGATGCGCTTGCCCTTGCCCAGGTTGCGGGCCAGGTCCTCCTGCTGCTGCTCGTAGTGGTGCCGAAGCAGCTTCTCCCAGTAGTCGGGGTCCACGTTCTCCTCCTGCTTGATGATCTCCCGCTCCACCTCCTCCTGGACACAGACGCAGGGCCCGTGAGGGCAGGCCCCGCAGGTGCAGGCCCCGGATGCTCGGAGGTGGAGCCAACAGCTACCCCCGGGAGCCTCCCAGCGGCCTCCGCCACTCCTCACCCTCCAAGAGGACTCTTCATCCAAGAGCCCAAGATGAATCGGAAAGCCTGCCTACTCCAGGAAGCCACCTTGATCACCCCAGCCCAACAGGTCTTCCTCCTGCCCCTGACACAGTCATTCGTTCGTTCGTTCGTTCATTCATTCATTCACTCCAAAAGTATTTCCTGGCCGTGTGCCAGGCACTGGGGTACAGAAGTGAATAAGCCCCAGCCTTGCCCTCAGGAGGCTCCTGGTTTCCTGAAGGATAATTAGCACCCAGGGTCTGCATGGAGGGTGATGGGAGTTGAGGAGGAGTCGGAGATGGAGGAAGCAGAGACGCCACCCAGGAGAGACCAGGGTTAAAAGTTTGCTGTGAGAGGAGAAGGGCCGCAGCGGCGGGGGCGAGGAGGGGGCGGGGGCGCTGGGGGCGGGGCCGCGGCGGGGGCGGGGCCGCGGCGGGGGCGGGGCCGCGGCGGGGGCGGGGCCGCGGCGGGGGCGGGGCCGCGGCGGGGGCGGGGCCGCGGCGGGGGCGGGGCCGCGGCGGGGGCGGGGCCGCGGCGGGGGCGGGGCCGCGGCGGGGGCGGGGCCGCGGCGGGGGCGGGGCCGCGGCGGGGGCGGGGCCGCGGCGGGGGCGGGGCCGCGGCGGGGGCGGGGCCGCGGGCTTACCACGCCATCCTCCTCGCGCACCACGTACTGCGCCACCTTGAAGGAGCTCAGGTATTCGTTCATATTCTGCAGCTCCGTGTCGTCCGTGGCGTCCTGGTTTCTGTCCAGCAGCTTGGAGATGGCCGCATCGTCATAGTGGATCACACTGCTGTCCTCCACGTCCTTGTTGTCGCCTGGGAGCAGACAGGGTGCAGAGTGAAGGGACAAGATGGAGTGCTCCAAGTGTGGGGACCCCACAGGAACAGACTCCCGACCATGGCCCTTCCCAGCCTCCAGGAGGGGCGGCAGCAGAGGGGCATGGTGATCAGAGAGTGGAACCTGCACCGTATCAGCCCGGCTGCCTGCTCACCGGACAGTCCGCGGGCAACCAAGTGAGGGGCCAGTGGGGGCGAGCACGGGAGCCCAACAAAACACAGAAAGGGGTGGCGGGGTGGGGCGAAACCCTTCCTCTCCGGGGACAGCCCCTCGAAACACAAGAGGAGCTGGGAGCTAGGCTGACTTAGCCCCTACCTGGCGGGGTACTGCCATGCTTTTTCTTGGCGCTGGCAGCCAGGGCTCCCCCTTTAGAGGACTGGACATCCGGGATGGGCGTGACAGGCCTCTGGCCCTGAGACATCATGCCTGTAGGACAGAGTCAGAGGGGTTGCAGGGCTGGGGGGCAACCCCTAGCCCCAGTGCCTAGAGACGCCGCCCTGAACCTACCCTCCGTGGCCAAGAGACGGGGGCAGAGGAGAAAGGCTGTGGGCCCCGGGGACGGATGGAGCGTCACCCCCACCCACTAGCCGCCCCAGACGCCCACCCTCCACGTCGTCCTTGAAGAGCTCCTCGGTGCCGAACTTGAGGATGTCGTCCAGCTCCTGCTTGGTCATGGAGCCAGACTTGGAACCGAGGCCAGGCCGCACCACCAGGTGGGTGAGCATCATCTTGCGCTTGGCCACCTGCGTGATGCGCTCCTCCACCGAGGCCCGAGTCACAAAGCGGTAGATCATTACCTTCTTGTTCTGTCCGATGCGGTGGGCGCGGCTGAAGGCCTGGGGGCAAGCCACAGCTCAGTGCTGGGGGTTCAGCCAAGGGCGGGGGGGGGGGGGCGCAGGGCCGGGCGCCGCAAGGTGGGAGGGGTGTGCACGCGTGCTCAGGGGCATGTTCTGCATGGGGCTGTGCTGGCTTCCTGACCGTGGGTGGTCTCGGGTGGGCCTGGGCGCCCGCACAGGTGGAACTAGGCATAACTGCAGGTGGGCAGCGGTGTGTGCAGGGGCGGCGGAGCCAGTGTGTGCCCCTGAGAAAGCCACACGGGGCTCTGACGGCAGTCCTGGGGAGGTGGGGTGGCACCTCCCTTGAAGCGAGCCGCTCGTGACCGCAGGAGCTCCTGTTGGAGACACTCAGCCACCCTGGGAGGGCAGCAAGGCCAGCAAGCTGCCCAGTGGTATGAGGACGTGCCCGAGGCTCTGCATCAGGCGTCTGCGTGAGGCGACCCTAGCGTGACTATCTGTGTGGGTGACTCTGCGTGGGCGCACACACGTGTGCGTGAGACATGAGTTTGTGTGTGCCCCTAACAGTATGTACTCAGTGTGTCCATCCCTGCCCCAGGTGGCCAGGGACAAGAGCGTGTGTCTTAGTTCCCACACCCCTACCCCCTCAGCCCTTCCGTCCTTCCTCACCAACCCCGCCTGCCCCTCCTCCATCTCTTCTCCCACAGGCTGGTCCCCCCCAGTATTTCCTTGGTTTCCCCCCCAAACTGCTCTCTGTCTGGGTCCCAGGACTCCCTCCTTTTGACTCCCCCCATGGGCTTGATCCTAAGAGTGATGGGACAGATGAAGGGTTATCAGCCACACAGACTGCTGTGTGTCCTTGGGCACATCGCCTGCCCTCTCTGGGCATTTCCTCTTTTGTACAGTGAGGAAGCTGAAGGGGCAGGGCATAGTCTCCACTCACCTCCCAGGTCCCCTCTTGGGGCTGGGATTCCATGAGGTGGCCCAGGGGGAGGTGACACCTGGACACAGAGTCTGAGGGGGAGGGGTGGAAAGCCCACAGAACCAGTGGTGGCAAGGGTGGCAACCTCTGACAGGGTTACGGTGTCAGGGCCACAGACCTGAATGTCATTGTGTGGATTCCAGTCCGAGTCGTAGATGATGACCGTGTCTGCTGTAGCCAGGTTGATGCCCAGGCCACCCGCCCGGGTCGAGAGGAGGAAGCAGAACTGCTGGGCCCCGGGGGCTGAGGAAGAGAGGCAGGTGTCCAGTGGGGTCAGTGAGGGGCTGCCCAGAGAGGTGAGGGTGGGCACAGGTGGACAGCAGATAGGAGGGCTGGAGAGGACGGGAGAGGGGGAGGGGGGTGCTGGGACGCCGTGGCCCCATCACAGATGACATCAGCCACAGCTGTGTTCAGGGTAAGCCTGAGGAGGCCCAGGGCCCAGGGTGGGGACAGAGCAGCCCCCTGGAGCCCCACTCAGCCCCCAGCTGTGCTCTGAGTCCTGACTCTACAGGAGGGAGCCAGAGAGAAAAGGAAGTTATGTTCAAAGCCTAGATGAGCAAAGACCAAACTACAGGGCCCCGGCCACCCCACCGGGCAGCTCCCACTGTCGCAGGACAGCTGGTTCTCAGGCCCACCTGAGCCCTTCATAAGTGACGGGGTCTGACCTGTGCGCCCGAGAGAGCTGCAAACAGGTTCCCGATCCTCCCGGGGCCTCGGCCACTCCCACCTCCGTCTAGATCTTGCAACTCTGGACTCGCTTCACCTCAAACACGAGTGGACAACAGGAACCCCTCCCCTGGGCGATCGGGCAGTGGGGCCCCAGCCCCGTTCTGAGGGTGGAGGCCAGCAGAAAGCCACAAGCCCCAGGGAAACAGCTCATCATCACTGCTGCAAACCTTGCCACTATAAAGGGGCACTGGGTCACCTGACCTCTCCCCCACTCCGGAGGTCTCCTTCACTGCCCGGCAAGCTCCGGTCTCTCCTTCCCGGGCCAGGAAGAGAGTACATTGCGTTTGGATGCCTAGGGCTCTGCTTCTTCCTCTCTGTCGCTAGGAAGCAGCCCGCAGGGAGCAGGCGCTCAGCTCCACCCCTCCCGCGGTCTGTTTTAGGGTGGCAGCTTCTGTCCCACACTGCTGGTAACCGGTGGCTTATCTGGGGTATCAGAAGCCCACAGGTGCCAGCCAGACACTCAGCCCCAGTAACAGAGGTGGTAATTTCCTCTCTTTCTCCTGGTCTGGGTCTCAGTTCCAAGCAGGTGTTCCCTGCTGGGCCCTCAGCACCCCAGGCAGCCCCCAGAGGTTCCGTGGAATTCATTCCTTTTAGCATTTAAAAGGGACAGCTGTTAGGACTTAGACAGACACCAGTCTGCTTTCTGCAGCCACGTGAGGGGAAACTAATCTGAACATCAGTTGGGTGGCCTGGCTGAGACCCCAGCCTGGGAGGAAGGGCAGATATAGGGTCCCAGTCAAGAATGCATGGGTAAGGCAGGGTACCGTTGAATCTGTCGATCGCCTCTTGTCGGAGGCCCCCAGTGATGCCACCATCAATGCGCTCATACTTGTAGCCCTCATACTCCAGGAAGTCCTCCAGAAGGTCCAACATCTTCGTCATCTGCAGGGGACATGATATGCCTGAGGGGCTGCCCCAGAGCAAGGAATGCCATGGGGCCACGGGCATGAGTTTGGGGAAGACAGAGCTGCCTGTTGAGTGGGGAGAGAGGTGGGACCCAGGCAGACCTGACTCGGGGCTCTCTGGAGAAGAATGCAGCCACCAGCCTTGACCCCCAGAGTCACTGCATCACCCACACCAGCCCCACAGCCATCTGTCTAAAGCACAGCTCTGAGCAGCCCTGCCCTTACCTCACAGCACAAAATCCCAGCTCCTCACCCTGGCATTCTATATGGGCTTCATGTCTCAATGCTTCCATCATACCCTCAGCTACCCCAAATGACCTGGCCTCTCCTCCTGGAAAGCCCACCCCCTTACTGCCTAGGGAACTCAAACAGCACCTCTTCTGTGAGGTTTTCCCTGATTTCACTGCTCCCTATAAGAAGAGAATAGCAGTCCCTTCTGGGCTCCCGTTACCCCGTGTATCTCCCTTCATTCTTGAGAGATAGTTGAGCTGGATATAAAATGATCCATTCCCGCAGGATACTGAAGATTTTACGACTGCCTCCTGCCACCTGTTGTTGCCGATGAGAAGCCTAAGGACAGTCTGATCATCACTCCTCTGTAGGTACTAGGTCTGAAGTGCTGTGATTTCCCTGTGAGGTGCCTAGGGATTCGTTTCCTTATATTTATCCTGCTTGGTACTCCAGAGTACGTTTCAGATCTGAGACCTCACGTCTTCCCCCAGGTCTGCAAACTCTCACGGATTCCAGCTTCTTCGCCATTTTCTCTATTTCTTCCTCTGCAACTCCTGTTAGATGATTATTGGAGCCTCTCAAGGTGTCCTTCGTGCACTTTCTCCTTTCTGATCTTTGTGTCTCTCTGCTCCATTCTGGGGACATTCTCAGCACCAGGTCCCATTCATCAGCATTGCCCTCACCAGTGCTGAGAGTTTATCCAAGGTGTTGAAATGTTTTATTTTAGTTCCATGCAGACCCTTTTCCTATCCAATTATTCTTGTTCATTTCTTCCTGCTTGTGCTTAACTGATTTCTTCTTGATTTATGGGTTGTTACTCCATTAATTTGGGGGATCCTAAACATGCTTGTCTGAAGTCTTTTTCAGGCTTTTCTATTATTCTTTTTGTTTGGAGTGTACGTACTGTTTTGTGGGATGTCCTGATATCTGGTTTTGTCATGAGGTTTGGAAGTGGGGTTTGTGGGCCCGTTTTAGGTGCTCTGTCTCCGTCCCTTTCCCTCTGTGCCCATTTCTAGGAGTTGCGCAGTCCCTTCTCTTTGGTCCCAGAATCATATCTTATGTTGGCAGGGGGTTGGGGGCATTGTGGGTCCAGTCTCCAAGCCAGTCCACAGTGCCAGGCTTGGTCAGATTTCCCCAACGTCTCTGGGCCTCCTGCGGGCCCATGGTGGGGTCAGGGCTGCAGGCAGGAGCCGCGGTCACCAGCTGACTTCAGTACACAGAAGAACCACATCCTCCTCTCTGGCTTTGAGCAAGGGGCCTGGCTCCGTCCCAGAATACAGGAGCATTTTTAGCACCAGGACCTGCAGGACCATTGCTGACTCCCATCACAAAGACGACCCCGGAACTAAATGTCTCTTTACGTCCGTCGCCCACATCCGCCTCCCACACTAGACTGGGCGTGTCTCAAGGACAGGGACTGGCCCCGTGCCTCCCACAGAGCCTGACAGAGGGCAGATGCAACCAGAGGGGTGAGGGAACAAGGGGTGCACAGACCAGCAGACCCCCGAGGCTGCACAGCCTGCCTCTGACCACCCAAGAGGCAGTGGTACGAGTGCCATTTCAGGAGGAGCTGCCCCCGCACAGGCTCTGCCCAAACCAGCCTCAGGGCCCGCCTGTGACAAGTCAGGCTGCAGGGGTGAGGGCCAGGGGCTGTCGTCCCAGCCTGGACACCGCACCGGGGAAGGCTCCGCTGCTTGGGGGGGGAGGGGGGGGCGGGGCAGGCCAGAAGGGGCAGGTGGTGAGGAAGACGCTGGGCTTTATGGCCAACATGCCCTGAGCTCCTGGAGCTTGGCACCCAGCCAGCTTTCTGGGCTGTGCCCGGCCAGGGCGCACACGAACAACCTCTGTCGTGCAGTCCACCGGGAAAGAGCACCAGGCCTGGAGGGCCACCAGCAGGCGGCGCCCTCAGCTGGCAGGGGTGCCCTCTGCAGGATGTGGAGTGAGGGCTGCGGGGGGGGGGGGGGGGGGGGGGGGGGAAGCAGGGAGGTCAGCTCACCTGGGAGAAAATGAGCACGCGGTGCCCTTCATCCCTCAGTTTCTTGAGCATCTTCTGTAGCAGCATGAGCTTGCCCGAGGACTTGACCAGGGAGCTGCCGTCATAGGAGCCATTGGGCAAGACGGGGGCCTCCTGTAGACACGGCAGAAGGTGCGGCATTGGGGGGCTTCCGGGGTCGGACCGGGCAGACAGGTCACTCATCCCACGGGGCACACGGCACTCCCAGGCAGAGCCCTCCGTCTCCCCCTGCTGGCACTCCACCAGGACACCGGGGACATCAGCCAACAGGCGATGACAGGGTCTTAAGCTAAGCCGGCCTTCCCAGAAGGAATTATGCCTGGTCTCCGTGGTCACGGTAGGGCGCATCCTGGCAAGGCCAAGCCCTGAACCCCAGCTGGGCAGGACGTCAGCCCAAGGGCCCTGCCGGGCCAGGGAGGTGAGAGAGATCTGGGGGGCAGATCACCCACAGCACGGCCCCCCACGGCTCCCTCTGCACGTGTCTGGCTGTCTGGGGGCAGGAGGCAGACACCGTGGAGGGTTTCGGCAAGAACCCGAACAGCAGTGACGGTGGCGAGAAGGGCCGTGCCGGGCTCTCTCTGAGGGCCCTTTCTCGCCCGGCCCTCACCCTTTCAGGCAGATGCTGTTACTGTCCCATTTTATAGAAGATAAAGCTGAGGCTCGGAGCAGGACCACTGGCTTTCCTGAGACCACAGGGTTGGAGCTGGTGCCTGACCCGGGTCCAGTCTCTCACTTCAGGACTACCTGGGGCCCCACGCAGGCCTTCCTGACTCCCCCGGTGACCAAGCACAACCAGATCAGCCTGGGGTGCCCTGATGCCCCCCACTGCTTTGTGGGCACAAGGAGGGGTCAAGGGAAGGAGAGGGCCTGCCTGAGCAATGGACGGAGGTAAGTTTTCAGAAACTGGGTGTAACGGGGCCACATCACCTGTAAGTCCACACGTGCGGGGAGGGCTGGGGGGCCGAGGGTGCCACGGCAGCCACGGACAGGCACCACGACGGGCAAAGGGAACCTACCGCAGCAGCCTTGGGCCCTTACCGTGACGGTCACGGGCACCCACTACAGTGGCCACAGGGCGGCCACGGGGACCTACCACGGCAGCCACGGGGAAGAGGTAGGGGTGGTTGCAACACTTCTTCAGGTCCATCATGATGTTGAGCAGCGACACCTGGTTCCCTCCCCCCTTGGAGTTCAGTGCCTCGAAGTTCCGCGTGAGGATGAACTTGTAGTACTTCCTGCAGCAGGGCGAGGAGGAAAGGCAGGCTGGACACCAGGGCCGCCCCAACCTCTGAGAGGACACTCTCTGCTCTGCAGGGAGACAGGGCTGCCGGCCGAGCACCACTTACAGAGACCAGAGGAGCCCTGCCGGGTGAAGCCCCAGGCCCCGAGTCACCCAGCAAGTTACTGAGGACATTGAAAAGCCTCAGGCAGCCCCAACCCAGGCCAGTGAAAGAGGTCAAAGAAGGAAGCGTGTGCAAAAGGTGAGTCAAGGGGTCGCGGGGGGGGGGGGGGGGGGGGGGGGGGGATGGGCGGGGGGGGGGAGCAGGGGTGTGGGGCGCAGAGCCTTCCCATCACCCGGGGAAGCGTTGCTGGAAGGCTCAGTCAGACCTTCTGGGAGAAGGCAAGCCCAGGGGGCGTGAGGCAGGCCGCTCTGTGGCGGGGCCCCAGTGGGCGGAGCGTCCACTCACTTCTGCATCTGGCTCAGCTCCACGCGAACGATCAGCTCGGTCTTGGCCGGCATGTTCTTGAACACATCGGCCTTGAGCCGCCTCAGCATGTGCGGCCCCAGCAGGTCATGGAGCTTTTTGATCTGGTCTTCCTTGGAGATATCGGCAAACTCCTCCAGGAAGCCCTCCAGATTGCTGCGAGAGAGAACCAAGATCAGAGCCAGGAGCAGGGGACTGGAACAGGCCAAAGCCCTCTGCAGAGGAAGCCAGGATTGGGGTGGGGGACCGGAGGGTCAAGGGCAGGCCGGTTAGCTGGTGGGCCTGGGAGCCTTAGCCCTGCCCTAAGTGTCCCTTCAGTGTCCACCTAAGCCCGTGTCCCCACCCCTCCAGTATAGCTCGGCCACATAGGATAACTCCCTCTCCTCAAAGCTGTCCTGGAAACAAAGTCTCTAGGACTTTTACCCCTGTTACAGGAAAGGAAACTGAGGCTGATGGGGGCCCAAGGTTGTATGGTCCAGCCTGCCCTCCAATCTGTATCTCCTGATTCTGAAGTCAGCACCCTCCACCCTGAACCCCCCATTCTGAGCCGGAGAATGGGGTAGGTGAAGGCAAGGAGGCCGGGGCCCCCCACTGGCAGGGGCTCCGTGTTCGCCCCATATCCACCACCACCCCCAGCCTTCTGCCCTCATCACTGTCACCCAGGTGCTCACTTAGGTGTTAGTGGAGGGGAAGGAATGAGGCAGGGCATGGGGGGCAAGGACAGCAGCCCCAGAGGACGCCCCGGGGGTCCCCTGGGGCAGAGCCGGGGAACAGTCACGGTATTCGGGGCAGCTCACGTCCACTGAGCCCCCTGCACACGCCAGGGCCGCGGCCCCTCCCGCACAGGTCATTTGGGGCAGGCTGCTGCTAATGCTCCCGTTTTACTGACGAGGAAGCTGAGCTCCAGCTCGCACTGAACTGGTCTTCCCTGGCTGCCCGCCAGCCGCCTCCCCGGCCACACCCCCTCCCCGGCCACACCCCCTCCCCGGCCACACCCCCTCCCCGGCCACACCCCCTCCCCGGCCACACCCCCCGGCTCACTTGAACCTCTCTGGAGTCAGGAAGTTGAGGAGGTGGAAAAGCTCCTCCAGGTTGTTCTGAAGCGGGGTCCCCGTCAGCAGCAGCTTGTAATCGATCTTGTAGCTGTTCAAGACCCTGAAGAACTTCGGGGAGGAGGCGGCCAGTTAGGGGGAGCCGGGCGGCCAGCCGGCACCCCTCCCCACCCCACCCCTCCACCGGGGTGGAAGGGGTGGCTCCAGGGGCCAGCAGCCAGCACCGCCTACCTTGGACTGGTTGTTCTTGAGCCGGTGGGCCTCGTCCACCACAAGGCAGGCCCACTCGATGGAGCCCAGGATGGCCTGGTCGATGGTGATGAGCTCGTAGGAGGTGAGCAGGACGTGGAATTTGATCTGCACTTCTTTCTGGAGGGGAAGAGGAGCGTCTGGGAGGGGAGCAGGTAGGGTGTCCAGAGATAAGGAGACGTGGAGGAGGGGTAGACAGGACTCCGGAGGGCCCAGGGAGGCTCTGGGACTGACAGGAAGGGCCGCGGGGGCAAGCCCCCTCATCCTCACAAGCCGCCCCCCCCCACGCTGTCATTGTCCCCATTTACAGCTCACAGGATCTCAGGCTGGTCCCCAAGACCAATGGATGGCAGAACCAGGATTCGCACAGGGAAGCGATCCCTGCACGTGTGGTTAAATGCTCTGCCGTCGCTGATTTGAGATTCTTTTTTGTCTTTTAAGTTTTATTTTATTTTTGAGAAACAGAGTGGGGGGAGGGCAGAGAGAGAGGGGGGCCAGGAAGATCCGAAGCAGGCTCTACACGGACAGCAGCCAGCCTGACGCAGGGCTCAAACTGTCAAACCGAGAAACCATGACCTGAGCTGAAGTTCAACCGACTGAGCCACCCAGGTGCCCCCACGGACTTGAAATTCTTGATAATTACGTTGTTGAATTTGTGTTTTGTAAGAGGAGATCTATGGAATGATGGAGCCCCCAGCTTCCCTGTCCCCACCCAGCAAACACCAACGCCTCACACCCTTGTGGGGGCCAGGCTCAGGCATGGGGGGCATTCACCCTGAGAGTAGCCCTGTGCTGAGGAAACAGGACATTAAATAGCCAATAAAAACCACCACCCACAGGTCGAGAGAGAGACTACTAAAAAAAGGAAAACGCTGTTTCTTGCATTTGAACCAGGGGCCCTGCGTCTCCACCGGGCCCCGCAAAGGAGGTAGCCAGTCCTGGCCAATCCAAGCCCGGATCTCCCAGCGACCGACGTCCCTTGTGAAGGGGCCAGAGAGGGGCAGAGGGGCGTCTCATTGCACGGGCTCTGCCTGCAGGTGGCCCCTGGGTTTGCACCCGGCCCTACCCTTTCCAGCTAGACCCAAGTCAAGCTAATTAGCCTCCT
The DNA here is from genome assembly GCF_018350175.1 of Felis catus. Taxonomy (NCBI): domain Eukaryota; kingdom Metazoa; phylum Chordata; class Mammalia; order Carnivora; family Felidae; genus Felis; species Felis catus. The sequence continues at coordinate 3,963,906 of NC_058375.1, forward strand.
GAGCCTCAGTATCCCCTTTGGTGAAAAAAAAAAAAAAAAAAGGAGAGATCCTGTCTGCGTGAGGAACGCCATGAGAATCCAGAGGGCAAAAGCCGTCCCTTAAAATAATTAAACGCACATGGAATCACTCCAGGATCCAAGTATTCTGCTTCTGGATACAGACCCAAAGGCCCAACAGAAGGGAAGCAGGGACTCGGAGTAAATGTCAGCACATCCATGTTCATAGCATTTTCACAAGAGCCAAAAGGTAGAAACCACCCAAGGGTCTGGATGGGTGAATGAAAAAGGAAATGCAGTTCGCCAATGGAGTGCCATTTGGTCTAAGAAGAGAGGACACTCCGGGGGTGCCTGGGTGGCTCAGTCACTTTAGTGTCCGACCTTTGATCTTGCCTCAGACCACGATCTCACAGTTCATGGAATTAAGCCCCGAATTGGGCTCTTTGCTGACAGTGCAGAGCCTGCTTGGGATTCTCTCCCTCTCTCTCTCTGCCCCTCCCCTGCTCACGCACACGCGCTCTCTCTCTCTCTCTCTCTGTCTCAAAATAAATAAATAAACACTAAAAAAAAAAAAAGAAGAAGAAGAAGGGAGAACATTCTGACCCATGTTACGACAAGGGTGAGATTGAGGGCACTTTGCTAAGTGAGATAAGCCAGTCACAAAAAAGCATACACTGTGCTATTCTACTCAAATGAGGCACTGATCGGTAATCACGGGGCGGGTGCCAGGGGCTGGCGGAGTTACTGCTTGGTGGCGACCGAGTTTTGGTTCTGCAAGAGGAGAAAGTTCTGGAGACGAATAATGGGGGATGGTTGCCCGATGGTGGAGGGTACTCGATGCCCCTGAACCGCACGCTTCAAAATGGTCACAACGGTAAATTTTATGTCTGTGTATTTTAGCACAATTTGTTTTAAGCAGGCTCCGTGCCCGGCATGGAGCCCAATGTGGGGCTTAAACTCACAACCCTGAGATCAAGACCCGAGCTGAGATCAAGAGTCGGACGCTTAACCAACTGAGCCAGCCAGGCGCCCCCCACGATTTTAAAAACTAAAGTAAAGGAGGTGAGTCTATAGAGTGCCCAGCACGGCACAGGACCCCAGTGTGAGCTCAGGAGAACTTTTCTGTGACTAATTGGCCCACAGGTCCATCATCTGAGTCATCCCCTCATTCAGCAAATACTTACTGGGCATCCCCTGGGGCCACAGAGGCTCCAAGATGCTGCAGCAAGCTGGGGTAAGAACCCCCCCGCCCCAGGATCCTGGGAGGGGAGCCCCAGCCCCCAGCGTAAGTGCTGAGATTCGTTGAGGGCCTCCCATGCACCAGGCACTGTTCTGAGTGCTCTGGGGGAGTCTGGGGACCAGAGGCACCCACACCTCCTGGGACTTCGTCGGAAATGCGGAGTCTCAGGCCCCACCCCAGAGCTGCTGGATCAGAACCTGCCCTTCAGCGAGAGCCCTGGTGACCCGTGGGCACAATCAAGTGGGACAGACCCTGCCTGGCTCACTCGGTCGCCCCTCCATGACCCTGCGGGGTCCGTGAGCTCATTCTGCTGAGAAGAATCTGAGGCACAGAGAGGTCGCCCAGCTGGTGTACTAGGGGGAATTGTGTTCCCCCCAAAATCCGTGTCCACCCAGCACCTCGGAATGTGGCCCTTCCAGGAACTAGGGTCTTTGCAGGTGTGATTAGTTGTGAGCCAAGCTGTGAGCCGAGGAACGCCAACAGCCGCCAGAAGCCAGAGGAGGCAGGAAGGACCCTCCCCTGGTGCCCTCAGAGGCACGTGGCCCTGCTGACACCTCGACCCCAGATTCCGAGCCTCCGGAACCAGGAGAAACTAAGTCCGTTGTCAGCCACCCGGCTTGTGGTGCTTTGTGACAGCAGCCGCAAGACGCGGGTAACTCTGCCTGCAGAGAAGCCCTTTGCTGGCCACAGGCTTCCAAAGGAGCTGAGGGACCCCCGCCAGAACGCAGGGCCCCTGCGGCCCCAGCGACAGACCCGGAGCCTCTGTGGGGTCCTCCCCGCAGATGAGGGGCGCTCACCTTCATGCGGAACACCTTCTTTCCACTCCGAATGGCGTTGTCCTCGAAAGAAAACTCATTCTCCCGGATCACGGAGCGGCTCTCCTTGTCCCCCGTGTAGGTGACCACGTAGAAGTCGGGCGCCCACATCTCAAACTCCCGCTCCCAGTTGATGATGGTGGACAGGGGCGCGCTGACCAGGTAGGGCCCCTTGGAGTGCCCCTGGGGGCGGAGGGAGACAGAAGCAGTGAGGCTGCCCACCCCACCCCGGCCAGCACCGGCCACCACTCCCGGGCCCCTGCCCCGGCCCGCGCACCTCCTTGTACAGGGAGTAGAGGAAGACGATGGTCTGCACAGTCTTGCCCAGGCCCATCTCGTCCGCCAGGATGGTGTCTGTGCCCTGGGCCCAGGAGAAGCGCAGCCAGTTGAGGCCCTCCAGCTGGTACGGGTGCAGTGTGCCACCCGTGGAGTCAATGTACCAAGGCTGCTTGTCAAACTTGACCGTGGGCTGTGGGGGAGGCAGAGGTTCAGATACACCCTGAATCCTGGGCACCGGAGCCCACCCCAGGGCCTTTGCACACACCATTCCTTCTGCCTGGAATACCCTCCCCACTCTCTCATCCCTGCTAACTTATTTATCCTTCATGTTTTGGCTGGAACGCCTCTTCCTTCAAGAAGCCCTCCCTGACTCCCACTCTGGCTCAGGTGTTCCCCTGTCCTCCTCCAGCAGCCCTGTACTTCTGCTATCGGGGCAGTTTCCTGATGGCTGGATTCTCTGACTTTGAGCCCAGGTTGTGGTCGCCACACTCCTCCTGTACGCCATGGCTTCCTCTGAGCCCCACATAGTACCTGGGCTGCGGTGGGCACTCAGTCAACATGTGTTTGGTGCGTGCCTGAGGTGCTCCATCCACTCGATCCTAAACATCACCCTCTGTCTCCTTTATCCTACAGCTCAGAGCCGCCTCCCCCAAGAAGTCCTCCAGATGGACCAGGCCCGTTTGCCTTCCCCTGGCATCCCACCGTCCCAGGTCGAACCCCTATGTTCTGTGTGTTCGCGCCACAGGCCCCTGGGAGATGGGCACTTTTTGAAATGGGGCCAGAGTCCTTGTTCCCACAGGGCCAGCAGCTGGCAGACACCCCAGGGAAGTTTGCTAAAGGAATAAAGGTCAACCCTTCCCCTCCCTGATGGGCTCAAAGCTGGGGGTGGGGCAAGTTGGGGGTCTCCTCTCCCTGAACAGGTAAGAAAGGTGTATAATTACCATGTCAGCTTAAAGTTGACTTAAATGCTTGGAATTAGCTCACCTAAAGTAATGTAAATTTGTGTGCTGAGCAGAGACTATTTGCCCCCCACCCCCTCCCGGTTGTGCACAGATAACCCACGGTGCAAATCTCACAGGAAGCCGTCTCTGTCCCCGGGGGGGGGGGGGGGGGGGGGCTGCACAGGCTGGGGGACCCGGGCGGTCCTGGGTCTTGATCACCTTGTCCCACCTCTGCAGGACGGGCCATCCTCTGTGGCCACGCCCGGGGTGGCGGGCCTTGGCAACCCCACCCGTCACCCGCCTCCCTGCTCACATCCACGATGGGTGTGTCTGGCGGCTTCTGTTTATCCTCCTTTGGCTTCTTGCCCTTCTTGACCAGCCTCTTGGGCAGCCTGGCATCCTCACCCAGCATCAGCTCCCTGCGGAAGAGGGGGGTGCAGATGGGCAAAGCTCCAGCCCGCCGGAGGCCACAGCCCGGGGACAGCCCGGCGGCCAGCCCACCTGTGACCCCAGTAGGCCTGCTTCAGGTTGTCGTAGTAGGGGATGTCGATGTCGTCGATCTCCCAGGTGCACTGGTCATAGGGCAGGTCTTTCCACTTGATCAGGTAGTGCACGTCCCCCTTTTTGTCGAAGCTGCAACACAGCACACGGGTGGTGGGGGAGGGGCGGGCCACCGGGCCCGTGGCCTCGGGAGAGTCCAGGAGGGCTCTCTCAGGATGCAGACCCCGCCGCGCCCGCGCCCGCAGTCCCCTGACATCCTGGGCCCAGCAGGGAGGGCAGAGCACCAGGGCTGTGACTCCAGAGAGGTGAAGCGGCTTGCCTGAGGCCACACGGCTGGTGACAGGGAGGAGGGCGCGGGCTGAGTGGCAGAGCCGGAGAGGGAGAGGTGGGAGGGCACGCTCATGGAGGAGCAAAGAGCCAGCCACATTTCCATCCTCCCCTCACAGTGACGAATCCCATCCGGGCCGGGGGTGTGGACACCGGAATTCGGCATTTCTGAGTTGGGCAGTCCTCTCCCCTGACCACAGGCCTTTGTTTTCTAACTTAAAAAAAAATTTCAAAGGACCAGAGCCATGCCCATCCTGGTCCCATCTCTGCAAAGTAAACAAGGGCTGATTCCCGCGGGTGCAAGTGGGATGACCTCTTCCAAAGACCCCTGGGGACGCAGGGACCTGGTGACCAAGCCAGCAGCACAGAAGGGCTGTGCCAGGGAAGCACCTTACACTAGCTTGACTCCAGCTGCTGGGAGGGTCCTAGAGGCCTGCCACCCAACTGAGCTGAGCGGGCAGCCAGGCTTGGGGAGTGCAGCGGGGTGGGGGAGTCTCGGTCCCCAAAAAGGCTGCGGCCGCAGCTAGCCTGGGAACCATTAAGAGAAAGTCCAGTCCCCAGGCACCATGGAAACTGATATTTTTGAAGATAAATAATTAGTTGTTACTCAGGCGTGGGGTAATAAATGTGGGGAAAAGTCATCAGCCCTGCCTTGGAGACAGGGGAGCAAGATTGTCATTTATGCTTTTAAAATGCAATTTAAGGGGCGCCTGGGTGGCTCAGTCGGTTGAGCGACCGACTTGATTTCGGCTTGGTTCATGATCTCAAGGTCATGGGATCGAGCCCCGCGTCTGTTTGGGATTCTCTCTCTGCCCCTCTTCCCCTCAAAATAAGTAAATAAACTTTAAAAAATAAATGAATAAAATGCAATTTAATAAAGGCAAAAAACTGTGGGTCAGTTCAGTGGGGGGCTCAGGTTCACGTAGTAACTAACCCCCTCTTTAAGAGCTGTTCTCAGTGAGGGCTGGGGATGGGAAGAGGCGGGCGGCTTCTCCAGGCAGGGCTTCCCCCTCTCACTGAAGGCTGCACTCGCAGCCCCGGCATGCTCGTCCGGCCCTCACAACAGCCCTGCGGGGTACTCTCCAGATCCTACTTCACATGAGAAACACGGGGCACACAGCCCAGAAAATGGGGAGCCAGGATTAGAATCTGGGTCTGGCTCTGGTTCCTAACCTCTGCAGTATCCAACTCCCGCTTCTCAGGACGCCTGTGGTTGGCTGGGCCCTAAGCCCCTCCAGGGCAGAGCCCATCAGGTGGACGCAGGGAGGCAAGGGCAAGGCTTTGACCCCCACCCTGCGCCCACCTGTCGGCCACTGCCAGTTCTCAAGCACCTGAGCTCAGGACTCACAAGAGCTCCCACTGGCTCTGCAAACCAAAGCCAAACTCAGGGGGTCCACAGGCTTCCCGCCCTGATCTCTTTGTCCAAATTTCTGCAGCCTCCGATCACTGTCCCTGGGGGATTTCCAGACCATTCAACAGAGGTTGGAATAGTGGCCAAGACAGCAAGCCCTCCCGTCAAAACTCACCAGGTTCAAATCCCAGCTCCACCCCCTCTAGGCTGTGTGACTTCGGGCAAGTAACTTAACCTTGCTGTGCCTACTCACACATCCATATCAGAGAGAGAGAAATAAAACGCCTGTCTCTCGGGTAGATAGCGCTCAGCTGTGTTAGCTGCTGTTATAAAGGAAGATCACGCGTGTATACGCCCCCACACTCAGGCCACCTCGGTCCCCAGGACCCTACCCCAGGTACCAAGCACTAGCTCTGGCAGAAGCCCAGGAGCACAAGCATCCTGACCCAATGACGGTCCCGCTCCGTGCAAGCGTCACGGGCTGGTCAAGTTGCCCCTTTATATGTAAGACTTTGGAACCGTGCTCCCACCGTGAGTGGGACACGTGCGCACAGGTGAGCCAGAACGCGTGTGCGCACACAGACCTGCGAGCACACGACGGCCCCTCCAGCTGGGCGGTCGAATCGCTGCCAGTGGGGGCCCTCCACCCCTTCCTCCTGCCCCCTCCGCACCCGCGTGCAATCCTGTGTCCGTTCCACAGGGTGAAGGAGCCATGTGTCCCGGCCCTGCGGGCACCCCTCCAGTGACACCCGGGGCCGCACCCCCCCGGGCACACACCTGTGGTTCAGGATACGGTGGATCATCATCCACTCGGGCTTGATGCCGTAGCGGTAGAAGCGCTCCTCCATCTTGGCATAGAGAGGGTCCTTGTTCTTCCTCTTCTCGCTTTTGCCGTCCTCGTCGCCAGAGCCGTAGTCAAAGGGCGGCGGCTCATCCATGTCGTTCTTTCTTTGGTAGTTGCGATACATCACCGTGTGGTACAGCTCCAGCTGCTGACACAGGGGCAGAGGTTATGGGAGGGAGATGGGCCATGGCCCCCCAGGTCCCCAACCCAGCTCCCCCAGCCTGGGTCCCAGGCAGGACGGCCCCCACGTGCAGCCTCCCGCTCCCGGACTCCCAGCGGCGTGCCTCGCTCGCTCGGGGTGCCGGCCCGCGCCCTCAGGAGCGGCGCCCCAGCACAGCCACACCTGCCCGGGGGGCGCTCACCTGTAACTCTTTCACCCAGGAGCAGTGCCAGTAGGAGAGTCCAGCCCACTTGACAAAGAACTCCCTCTCCGGAATGCCCTCCAGGGGCTTCGGTGGGGGGACACCGGGCTCCACGTCGGGCCCCGGCAGCCCCACCATGAAGGGAGCCGGGGGCTCCGTCCACCTCCAGTGCAGGATCCGCTGGACTTTGCCCTTCAGTGGGGGACACTGTGGACAGAGGAGGGTCCCCAAGTTCAGGGCTTAGCCACAGGGCCCCACCCTGAGGCTCCAGTGACATCAGGCCGTCACAAGGCTCTCTCCAACAAGTTGCAGTGACCCCCAAGTAGGCACCACCTTGACCCCACAGTGCTGCCCTGTGCTCAGGGCACATGCTGTGCACACACGAGCTAGGCAACATGAGTCTGTGCACACTCACGCCCACGCACGCACGCACACACCAGAAGCCCAGATGCACACAGGGTAACTGGGGCTGGCCACAGCACAGCCCAGGATCCGGAGGGTGGAGAATCCAGCACTGGGGGTGGGCCTGGGGGACCACTCAGAGCAGGGGGGCCTTCAAATGCACAAAGCGACTGGGGGCGGGGTGGGAGGCGCTCTTCTCTCCCTGCCTCCTGCCCTCTCATCACCCCCAGCCCTGAGTCCTGGCAGGGTCTGAGCGCTCAGTTCTGTTGTTTGGCCTTAGACAAGTCACTTTACCTCCCTGAGCCTCAGTTTTGTCATCTAAAACTGGGAATAACAAAGGGCCTGTACTGGAAAACTCGGTACGCGGTAAAGGGGTGCACAACGGACAGATGGTAGGGTGATGGTAGGTCATGGACGCCACTCGTTTCTTCAGAAGGGCTCGGGTTTCCGGTGGGAAAAGGCGGTGGGCGGGCCTCGGAGGTGGGTGGGTGGGGGTAACCGTGGTGGGCGGGGACTCGAGCATGGGATGGTGGCCGGCTGGGCGGACCTGGAGGGGGCGGGGCCTTGGCTAGTAGGCCTGTGGCATCGCGGGGCCGGCCTAGGTGGGCCGGGCCTGCGCCAGCAGAGCTGGGTGAGGGGGTCCTCCGCGGACGTGGCTATACTGGGTGGGCGTGGCCTGGCCCAACAGAGGCGGAGCCTTTGGTGGACGGGCAATCCGCCGGCGGGGCGTGGCCTGGAGCGCCGCAGGCAGGGCTTGTGGGTAGGCGTGGCCTGGGCCCGTGGACGAGGGGCTTTCGTGGGCAGGGCCTGGCCGGGGGGGGAGGGACCTGGCCGGGGCGGGGCTTGGTCGGGGAGGGGCCAGATCAGGGGGTGGGGCTTGGCTGGCGGGGCGGCGCGGGGCGGCGCGGGGCGGGCGTAACACTCACAGTACAGCGCGGGCAGAGCCATTCACCGTTTGGGATCTCGGGCAGCGGCGGGTTGAGGCAATGCAGGTGGTAGGAGGACGGGCAGGCGTCGCAGCAGAGCAGTTCGCCGCCGTCTTTGCACACGCGGCAGAACTCCATGTGGTCGTCCTCCTCCTCCTCGCAGCCGCCCTCCTCCTCGTCGTCCTCGTCGTCCTTCGGCTCCCACTGGATCCCCTCCTTTTCCTGGAGGGACAATCCGCGTCGAGGCACCTTGGGCCAGGCCCCGCTTCCGGCAGGGTGCGCCTCCCTCCTCCCTCCCGCGCGCGCCCCTCCACACTCTGCACCTCCCCGCGCCCCTGCCCCCGGGGCCTCTGCCAAAGGCTTACACAGTGAGGACAGCTCCACTTGCCCTCCGGAGCCTTCTCCAGCTCTGGGTCGAGGCAGACTAGGTGGTAGGCCCGCGGGCAGGTGTCGCACAGGATGATCTCCCCGCCCTGCTGGCACACCTCGCAGTAGTCCTGGTGGTCCGTCTCATAGCCATCACCATCGTCAACTGGGGAGGGGCAGAGGCGGTAGTGGAGGGCCTGGTGCCCACTCCCAGTGCCCGACCAATCTCCACCCCAGACTGGACCGGTACACCGTAGGTGTTTAACAGATGTTGGATGAATGGATGGTGGACGGACAGGCGGAGTGTACAAACGTGGAAGAAAGGGGTGGAGAGGTGGGCGGAAGATGGATAAAGGGAGGGGGCATGGGTGGGGACCAGGCCTAAGGGGGTAACTGAAGGTGACGGACGGATGGGTGGGTGACTGAAGAGGTGCATGTGCAGGAGGTTAGGAAGCACTGCCTTCTCCGGTGTCCCCTCTGCTAGTGCAAATGCCCCGAGTGGCTCAGAAGTCCCTAGCTTAGCCTCACTGGGACGGGACCCCTCTCCTGGCCATAGAGACCAAGTGGGCGAGGGAGCACAGGCGAACCGTCTGGCTGAGGCCGGCAAAGGCCCAGACAGGAGGATGCCCTCCCCTGCCAGCCAAGGGGGGGCTCTGCACCCCCTTCCACCAGGAGCCCCGGGAAGTCCTACTCCTCCTCTTCTTGCGCCGCCTCTTGCTTTTCTTCCCCAGGGCTGCCGAGCCCTCGGAGCGCACGGAGGAGCTGTGGATGCTGGCGCTGTCGAAGTCCGACTCCTCCCGCTCATCTTCCTCGCTCTGCGGGGGTGGGGGAGGGCCCTGTGAGCCCACAGCCTGCCCTGGGGGCTCATCCTGAGGGTCTCACTGGCCCGGGCAGAGGACGAGGTGGTGCAGGGCATGGTGGAGGCTCCAGAGGCACAGCGTGCTCTGTGGTTCGTCTCATCTCCCTCTGGCTAGGAACCCCAAGGCCCCACCCACCAGGCCAGCCCGATGTCCCACCACCCTCCCTGAGCCCTGCTCGCCACCCTGCCGAACTCCTATACATCCCTCAAGGGAAAGCCCTAAGTAAGGACACCTCCTCCAAGGAGCCTTCCCAGATCCCTCCTTAATTGGACCTGTTGCACAGCCTGTGTGCCAGGTCTGGCCTGTATCATCTGCCTGTCTTTGGCTCTCTCCCACTATATCTCCCAAACACCCTCCAGACTGTGAACACCTCCGGAGAAAGTCCCACCACAGACACTTGCTGAGCTGAGCTGGACCACCAGCTCTGGGCTGGGCCACACCTGCTGCCCCGTGCTCCCCTCTTAGAGCAGCTAAACTCAAGACCTGTCACTTGCCTCTACCAAGGGACAGAGAAATGGCTTCCAACTCTGCCCCTCTACAGAGGTGGGGCAAGGTGAGGGAAACGGGTGCGCTGCGGGGGTAGGGGAGAGTGTGAATGCCCTCCTCCCAGAGAAGGGAGGGCCAGAGGCTCCGGTGGGGACTTATGGTCAGTCTGAACCGGGTGCCAGAGCTGGCCCCGGAAGGGCAAGGAAGGGTCAGAGCTCCGGCCCACCTGATCCTGCCTCCCAGCAGACCTGGCTTCGCAGGCCCCGTCAGGACTCTTAAGGGCCAGCTGATGCTCCCACCTGCTACCCAGATGGAGCAGAGCCGGAAGTGAGCCCCCAGCTCAGCGGGGCGCTCTCCGTCCCGGAGTCCTGACTCAGGAGAGTGGACTGACAGCCCTGCATTCCAGTCCCCCCCCCCGCCCCCGCCCAGTGCGCCTTCATGGCGCACAAGCACACGAGCACGCTCACACTCGTGCAGAGTGCATCTGAAGGCTGCTCACACACCCACACACACGGCCAAGTGCATGCGGTCTCGATGCCTCACACCCACCCATCCCGGCCCACCCTCACACATTCACATGCTTACACACTCGCACGCTCCTGCTCCCAAACCCACACTCCCGCTCACACACACACATTCCAGTCCACCTTGTCTCACGCACACGCTCACCGAGGAGCCTTTCTTCCTCTTGTTGCTGATCCCTCCAAAGCGGAACTTGAGCCCGGCTACCTTTCTCCCTTTGCCCTTTTTCTTCGAGTCCTTGGAGGCTTTGATCTTCTTCCTCACTCCTGGCCCTGAAGAGTGACCGCAGATAACCCAATAACCCAGAGCCGCGGCGGCTCACTCACCCACAGCCATGACTTGGGTCAGCCCTCCCAGGGGCTCCATAAGGGAAGGATGGTTCGGCCGCCATCCCTTTCCAGATGAGAAGGCAGGGGACTCAGAGCGGTGAGGTCCTTGTGTAACGTGCCACAGCAAGGAGGACCCGACCCGTCTCTGCTCTGGCCACCACGGCCCCTGTTCCATGAGTAGTAGAAATGCCGGCCATCATGGGAACAGCCCTGTCCTGTCCCCTCTCCCCAGGAAGGAGCTGTCCCCAGTGAAGCCGTGGGCCCCCACAGTTAGCAGGGCCACTGAGGGCACACCCACCCACCCGTGGTCCATACCTGGGCCCTTGGAGGGACATGCTGGGCAGGAAGCCCTTTCCCCAGCCGCCAGCCGCCAGCCTCCAGATTGTCCCCAGGCCCGGCCAACACTGGCACCACTCAAGACTGCCCCACCTCTGCCAATCACCCCCAGAAAACACTAGCTCCCTGGTGGCCAGCAGGGTTGAGGCTATTTTTATGGAACTGGCCACAAGACAATTAGCCACCTGGGAGTCATGACCAACCCCCCCCCCCCAGCAGCCTCTCCCACCGGCTGAGCAGGGAAGATGGAGCCCTTGGCAGCAGGTGGCCTTGACCTGGACCCTCCTCCAGCTCCATCACACAGCTGAGATGGGACTAGGAGCCCAGCTGTAACCTCCGTGGCGCCACGGAAAATCTATTTCAATTTTTCAGGCTCTGAATGGGCAGCTCAGGGAATAGCTCAGTGGCTGGAACCCAAGAGGAAATGAGAAGGTAAGGCAGGCTGGGGAGGCCCAGGATGGAGGACAGTGAGGGAGGAGAGCAGGGGCAGGCTCTAAACCCCATGTCACTCTGCCCACCAGGCCCCTGCAGAGACCTGGAAAAGGGGTACATCATCCCAGAAACCAAAGCTCCTTAGGGCTGAAACAGTGGACCCCAGAGCCCCCTTAGCTGCCCACCAAAGTCCCGAGTACCCAGAAAGGCTGAGCTGCTAGTGACCCCATCTTTGAGAGCCCTGGGGAGATGTGGGTCTCTACCCCAATGGGGCCAGAAATCCTCCACCTAGGGGAGGTCCCTCCCCCAGGACTTGAAGTCACAGAGAGCTTCTGCTGTCCCTATTCTCCCCCAGAGAGACCCAGACACCCAGCACTGAGTCTGATTTTGTATCTGGACCTCCTTCCAGGTCTCCCAGAGCAGCCAGTCCTGACCACAACCACACCTATGCACGTGCATTACCCCGAGGGCTGGGTGCTCAGACAAGAGGGGTCAACGGGCTAACCTTGGGACCCCTTCTCCCTGAAAATGAGAACTCAAGAGCCCCCCACTCCCAGCAGCGCGGACCTGCCCTCTCCCTACCTCCATACCATGTCGGAGGGTGCCAGTGCAAAAGTCCCAAAGCTCCAAGCACACTATCCCCTCTGCTTCACCCCAGCCCCGAAAGGGAGGCAGGCAGAAGCTATAATGCCACAGTACAGCAGAGAAAGGGCGAGTGGGTCCAAGGTCAACCACGGCCCTGGGTCCTTGAAGAAGACTGCCCCACCTGTCCCACCTGCCCGAGGCTATGGGGTCTGGGGTAGGACTCTGCCAGCAGGGCCGGGTGCCCATCCACCCACAGCCTTACCCTTGCCCTCCTTGGTCTTGGCCTTGCGGATAGGTACAGGCTGGGGCGCCTGCTGGGGGCTGACAGCCAGCGGAGGGGCGATGGTGACTGTCTCCACGGCCGCGGCCACTGCTGCCGCGGCGGCCGCTGCCGAGCTGCCCTTGAAAGGGTTGTTGGCGCTGAATTCCCGCCACTTGGCACCCAGGACGGTCATCATTTTGGACATGGGGATCTTCGGGTTCTTCTTGGCAATGAGCGGCCTGTGTGGGGTGAAAGGCAGGCAGGTGAGGGCGCCACCACGGAGGGGATGAGACCCCCCACGAGACCCAGGCAGCCCTTCGTCTCCCGAGCCTGGGATAAGAAGCCCCGAGTTCCAGGCTGAGAAACTGGGCAGGAAGCAGGGAAGAGGACAAAGCTTTCGACAGCAGTCCAGCCCCAGACATTCCTGATTCCCTGTCTATGTGGCCGGCCATCTTCTAATGAGGTTCCCAGACCCTGTATGACCCGAGAGACCAGAGGGACGAGCCCGCAGTGAGCCATTGGGTGCCCAGCCCCCAGTTCTTCCAGAGCTGAGAGAGCCCATGAGGTCTATGGCCCTCGGGATTGACCGGGACCGCCATCCTGGGGCTCCGGGCAAGCAGGGGAAGGTGGGACCACCGGGTAAAATGGCTCTGCCCGGGGTTGGCATCGGCCTGAAAGCACCCAGCACCCCAGGGGCCTGGGGCTCTGTCTTCCAACTTGTCATTCCCATGGATGCCCGGCCACGGCAGCCGGCGGCGCGCCCACCTGAGGAACTGACTGAAGGCCTTGTAGTTGGTCAGTGTGTGGTAGTCGGCCTCTGAGAACAGGTACTCCACATCGTCCAGGCCCCACTCGGCCATGAGCTGCCCCGAGGACTTGGGCTCCTAGGGACACCCAGGCCAGAGGTGGGGTCAGAGCAGGGTCCTTCTAACCCGTACCCCCACCCCTGGGGCCCCGTCCCAGGAGGTCTTGGAACAGGGGCTGGGGGAAGGGGAAGGCTGTGTCCACAGTTCCTACCCACCCCCGACCCCCAGCCCGCCTGCCCCTTGATCAGAGGGAAGGGCTCAGGCACCAGCTCATGAGGGGGTGTGGGGTCAAGCCTGGGGGTTTAGTGGGAGGGGCGGGGGTTGGGGGAGGCTATATGCACACCCAAGGCAGGAACAGTGACAGAACTCACTCTCTGGGAGGAATATGTTCTGGAAATTTGGGCACTGGGAGGGAACAGCAGCCTGAAGGTGGGTTTTAAGGGGACAGGTGTCCCTGAGAAGGGAGCAGGGCTGAAGGGCTGCCTGAGGCATGTCGGGAAGAAAGGAGGCCGCCTCAGGGCGTCGCCTAGTAGAGTCACACATGGACGCCATGAAACGACAGACCACTGCTCTCTTGCTTCCAGGGCCAGGAAGGTGTGCCCTGGCCAGGGTGGGTAGGGGCACGGGACAAATGGCCCAGCTGAAGGCAGACGCGGGAGAGGGTCCCTTGGCCACTGCTTCACTTTCCAGATGGGGCACCGAGACCCAAGGTGTGTGAGTCCCTAAGGGCACACAGTGCGGCCTCAAGACAGCCAGCCCAGGGGTCCGATCTCTGGCCTAACCCGGGCCTGCGGGGGTCGGCTGGGGGGTGGAGGTGCTGGCCGTGAGCTCGGGCCCTAGAGCCAGGCTCAGACGGCAGTTCTAATCCTGGCGGTGAGAGCTGGACAAGCTACCTCGCCCCTCTATGCCTGTCTCCGGCCTGCAAAACGTTCCCAGGAGGGACAAGTTAGCACAACCGCTTGGAACGGGGCCCTCGCCCCATTTTGCATTGGTCCAAGGCACCCGGCTGACCCACTCAGCCAGTCGGCACATGCCACACCCAGGCCACAGTCACCGGCCCAGGCGGGAGTCCAGTCCAGGGCGCCACTGGGTCTCCTGTGTGGACAACGATCTAGGACGCAGGCCTGCTTCCCCCGCTACCAGAGGGGCCCGGGGTGGCCAGGAAGCCCTGAGCTGCAGAGACATTCATTCTCAGCCACAAGGGTGTGTGTGGCCTGAGCCTGGCGCTGACCCCACGAAGGGCGAAAGATGTGAAAACAGGCCCTGGGTAACACCGCAAGCCGGAAGTCCCCTGGCCTCTCAACTCCTGGGCACTGACCCAACAAGCCCTATCGATGCCCGAGCCCCTCCGAGCTGGGCTGTCTCCCCCACAACAGTAGGCCACCCCGGGACGTGCGCTCAGCCTCCCTCCGTCCCGAGCGCTGAGAAGCAGGCCTTCCAGCACAGTGCAACAGGGAGGCTGGGGAACCCGCTTCCTGGCCTCCTAATCTCCCGTGTGGGACCCCCTCCCGTGGCTGACCTGCCCCCACGACACGCATCCATCCCTGGAGGCGCCTCTGACCTTGCTCCCACAGCAGGAAGCGGAACGGCATGAGCGGGTGACATGGCTACAGGACAACCCTGGACCGTGCCCACAAGTTCACCTTTCAAGCTGTCAGCCCTCAGCTATTATCAGTCACAGATGACTCACAACACACCTGCCGACTAATGAAATCCCTCTGGGTGTCGGGACACCACGGTGCTTCCTAACTCGAGCCGTTGACAGCCACCATTTCTGCCTCACCCAACAGCCACTCCACTGATATTTACGGGGCACTTTTTTTTTTTTTTTTTTTTTTTTAACTCATGGCTAGCCCAAACTGAGTCTGGGTGCCTTAAGGGGAGAACAAAGGAAGCAGAGTGCTCTGTCCGGGGCGGCTCGCTGACCTCTGCCACTATCCCAGAGCAGGGGGCCCAGTGACCTGCAGTGGCCTCGGGGACCCGAGGGGCCGTGGCCTGGTTCACATCATTCCGCACCCGCACAGAGACGCTGCTGTCCCCCAGGGAGAGCTGCAGGCCCGCCCCTGCAGCCGCCCTGGCTCGCGCTCACTGGGACCCTCTCTGGGATGCCCTGGCCGCCAGAAATCCAGAGCACACGCTGAGCGCCAAAGCTCCCCCTGCCCGAAGTGGAGCTGTCCAGCGGCTTCTTGCTGGCAGAGGCTCCGTTTGTCGGTTTATTTTCCGAGAGTGCTCCAAGGGAGAGGCTCCGAACTGGAAGCTCAAGAGAGAACACCGCTCTCCTACTCCAGCAGGCGGAGGAGCAGAAAATTCCCGAGCGGGAGGCTACTTCTGAGCGTCAGCCATCCTTACTTCAAACGTGTCCCCGGGACTTGGGGCACGGTGTTCCTCACACGCTTGTGTCCAACCTCCACGTGCAGGCACACGTACACGCGCGTGTGCACACCCACACACCCATCCGCCCCCGACCGCCATGAGGGGCGGGGGAGCGGGGAGGAAGCGCTGGCCCTTTTCGCACAGGCGCCAGAAGGCAGAAGAACCGCCTTGAAGCCGCGGCCCCGTCCAGGCTGGCGGGCCCTGGTGGAGCCCAGGTCCCTGCGGCCGGGCCCCGGGGGTTACCTTCAGGCACCCGTCGTCGTTATCGTCCTCGTCGTCATCTTTCCTCTTTCGCTTGGCTTTTTTCTCCTTCTTGTCCTTGAGTTTCTTTTTCTTCTTCTTATTAGGGGAGTAGTCACTGCCCTCGCTCTCCGACTTCTCTTCCAGATCTTCTTCGTTCTCCGTCAGCTCGTCATTGCTCCCCTGGAAGAGAAAGGGGGGGGTGACGGCAACAGGCGCCCCGAGAAAATCCAGAGTCCCGGGCAGCAGTACGGCTTTCTGGATCATTCAGCGTTCCTCTGCCCGCAGCTCAGCTCCAAAGCCCAGCCAGAGGGGCTGGCTCGGGGCAAGCACTGGGCAAGGAAGGGCCCGGTCCCCAGTGCTGGGGCCACAGCAAATGGTGGAGCGCGCAGGGAAAGACGAGGCCTCGTGAAGCCACACTTCCCCTCCTGGGGAATCCAGGGTAGCCTGCTTGGACTGTCCTGGGGTGAGGGCTCAGGCTCTGCGTCCATCAGAATCAGGTTTCTCTGGACTTTAGGATTTCACGAGTGTTTGGTGAGAGTGCCTGGATCCAGGAATTTGGACAGGACGTGATGTCCAGAGCCGAAATACAAAGCGCACCAGCAAACGGGCGGGTGAAGAGCCACGGGTGTGAGCCAGCACCCAACCTCTGTTGGAGCTGCACGCATCCTATGGAGCTGCGTGCGTCAGGTGAAACCTGTAATTAATGTAGCACGCACATCCCAGTTTCATCTGTCCGTGGGCTCTCCAGAAGCTGCTGTGGCACGAGCCCACCTTCTCCACCACCCCCACCCTGGCCGTTTCGCCTCGATATGAGACAAGGTAATTTAGGCAGCTCTTAAGCTTGGCTTCCTTGATTTAGTTTCCCCGTCTGTACAGGCAGAAAATGGCCCATTTATATGGAGATAAGGGCGTTTGCAGCCAGAGCATCCCCACCAGAAAGGCACTGCCCCTCCGAGAAGGCTGTTTACTCTGAGAAAGCTGTTTACTCTCCGCCTTTCCAGATGCAAGTGCACTGGCAAAGCCCTTCCCAGCCCCCTCCTGGCCTGGGTCTGCAGGAGAGGCTGGGCACTGACGTTCCAATTACCAGCGCGGGGCTTGTCATCTTCGAGCTGGCTGTTTACTGATTTCAAGGTGAGCAAAGAGAGGCACGGAAAAGATGAGGAGAGAACTGGAGAGGTGAAAAATGAGCTTGAGAGACAGCACGGGGGGTGGGGGTGGGGAGGCCTAAGAGAAGGTGGGGAGGGGGTCAGAAAGGAGAGGAGGAAGGAGAGCAGGTGGGAGAAGGGAAGCGGGGGGAGCAAGGGTAGGGGTCTGTCTGGAGGCTCTTGGGAGGGCCCAACCTGATCTCTGCCCCTTCCAGGCACCCTGTAAAGAGCTAAGAGTCTTTTCCCAGGAGGAAGGCTCTTCCCAAGATACAGCTGGGAAAGGACTCCCCCACGGGCTCCCTGCACTTCCCAACTCTCTCCCACTGGGATCCCTGCTCCCAAACCTTTTATGCTCATTAAGCCGCTGAGTCAGTCTGCTGGCTGGCGGGTGCCAGACAGCAGGGCCTCTGCGCCTTTCCGGAACTGGGTGTTTCCCAGAATACTGACTCGCCATGCCATGCGCCATGCGGGGCCGAGGGGCAAAGCCGGTCCTGGCTGCTGGTGCTCCCAGGGCAGATGTCAATGCAGAGCCCTGGGACCACAGCTCCCAGCTCTGCCACAGTCCTTTGGAGAGGCAGAGGTCAGATAGGGACATCAATTTTCCCCATGGGTGTAGAGTTCAGCCAGTTGCAAGAGACCACCCTTCCAGAGACCTGAGAGACAGGCTCTACCCCAGCCCTCACCCCAGCAAAGGTAAGGATGGAAGGAGGAGGCTGCCATGGATTTCAGCACCTCGGACAGAGGCTGTGGGGCTGTGGGGCTGCCGGGGGCGGGGCATGGGGCTGGTCCCCAAGCTGCCATGGGGTGGACCCATGACTGATACCCACTCAGGTGAGACCCGAGTGGCCTGACCGTGGGTCCTGGGGCTCCCTAGGGAGGTTGCAGGACACAGAATGCCTAGGATCACTGTCCCTCGCTGGCACAGAACTAGGCAAGTCACTGCGGCCTGACCTCAGCTTCATCATCTGTGAAAGGGGGATTCAAGAGGAACAAAGGAGAGGGTGTGAGAGGGGGCTGTAACCATTTTGAAATGGGAGAGATCCAAGCACCCATGACTCCAACTCTGCTTGGAAGCCAGAGATGCAGGCCAGATGACAGACTTGAGGACATCACCAGCCTCGCCCTTCTCATTTCTGCACGTGAGGACCCGGCTAAGCCAAATGCAAAGCCAGTGTCTGCAGCTGGGTGGCAATTACAGAAGAGGCTGTTGTGGCAACACCCAAGGGTGCATGGACCTGGGCATCTGATGGGAAGCCAGCATTGCCAAGTCCAGGAGTGGCCAGCACAGCTCCAAATGTGGGGCCCAGAGGGAGCAGGCAGGAGGGAGGCAGGGAGGGAGGGAGTGGGGGAAAGCACCTCCAGCAGATTCCGCTGTCTGTGTGTGCCCTGGAGGCCAGGCCTGGCGCAAGGCCCCAAGCTGAGCACTGCCAGAGGGCTGGCCCAGCGTCCATTCCAGGGCTAAGTGGCACAGCAGGAGGGCCAAGATCCTCCTTGAGGAATGAGTTAGTGCTAAGGCAGGGCACATATGCCACTCATCAGTGCCCTAGTCGCCCCCCGGGGTGACAGCAGTGGTGGCAGGGAGAGGGGAGACTTCTCCCTCCACGGTCTACTTGCACTGGGGAAAGTTCTGTCAGAAAGAAAGCTCTGGTTCCCCAATTCTTCCGACTCACCACCTGTTCCTTCATCCTCCCCAGGCCGTGCCTTATTCCCCCAACCAAATGAAGTTCATGGCGCCTGGGCCCACCCCGACTTGCACCCCGATGTCATCCAGGCCCTCCTGCCTGCCCAGGGTGGGGCGGGGTGCTGGCTGAGGGTGGAGGTACAGGACAGGTCTTTGAAGACTGGTTTCCCACTGGCACAAGAAGCCTGTATCCACAGCCTATCTCTGCATCCAGCTGTTTGGCCCCTTCAAGACCCAGGCCTCCTGTTTCTTCCCCCAAAATCTTTCCTTGCAGAGAAACGGGCAAGCGGAAGGGCAGCAAGGGGTTCTGAAAACAATACAAAAAGGAGTGATCCATGAGCAGCACCAGCCAGTGGTGAGAAGGAAGGAGTGACCGAGAACCAGGGGTAGACCAGCCGGTTCAGTATCTTGGAACTTACAGAAGGGGTTTGGGGCCAAGCCATGTTCAGGGGAAGAGACACAGGCACGGAGCGATAATGTCCTAATAAAGCCCGGAGCCAACCTCAGCCCCAAGCCATAGTGATGTGCGAACATCAGTATGACCGTCACAGTCAGGGCTTTGACCTTGATGCTGTCCTTTGGGCTGTGGCAGCCCCAGACATAACTACAGGGGAGACACCTGGTAGTGGAAGAATCTTAGTGGACTCGGAGTCCCCATCGGAATCCATTGACTGCCTTAATAAACACCACGCCCAGGCTGTGTGTGTGAGAAGCTGGGGGTAAGTGGGAGGGCTCCCTGCCCCGACCCCCCTGGCCCCCTGAGGGCACAGCAGGCCACCAATGCAGGCCCCGGGGACCCCAAGCAGGCAGTCCCCACCCGCCCTTCCTCTTCCCCAGCTCTGCGGATGCCTTTTATCCAGGCTTTCCATCTCCCTCTCCCTTCCTTCTGCGCCCAGCGCCCAGCGCACAACACACACGCCCCGCATCTCTCGATAAAGGAGGCATTTACACTCAAAAGGAAAGATTCAGAGAGTTGGTCATTCTCAATTTGGGGTCCTTCAAGATTGAGAGGGAAAAAGAAAGAATGAAATATGAGCCTTCCCATTCACGAGTGTTATAAACAGTTATAATTTAGCACTGAATAATTGGTTGCTATGGTAACCGCTGCAGTACAGGTTGAAATCATTTCTCCCTCCTGCGCTGGGTCTGACAAGGAGCTTCATCTACATATGCTCAGGTTCTGGCCGCAGCCCCGGTTGTTTTATGTAAATCAGGATCCATGACTTGCTGCCTGTCCCCACCCCCCACCCCTGGCCAAAAAAAAAAAAAAAAAAAAAAAAATCCGCCGCCCCTCTTCTGCCTCCACCCACTGACTTATCTTGGAGCCACCAGGTTGGAGATGACGAGGAGCACAGGTTGAAACCCCCCTCCCTGTGTCCTGGGGACCCAGGCAGGCGGGTGGATGGGTGGGGGGCACATGGCCGCCAAGACACTGCTCTCTGGCTGCTTCACCCTGCTCTGGACTCTAGGATCTGACAGTCGGCCGAGCCAGGCTCTCAGGAGTACAGGGGAGGGGGCAGCAATGACCTAAGGGTCACCTTGGGGGCCTGCCAGGCAGCGGCTGGTCATGCACAGGCCTCCCATCCACCCGGCCCTCCGCCCCTTTTGAGAAACAGAAGGAAGGAGAGAGGGTGAGGAAGTGAGGGGTGGGAAGGGGGGTGGGAAATGAGGCTGAAGGAGAAGGAGAGGTGGAGAGAAGGGAGAGGGAGGGAGAGAGAGGGTGAGGCAGAGGCCAAGCTCAGGCCTAAACAGCGGAGGGAGACGGAGACGGGCCTGGACAAACGCAAACATATGAAAGCGGGTCCAGAGGAAGAAGGGAGGGCGAGACCCGAGGGAGCGGCAGTGGGTATGGGGGAGGCAAGCGCCAGCCTTCCCAGGCTCTGAAGGCCCCTCGCCCTTCCAGCCGCCGAACTACCCCCCCAGCCCTGCCCCGGCCTCACCACTGCAAAGACACTGCCCACCTCCAGCCTCCTTCCTGGCCTGGGGTTGGGGGAGGGGGGGTTCCTGCCGCACCCTGTGCCCGGGAGGGAGAGAGAGAATTCAGCCCTGCCTGGGGCACCTCTGGTGGTCTTTCATCTGCACTTGGGGACCGGGCAGACTCAACCTAAAAGCCTGCGACCAAGGAACAGAGAGCATCGGGCCTCCCACCCAGGTCTGCTGCCCATGAAAGCAGCTGGGGGGGGCGGGGTGCATGTGCAGAAAGCACGAGGCCCCAGGATCCTAGATTCCACCTCCCCGGACATCGTCCACAGAGCCTCAGGTCTTGTGGGGTGAGGGCAGTGGCCGCGGCCAGGATGGGGGTCGGTCCCTGCATCCTGGTGTCCTACCAGCCCCAAACCACCAGTGCTCTGGGACATACAGACCACGACCCTGGATCATCCCGCTTATGAGGACAGGGCATTTCAGACCCGGCCTGTGAAGCTCTGTACACACTGCTTTTGGTGCCTCGCACTCAAACCCAGCTCTCAGGACACCGCCCTGGAAGGTTCTCCGCAGGCCCAGGCAGAGCAGCCAAGACCCCCTTGGGGCCCTGACCCACCCCGACCAGCCACCCCGACCCCGGCAGGACCACCCACCCACGCACCTCCTTCTTCTTCCGTTTCCCTTTGGACCTGTTCTCCTTGAGCTTCTTGGATTTCTTCTTCTTGGGAAGGCCCACAGGCTCCTCAGGGAAGCAGTCATCGAAGCCCCCAAGACCATCTTCTTCTTCTGGAGGAGTAAGAAGTAGGAGGGGGTTACTCCGCCTCTTCCCTCAGGGTGGCCCCCAGGGACGCAGAGGAAGAGGCAGGGCCCAGTGAGAAGGGCAGCTCCACAGGCACCCACCTGCCGGGTCACGGCCACCTGCCGGGTCACGGCCACCGGCCTCCCCAGCACCCACCCCTTCCCTGCAGACCTTGCCCCTGCCCCAGGCTCCTCCCAAGACCTCAGCGCCACCATCCCACACCTGGTGCATGGAGTCCCAGGCCTCAGGCAGGCTGTGCCCCATGTCCCCACTTCTCCAGACCTCTCCTCCCCTCACTATAAAATGGGACCGTAAAGAACCAACCCCCCCCCCCCGATAGGATAGAACAGTGTTCTGAGCACAAGTGAGTGATTAATCATGAGTCCTCGTTGACACGACCTCCTCCAGGGCAGAAGCAGCCCCAGAGAATCACAAACCCCCTCCAGCTGGCCCCAGGGAGGGGTCGGGGCCTACCTGCGCCCTCCAGAGGCCCACAGTGTGGCCAGGAGACGGCTTGTGAATGCTGGATGGTGGGGACGCACGGGTCACATCACCCCAGGACCACGTGAAGCCACACAACAAGTGTCCAGAGTTGGGAGGGAGACCAACAAGGAGGAAGCCAGAACCCTCCCTTGATGAGGCTCGAAGACCACATCGCGTCTCCCGCCCGAACCGGCACGCGCACCCCCACGCGGTGCACACACCCCCAGTCACACATGCAGGATGCCAAGCACATTCCGGCTGGGCACCCAGGAAGACGTGAAATTCCACAGAGAGATGCTGCATCCGCCACACGTGGGCTTTCCACAAGCGGCCACGCTTCCCTCCCTCCCTCCCTCCCTCCCTCGTGAATTTAAAAGGCCAAGAGGGGAGCAGGACAGGTGTGTGCGCAGCAGGATATCTTTGAAGAAGCAGCTGGCTTCCAGCTTCATGCCACCCCTCCATCCCCACCCCTGCCAAAAAGGAGGGGGCTTGACGTGTGGCCCCAGGGCCTCACTCCCACCCAGGAGATCAGCAGCGAGAAAAGGGCAGCGAGCCCCGAGTCCCCAGTTGGGGGGATGGAGAGTCAGACGTGGGCCGTGAAGGGGACAGTGGCAAGGGTCCTCTTGGGAGCAAACAGCGACAAGAAACGAACCCCCCAGAGTAGAGACACATCCAGAAGGAAGCCACGGAGTGTCCAGAGTCCACAAAAGGGGTGCTGCATGCCAGCCCGGGGGCCTGAGCATCCCCAGTCAAGCTCTCCTACCCGCCCCCCTACCGCCAAGTGTGCCCAGGGGAGCAAAGAGAAGAGCCCCCCGGGATTCTGGCCGTGCGGGGGCTGGGGCGGGACACACGACAGGGGATCTCAGCCAGGGCGGGTCTGCCACCCCGTGACCCCGAGGAAGGTGCCCAGGGGACTTTCATCGGGAAAGGCAATAGGGCGTCCCCACTGAAATAAGTTAATAGAAACAGAGCTCGCACCCACCCGGCCCAGGAAGCCTGGACCGCTTGGCGTGGCGTTTGACCCCACCAGCTGCTCGACATCAGATGCTCAGACACGCGTGTGCACACCCAGGACACACCCACATCCGGCCTCCTGTCCTCCACATGGGTCTCCCTTCACCCCCTGCCTGGGACCCCAGTCCCCCAGAGTCCCCAGGGTCGTGTGGGTGCGGCTAGAGGGCACTGGTGACTCCAGTGGCCAAGCGGACGCCCTCCCACCCCGGTGCCCTACAGGACCCGTTCCCACACGCACCACCTCCCCACCAGGGGCAAGTGGGGGTTGCACCACTGTCTAGCCACCCGTCTGCTCCAAGGCCCCCCTCTGGGGTGGCCGGGGCCCCTGGAGTCCGCGGGGACAGGCAGCAGGGCAGGCCCGAGTCCTAGAGCCCTTCCCATCCCGCTGGGCAAACACGGGCGTGCAGAGAGGCAGACTCCAGGCAGGACCTCAAGCTGCTGCTCGCGGTCACCGTGCCAGCCGCCCCCGAGGGCCAGCTCAGTGGTCCTGGCTGGCACAGGGGGGGCATAGCTGCCGGACCTTTGGCCGGGGCCATGGCACACAGGGGAGAGCAGCAGGGGGGCCAGCCCAGGGCTGGGTTTGATGTGGGCCAGGTCTTGAGTGGAGCCAGGCCGAGGCAAGGCTGCACAAGCTGACCCTGTCCCGTTGTGTCCCTCTTAGCCCTGGCAGGGGAGGGGCAGGGATTTTTCAGACCGCTTGAAAACGCGCACGGGGACCCCCAGAGGCGTCCTGAAGTGGGGGGTCTGGAGGCAGTGACACAGCTGTCCGTCAACACCTGCCCACCCCCACCTGCCCCCACCTCCTCTGGAGCCGCGGGGAGACTGCCTGGGCAGAGCCACCCCTGCACCCTTGCAGTGCCCAGCGCCAGTTATGTAACAGGCTCAGGCTGATGCAATCGGGAGGGGCTCTCTCTCCCTCCTGCCACCTCCCTGAGTCCCCTGTTCCCTCAGCAGGGTGGTCCCCAGCCCGGGAAGGCCAGCTCAGCACACAGTCACCGACTGGCCAAGTGGCCAGCAGAGCAGACAAGGGGATGAACAGGTGGCTGTGGGAGGTTATCTGCCCGGGGCGGAGGGCAGGGGGTCGGGGGATGCCCCACGCTCCAGCCCTAATCCACGCCCAGAATGAGCCTCAGAGGACAAGGCCCCAGACCCCCTCCTCCACTCCCAGAAGACCTCACGGCCCAGGGCCATCTGCCTGATCAAACCCCTCCTCCAGGAAGGTTCCAGAGCTGGAGCACCAGGATCAGGGCCCCGCCCTGCCCACCCCCATCTCTGACAGACCCTTCCTCTCCCTGCACAGATTCTGGTAGCCCTGAGGACACCCCAGGGCTGAGCGCTGTGACATTCCCCGCCAACACCTCATGACTCCCCGGCACCCCAATCTCACCCCAGCCTCATCTCCCCGCCCTCCTTCTTCTGCAACATCAGGCGAGCTTCCGAAAGCCAGACCCTCCGAGTCATATCCAAGCACCCTTTCCTGGGCCCGTCTGCTGCTCCCCAAGCCCCCGGCCTTGTACCCTCCTCGGGGGGGATCCCACTTGCCCTGGGGTGAGGGTCCAGGAAAGACCAGCCCAGGACTCCGTGCCCCGCCAGCTCCTTCCTGCCCTTCCTGGCAGCCCCCACAGCCCTCTGGCCCCGCCGGGCTGTGCCCTCCCGCACCGGCCCTGCCCCTCCAGGGCCGAGGCTCCATCGATCCAACTTGGGCTATAATTAGGACCCATTAGCCTTGTTATCTCTGCTACCTCCTGAGCTTCCAGGTCGGGAGCAGGCTGGGGGGCAGGGGAGGGGGCGGGGGGGGGATGCTGCTCCAGAGACAGAGAGACGGAGACAGGCAGCGGGGTGGAGATAGCGGGGCAAAGAGAGGTACGTCTGCTGCTTTTTCCTAAGCTCACCCACAACCCTCTCACCAGTTCCCTGGGCACATGCTCCGGTGCCCCCCAGGCTGCCCTCACTGAGCCCTTTAAGGCTGCAGCCCAGGCAAGCTGGGTGGGCCATTCTCGGGGGTAACCCGGCGTAACAGTGCAAGTAACTACGTGCCACCTGACGCCACCTGCACTGGGCTTGAGGAAGGTCACATGTGCTAATTTGAACCAATTTGTCTACTCCACACAGGAACCCTGAGAGATGGTACTATTATTACCCCCGTTTGCAGATGAGGACACTGAGGCTCAGAGATCTCACGACTTACCCACATAGCTTCACAGCCAGCAGGTGGTACAGCCAGGAAGGAACTCAGACAGGTGGCTCCCACCACCATGCGTGGTCCTCACCCCGGCCCCTCTCCGGGCACCGGAGCCTCCCGCAACCCCCGACCCCCACTCCAGAATTCAGACTTTCCTCATATTTATTTAGCAAGGCCTTTGTGCCAAGCTCGGGCCTCACCCTGGGACCAAAGTGACTCAGATCAGCCCTTGGTCTGGAAGGTCCCACAGGGTCCCTCAGGGTCCCACAGGGTCAGAGCTGGTCCACACGCTCACCCCCCGAGCGGGTTATGCTTTGCCCAGCTCCTGTCCCCTCCTCTGGGCAAGAACACAGCCCCCCAGGGAGCTTTGCAAATGCAAGGTGATCAGATTATGGAGGGAAAAGTTAGGTCATCTGATCTGAGGATGGTCGAAGGATTCGGGGGCCCAAGCCGGGTGCAGGGACAAAAGCTCCACTGCCAGGGTCCAGAAAGGCAGGCAAATCTGCCAGCGATGGGGACCCAGCTCAACGTCCACCATCGTCTCTGGGGCTTGGGGAGGAGGCTCCTTCTGTTCTCCGCCCCCAACCCACCACCAGGCAGGGGACAAGAGCTGGTGGCCAGGGGAGTACAGGCTTCCAGCTACCACCCCTTCCTGGCACGTTGCCCCCAATCCCTTTCCAGATGAACCTACTTCTTCTTCATCCTTAGATGGGCCTCACGGCGCCGTTCTCATGGGGTGGAGACTTAGACGTCGTGAGACACACAGTAAGTGCTCAGTGACAGCAGGCGGAGCCCGGGGCCCCAAAGCGGGTGGCAGAGAGCAGGTCTCCAGTTCGGGCATTGCCAAGCCAGGGGTTCCCAAAGCCACTCTGAGGCTAGCCAAGGGACAGGGCACCAAGACCAAGGTTCCCATCAGTCTTTGGAGCACCCCCACACCACAGGCCCTCTGCTGATAATGGGGGGGGGGGTCAGTACTCCTGTCCAAGAGAGGATTGATAATTTATTTATGACCTTTACCAAAACCTAGACATCACCTCACTGGCATCTCATCAAAGAGAGTGTCAGTTCTGAGCACTCTGGGCAGGCAAGCAGGGGGAAGAGGTGAAGCTTTTACCCTAAGGGACCGGGGGCAGGAAGAGATCAAAGAAGAGAGGACAGGGACCCAGGGCAAGCAGGGACAGGACCCCATGCAAAGCCAGAGCACGGGCAGGTAGGAGGAAAGAGAGACAAGGAGGGAGAGGATAGAGAGACGCACCTGAGGGTCAGGGACAGACACGGACAAAACAGGGAAAGAGAGGGATAGCCAGAGAGAGAGAGAAGCAGAGGCAAGCACTCAGCGAAGACAGTGAGACAGACATGGGGACAGAGTGGGAAAAAGAGACAGGGAGAGAGAAATAAGGACAGAGCCAAAGGCAAGGCAGAAAGTCTCAAAAGTTGTACCTGCAAAAGCCCCAGAAAGTTAGATACCACATACTGTGTTCAGAGAAGATATTCAATAAATCTATGTTGGGGAGGCAGATGGATGGATGAAGGATAGACAAGCGGATGGATTGCGGATGGATGGATGGATGGATGGATGGATGGATGGATGAATAGATGGTGGATGGTGGATGGACGGATGGATAGTGGATGGAGAGTGGGTAGGATGGATGGATGGCTAGATGATGGATGGACAGACGGATTGATGGATGGGCAGATGATGGCTGGATGGACAGATGAATGGATGGTGGATGGAGAATGGATGGATGGATGGATGGATGGATGGATGAACAATGGGTAGGAGGGATAGATGGATAGATGGTGGATGGTGGATGGAGAATGGATAGGATGGATGGATGGATGGATGGATGGATGAAGGATGGACAGATACATGAATGGATGGTGGATGGATGGATGGACAGATGAATTGTAGATGGGTAGATGGAGAGTGGGTAGGATGGATGGATGATGTGGGCAGGATGGCTGGCTGGTGAGTGGTGGTTGTACGGCCGGTTGGCTGGTTTCACGGTTGGATAAACAGATGCTCGGTGGGAAAGTGCACACATGGGTGGGTGGATTAATAGGAGGGCTGCTGACTGAATAAACGGACGAAATGATAGACAATTCGGAAGGAAGTGACTCTCTCACAGGCCAAGGCACTGGGCAAAGCACGCTGGTCATTTTCCCTCCCTCCCCCCAGCAAATGGTATTACATACAGGCTCCGTGGGGCCCCCAAAACCCACATGTCCCCGGGGGGGTGCAGTAAGCTAAGAAAGTATGAACCTTGGGAATCATGGCCATCACTCCTTCTTGGACCCTGGGCTCCAAGAAGCCTAAGATGCTCACATGACTGGGGTCAGCCCTGTGGGCATGGGGACACGGGCCAGTCAAGTGTCTTTGCGGCCAGAGTGGTCACACCGCCTGGCCAGCGGAGAGGCTGGGCTCACCAGCCCTGAGAAACCCACCCCTCTGGCTGTAAGTGATTGACTGGGGTTGAGCAGGCTGGGAACTTTAAAGGAAAAGGCCAGGGAGCCACTCCCTCTCTCCCTCCAGCCCCACCATGGCCTCACACTCCCAGCCCTCCTGCAGCCCAGGCCCCCGTGCCCCCCCAGCTTACTAGATGAGGGTGCAAGTCTCAGAAGCATTTCCTCGGGGAAGGTAGGTCAACTGCCCCCCTTTGGATGGTGCCAATTACAGTGGTCACAGTTTATGGGGCACCTATTATGTGCTGGGCACTGTGACCTAAATGTTCCACGTGCACTGTCTCACCAGCCCTCACAATAACCCTCTATGAGGTAGCTAGTGCCATATCCCCATTCCACAAGTGGGGACACCGAGGCACAGGGGCTGGGGAGTTTGCCCGGGGTCAGTCAGCTAACAAGCAGAGCCAGGCTGCACCTGACCCTTGAGCCCTCCGCTCTCCCGGCAGAATGTGGCAGCCGCCAGGGCCCGAGCCAGAAAGAGCACTGGTGGCGCAGAGCCCTGTGTGGGAAACAAGCACACGGCGGAGGGGGAGGGGAAGGTGAGGCACAATGGAAAGAAAGATTTGACAAGAGACGCGTCCAACCGCTGCAGATTTGAAAAATTAGCGTCACTGCGCCCCACACACTGGCTCCTCCCCGCAAAAGCTGTGACGTTTTGGAAGCAGCTGGCCCTAGGTCCGAGCGGGTCACAACCATGAGCCCAGGCCGAGGGCCACGGGGCAGCTGTAATGGAGGGCTAGGGGGCTAACTGGCTGGCACCTCAGGAGAGACACGAGGCCCGGGCTGAAGCCGACGCCGTGTCCAGAGGCCAGGCGTGAGCTAGGGACTCCCAGCCCTCAGATGCCGAGACCACAGACATCTCTTGAGCACCCAGGGTGCCGGATGCCAAGCACAGCAGGTGATCAAAGGAGTCGCCCTCGAGACGGGGAGCCCACTGACACAGAAGTAACCTGGTGCGGCCAAGAAAATAAAGCGTTAAAATTAAAAATAAAATTAAAATAAAATGGCCCCTGAGAGGGACAGGGGTGGGGCCGGGCTTGGGCCAGGCCCAAGGAGGGCCTCCCCGCGGAGACATTTGCGCATCCTGGGACTAACATGTCAGCAAGGAGGCCGCCATGAGCAGAGAAAAGAGCAGGTCAGACAGAGGTCACAGACAGTACTCAAGGGCAGGACGGAGTCTGGAGTTGGAGGTGGCGTTCCAGAAGCATCCAGCAGCCCAGTGTGGCTGCGGCTGGGGAATGAGGGGGGAGACGAAGGTGGTATAGACCAGGAGCACATTGATCTACCCAAGCAGCGGGAGTCTGGGTCTGATCTGTGCTTACAAAGGTGACCCTGGCTGCTGAGGGGAGGGCGGGCAGGGAGGACTGCTTAGGAGGCTACGAAGTGGACCAGGACGGTGCCTGGGGCCAGGGACACAGAGAGGGAGCTGGGAGCTTGGGAAGGCTCAGGGCATCACGTCTTGCAGAAAGACAGGGCTGCAATCCCCAGGCCAGAGGGGCCCAGAGCAGGACCTCTTCCCTGCAGGGCCCCTGGGGACCACCTCACCCCTCTACCTCGCCCTGCCCCAGAGCAATGGGCACAAGCAGGGAGAACAGGTGGTGGGCAGGGGACTCTGACAGAGACCCAACCCCTCTGGCCCAAACAGAGTGAGGCAGCAGCCCATCAACCCTCCCCACGCTCTGAGCCCTAACACAACCAGGAAGAGGCAGAGTATGGGGGGAAAGGGAACAGGGGACCCCCCACCAGGGGTTCCGTGAAGTCCTGGAAATAGACCTGTTGGTGCAAGTTCAGCTGTCCACTGCCCCATCATTGCCACAAAGGGGCCCCGCCCCAAGCGCCGCTGGGAATTACTGAGGAGGACAGCTTAGGGAGGTGCCCGCCTCCCGGGGAGAAAGCAGCCATGGGGTTTCAGTGCCTGTGCTGGGCCTCTGTGTTCCCTCCCAGAAAATGGGCCTAATTCTTTGCACCCAGGGGCAAAACAATGATTGTCCAAGCAGCCCCGCCCGTAAGGCGCCCCCTCACCCCCACTCCCCTAAGGCTGGCAGGCCCTTCGCAAACTTGGCCGGCGGTCTGAAAGGCAGAGTGAGGCCAGTCTCCCGTAGGGGCCCAGTCTGTGTTAAAGCAAGCCAACAAGTGGGGAGTGGGGAGGAGGCCCCCCAGTGGGCGGGGCCACCTGGTGGGAATCCCCTCTCCAGGAAGCCTCCTGGCAGCCGGGGGAGCTGCTGCTTGCAGGGCCCTCCCCTTCCCGCCCCCTGCACACAAGAGTCTGGGGACCCGACGACGACGTGTAGAATGTCCCATCCGCCCTCCCTGCAAGGCACTCTTGGGGCCAGACAGCACACTCTTGGGCTCGGGAGGGCCCCTGGGCCTCCCCCAAGTCTCTCGGGAGCCCAGAAAGGGCCATGGGCTTGGCGCCGGGCAGCTGAGAAGAGTCCACCAAAAGGGAGGGAGGGAGGGAGGCTGGCTGACAGGGTGAGGCCCTGCCCAGCTGTGCCAGGGGGAGAACCGTCCCAAACAAACGGTGAGCAGTTAACTAAAGGACGATCCAGCAAGGTTACCCCGGACGCACAAGCCCTGCTCATGCTGAACCCTGAGAGGGGCCCGCCAGGGCTGGGGCGGCGGCCCTGGGCGTCAGGCCCGTGGCCAAAGCTGGATGGGCTGGAGGCGCCGGCGGCCCGGGCAAAGTGTTAGGAGCGACGGCCCCAGCACCCCACGGCCGGGAAAGGGGAGCGGCAGTCAGTGCCCGAGCGCCCCGGCCCGGAGCCCTCGCGGGCCCGGGGGGTGGGGGAAGCCCGCCCCAGCCAAGGCGCTCGCCGGGTCCCCCAGCACGGCCGGTCCTCGAGCCGCTCCGGGCCCCACCCAGCGCGCCCCGGGGAGGGAGGGGGCCGAGGCGGGTGGCGGCCGGGTCCCGCCTGCCCCCGCGAGGCCAGAGGCGCGCGGCGCGGGTCCACAGCGCGGGGTGCGCGGCGCCGGGAGCCGAGCGCGATTCCCGCCCCCTTCAAGGGCACGCGGGGCTGAGCCGGCGGCGCCGCGCCCCCTCCCCGCCCGGGGGCGCCCAGCGCAGCCCCCCGCGCTCCTCCGCCCGCGCCCGGCCCGCGCCGCGGCCCGGGGGCCCCCGACCGCACCCCGCCCTTGGCCCGCCCGCGCGCCGCGCCCCGGCGCTCGCCCGGCCCCGCGCCCTTGGCCGCGCGGCGCCAGCAGGGCGGGAGCGCAGCCCCGCGGCCCGGGCTCCCCTCCTGCGCGCCGCCGGTCCGGCCCCGGGCCCCCGCCGGGCCCCGCGCCCCGCGCCGCCCGGCCCCGGGCGCAGCCGGCGCCCCCTCTCACCTGACATCTCGTCCTCGTTCTCCATCTCGTCCGCGAACAGCCGCGGCAGCTCCTCCTCGGTGCCCAGCGGGCCCCGCATGCCCGGCGCGGGGGGGAGGGGAGGTGGGCGCCCCCCCTCCCGCCGGGCGCGGTGCCAGCCTTAACCCGTGCGCGGCCGGACGGGCGCGCGCGGCGGGCGAGGCGGCCTCGGCGAGAAGATGGCGGCCGCCTGCCCCCCCACCCCCCCAAACCTCCACCCCCCCGTCTCGACCCCCTTCCTCTCGGCCGCCCTCGCCCCGCTCCCCGCAAAGCCCGGGCCGCTCCGCCCACCGCGCCCCGCAGCCCGAGTCCCGCAGCCGGCCGAGGGTGGCGGCGGCAGCGCCGGCGGCACGGCGGGGGGGCGGCACACATGCCCGGATTGTGACGTCCAGTCTGTTGCTGTGGCAACCCCATCCCATCGTTCCGGCAGCGCGACTAGTTAACAGCCGAGAACAAGTTGGGGGGACTAGTCCTGAGCCCCGGGTGCAGGGGGGCGCACCCGGCGCTCCGGCAGGGGGAGCCGTCGAGGCGCCCGCGCGCCCAGGGACCCGACGGCCGAGCGGGCCGCGGCGACTCGGGCGAGCCGGGCCCGTTGGGAGGCGGGGAACTCGCCCCCGCGCACCCCTGGAAGATCCGCCACCACCGTCGCCGCCGCCCGGGACGGCGCCCTGCCCCCCCCCCCCCGGGTCCCCAAGGGCGCAGGGGCGAGGTGCCCTGGGCGGCGAGCGTCGAGCTCCCGCACTTCCACTCACATGCACCTGAGAACCTGGCTCGGCCCTTTGGAAGGAAGATCGGAAGAAAAATGTGTTCCGCACTTGGGGAAGGGTCGCTCTGGAGACCGGGTGCGATTCCTCCAGAAAAATGCATGCAGGCTGGCTCCTCCCTCACCCCATGGCACCACGCTCCCACCGCCCACGTGCCCTCTTCCAAAACGCCCCTCCAGGCGAGGTCCGGTCTAAACACCTCCAGAGCCCCTGGGGGTGGTGCGGATCTTCGTTGTCTGTGCCCAAAACTCCCGCTCAGAAGCGACACCTGTCGCTGGGCGGTAAGGAGGCGCCGCCAACAGCCCTCAGTTAAAGGTGAACATGAAGGCCGAAGCCCTTGGGAGCAAGGCTGGAATTTTAAACGAGCGCGGCCAGTCTGGGCTGCCGGAGGTGTAAAAGCTACTCAGAGAAGGCCAAAGTTGCAGCGGCCCTTAGGATGGTCAGTTCTCTAACCCTAGAAGAGCCAGTAAAGGGAGGGTACCCTTATCTCGCTGCCTCAGGCCAGACACGTTTGGGGGAACCCACTGGAAACCCATGTGGCTGCCAGGGACCCACAGGATCTGCCCGACTTGGGAAGCAAGAGAGAGAGGTAGTGTTGTCTCCTCTCTCGCACCAACCCCTCTGGCCTTGACTGAACACCTGCCCCCATCCTGGCAGGGATTGACCAGTAACCCCTGGCACGCTGGCATTAACAAAAGGGCTCTTTCTCCTGGGGCCTTTGGGGAACCAGGAAAGTTGTGACTGCCTGGTGAGGGCACCCCCCATGCAAAACCTCTCGGCGGGGGGGGGGGGGGGGGGGGGGGCCACAGCCCAAGCCATGAATCCAAGCTGTGACCAGAAGGCGATGGATGGCCCGGGGGAGTTGGAAAAATGTGTAGGCAATTTTTCCTCCCCCTTCCGATCCAAATGAATTGGGAGCAAGCCCTGAAGAAAAGCTCCTCATCATTTATTCCTGGATACAGGCAGGTCTGTCCAGCCTCCCGGGTCAAAGTGCAGGGTGCTGGGGATCCCCTTCATCTGCCGAGTCACTTGTAAGCCACACTAGAGAGGGAGGTTGAAGCATCCCAGAGCAGGTGGCCTGCAAGGGCAGAGGGAAAGGCAGCAGGGAGTTGGGCTAAGAAAGCAAAGGGCTTCTCTGGTCTAAGGCTGCATTTCACGTCACTGAGCATCTAGCTCAGAGGCCCCAAATCGCCAATGCTTTAGCCAGCCTCCGTTTTCCCTGGCAAGGCTGCCTTGCTCTTTCCAGACCTCCAGTCTTTCGGAATGTTAACCATCCAGGGAAAAGCCCGAAGCACCATCAAACCTGTCCACCCCTCAGCAGCCCCGTCCCCAACCCCTCCCGGATGGCAGAGGAGGTCAGGACCCTTCCAAAGGTTCTCTGTCCCACTTGAGAGAAACGTGGGCTTACAGGATCTCCTATCACCAGAAAGTCCCCACCTCGGGCACACACCGCTAATCTTGGGTCCCATTCCCAAGGCGAGGCTGAGACAGTCAAGACATCATTCAAGGACAGTTCCACCTGCCGAATTTGGCAACAAAGAGTCCAAATGCTCACATTCCTAGTCCTCCCCCAGCCCCCTGGCCATCCCATCTTGCAGAGGGCTGTGGCTCGGTCAAGTTACTTACCCACCAAAAGCAAAACTAAGCAAAGACTGGAATGGCAGAGACAAAGGGATTTTTGACTAGAAATCTCCGAGAATATTTAAAGGAGAGCTCCGATTATTGTCAAACTATTAGCAGCCGTGACAATGGACCACAAATGTCTGATGTCAAAAACAATCCCTAAAAAGGTGACGATTCCATAAGGACCGCAATTCTGAGAATAAGCCTATCCATAAGGTTACAGTTTCAGGAGACAAGGTCCTCCTGTTGGCTGATGAGAGCCTAGAATTACACCTGAGGGACAATTCAAAATCAAAATCATTTTAACTATACTGCTTATGAGGCACCTTCAGCAAACACCCCGATCAGTCTCCGTCCCCGGGCTGCGTGGACTCCTCATACAGGCGGCTCTCAAGTGCTGCCTGAGGACAGTTCTTTACCAACATATCCTACTTGTGACCACCTGACGGCCCCGTGAAGCCCCTGTCCCTACACCCCTCACGCGAGCCATGCAGTTCTGCCCCGGCCTCCTCTTAGCGGCTAAGCTGCATCGCTGGCATCGCAGTGTCTTCTAAAATGAATGGCAGGAGCCCCCGGGTGGCTCAGTCGGCCCTGTGCCAGGCTCTGGGCTGACCGCACAGCCTGCTTGGGGTTCTCTCTGTCCCTCTCTCTCTCTGCCCCTCCCCGACCTGTGCACATTCTCTTGCCCTCATAAATAAAACAATAAATAAAAATAAAATGAAGGGTAAATGTCCCTAATGCACCAAGATCTCCCTTGTACCTGGAGCCTGTTTCTCAAGACGGGAGTCTTGCACTGCCTGAACCCAAATCACTTAGAGTTGCTGGGGGTGTTTCTCGATAAGGCAGACTTCTGGGCCCCATGGCCCTGGGCCAGAGGAAGGGGTTGTCTAAGATTTAAATCATCTTAGGGGTTCTTTCTGGGTTCTAGGTACGGTAGCAGCCAACTCAGCCGGTCAGCACAGCATTAACAGTTTTAGCTTGGCCAGAAATAGCCTAGAAAAAAAGAATGTGAATTCTCAGATCCTCCCAAAGAGAAGCAAGATAGGAAAATGTCTAGATTCCAAATTCTTAGGTTTTTTGCTCCCCGAGACAAGCAGCATGGTGGCATCCTTTAAAAGGCAGCCCTTCACCGGCTTCCTTCGGCACCTCCTCCTCACCCACTAGGCCTCTTCCTCACCTTCCTCCCTTCCAGAAAGGGACGCAACCTCTACAACCTATTACCCCAAAGAGGCACCCGACAAGTCAGTCAACACCTCCAGCAGGACCCCACCCAGGCTCTCCCCAGCTTCTGACTCTGGCCAGCCCCACTCTCTGTCCAGGGTTACCAAGAAGCCATGTCCCCATGGTACTGCAGAATCTGTCATCTGGCCAATGACCCACACATCCTAGGTGTGTGCCCCCCCTCAAAGGGAGCGGCCAGCACCACACTCTGCTTCCAACGCTGGATAAGCTTGGAGCAAAGCCACGGGAAGGACTGTGGCAGCAGGAGGAAGGAAGTGAAAGCCAGGTTGCCAAAGCCAATTTCTAGGCTCTCCTGAGGTTAAGGTGACAACCAGGGGACAGGCCAGTCTATCACCTCACTGGACTCCTGCTCACCTCCCAGGTCATCAAGTATCCTCTGAAAAGGCTGTGGTCTAAATGCCCCAGAACATTCCATAATTTTGATCAGTTTGTCTTTAAAAGTATTTGGTGTGATCAAACTCGCCCACTTTGTTCCATGTCTTACGCACAAGTTGCTTCCGCCTGCCAGGAGCCACTGGTGAAGTTAGGGTCCGTGTATCTCAACACTTGGTTCTTCCCAAAAAGATAGGAAGAGAACACTACTCAGAAAAAAATCACCTTTAACCACTGAAACTCACAGGAAAAGGTGGGTGTCACTGACGCTTTTGAAAGAAAACCAAATACTCAACCTTTAGCCCAGAAATGGTACTGGTGACCAGAATCAGCTAAGAACAGGATTGTGCCAGCTTCCTATTCCGTTGCTTTCATGAACGAAAATCTTGGCCTGAAACTCTCCATGACCCCCCTCCCCCCCCCCCCACCGCCCCATTCCTGGGCTGTATTTCCCATGGAGCAGGTAGGTCATCAGTCAAGAGATGAAAAGGAAAGTGGTCTAAAGGTGGTCTGGACGCAGCTGGCGTAACGGGCGTAGTGATTCAGGTTCCCATGACATTTCCTCCATCAGAAAAAGTCGTTTGCAAATTTATTCTCTCGGCTCTGGATCTGACCCGGAGAGTTGGGTCTCGACCAACTCCAGACTCTCACCGAGGCACAGCTGAGGTAAAGAAAATGGAAATAAAGGACACATTTTCTTCTCAAGCTTAATGAAGACCAAGGTCATTGTTGGTACAGCAATTAGCAGGAAAAACAATCTGTTGCTAAATAGATTAACATGCCAATCCTTAAAAAAAAAAAAAAAAAAAAGGCTTGCACAGTAATAGTAGCCATGTGTTAGCCACTTTAATATAAAATGTGATCAAAACTCAATTACAAGAGTTCAAAAAGGCATAGAAAAACCAATGAGTTTCAATTTTATTACAAGTTTTAAAATTTGGGAGCAGTTTGGGGAAAAAAAAAAACTATATATGCTAATTTTAGCCCAGGGTTAATTTTTTACAACCAAACTAAGAATCACTACAGGCGAACATCAACGCAACAAACAAGTACAATTTGCAAACCCAGGTCATAAACTCACTAACAGTTAACGATCACGATCACGGTAGGGACAGATCATGGTAGGGACTGTGGCCAAAACCCAGCTGACGCCTCAGTTACATCAGAAAGAAACCTCGCCTTCACACATGCAAACAATTCTGCTTCACGAAATTTGCATAGAAATAGAAAATGCTAGAGCCTTTACCACAAATGAAATTGCAAAGATGCAACATGTTAAATTCAATCCAAGGAGCACCAAATGTTAAATTGGAGCAAAGGTAGGATTCTAATTTCCAGCTCCCCAACCAGCAGAGCCCAAGAATGTCAGGTGTAGAAATTAGCTGAGAGAAACTCTAAGAACATTTTACACTGTAGTTTTAAGACAATGCAGACATTTCTGCAGAATTGTTTAGATTTTAGAAGGGCACCATAAGGCATCAGGGTCTCTTTTCAAAGTCACTCCCAAATACTCTGGATTCTCAGTTGGCAACGACACATCTTTACAACTTAATAACCTTGCTCAGATCTCCAGCCTCTGCACACAAGGCAACGAAATCCCACTTTCAGTCTGGTCCTGCTTAATGCAAGTTTGCAGGACTGGACATTAAATCCAGGCATGGCCTAGGTGGCTCAGAAGTGACCATTCCCTTGGCACGTCCACACGTGTTTCCCCGTCTCCTCGGCATGAACTGTCTCTCAATCGCTTCTCCTTCGCGCCCCACCCCCGTGACAAGGCTCCAATCCCGGCCAGATGCACAGGTCCATCTCTGGAAGCTCTACCACCGCTCAGCTCCAGCTCCCCCTGCTGGGGGCCAAAGGGACAGTTTGTTGCAAAGAGTTGCGGGAACAGTTTTTATTTACAAATTCATTTTTGTGCACTTTTACTTTTAAAACCTGGGACTTTTATAAGCACTCTCCAAATTCTTTCCTGAAGAGGAGAATACGCAGCGGTGGAAAAGGACATCCTATTTCTACAGGAAGAAAAAGGATGTACATATAATTGTGTGCATCGAGTAATTTGTAATCAAAAGGTGAAGTAAATGCCCCAGAACCTTGCATTTTTATCGACGCTGCCCTGTTCCTGCAGGAAGCAAACCTCAGAGAAGTCACTGGTTTTGCTCTCAGTGGATCAGACGTCCCAATGTTTGTATACCTGAATCTTTTAAGAAAAGCACCAGGTAAAACGGTCACACTTTTTGAAGTAAAATAGTGACTAACTGAAGTGCACACACCTCCACACCCTTTAACCACCTGCTCAAGGTCAACTCACGGGCAGTTCCCTTAAAGGAGGTTATTTCTATTTTGGTATTATTACCACAATAACTAAAGTTTTTAAGCAGGAAAAAAAGTCTAATTACAAATAAGTGAATGGCAGCCCAAATGAAGCCCTTTTACTATGATTTCCAATTTTCTGGTCAATCCACACTGCAGTGATACAAGGAAAACCACCATTTTGGTTCCCAAGTTTTATTGAAGAAGTTATACAAAATATTTCAGATAAAGGAGTTTTAATCCTCATCTTCCTCCTCTTCCTCATCTTGGTTTATCTGGAAGTAACGCAATTCGTAACTCTCTTTGCTGTTAGCAACTACGCGCAACCAATCACGTAGATTATTCTTCTTCAAATATTTTTTGGTGAGATATTTCAAATACCTGCAGAGAGAGAACACTTGAGAACTCACCACAGGGCTCCGGCATCTCCAACAGTCACTTGTATAAAACCTGTGCATTCAAACCATCACCATTCAGGGTGTTCTCCCAGCATCCAAAAAGGGCAAAGGTAAGGCCGATATACCCAGCCAAGGTTCTAAAACAAGCGTCAGCCACATTTCATCTACACTGGCAATAAAAACGAGGACAGACAAGGAGAGGTCACAGTTGTCGGTTAAACACAGCAAAACGCCTATGAAGTGGTTCTTAGTGACCACTGGAGAAAGATACCATGGTAGTAATGACACAGTTAAGTACCCGATCTTAGTACCTTTTACGGAGAAATCACTGGGTTTCTAATGAGCTGCAAGTACTTCCAGCATCTCACCTCACGGATTCTAACCTCCTTCTGAGGTTGTTCGGATGACGGGGATTGTTTGTCACACACACTCACTCCCGCCAGGAGATGCTCACCACCCAACTCCTGGGAAACAGGACGCCACCCTGCCACTGCCCTTGCTCCGCCTCTGCAAGTGACGGCACTCAGTCCTTTCAACCTGTCAGCCTGACTGCTGGCGTGGCCTGGGGGACAGCTAAGCAGTCACCACAGCAAACTGCTTAAAAAAAAACTGGCTATTTTTATAAAGGCAGCAACTGGCTTCTGTGCTCAACATCCCAAATACCCAAAGCCTGCAACCGTGTTTCTTCTCTCACTTGTTTACTTAGGAGGCCCTCGGGCATCTTCCCAAACCCAAAAGGAGAAGAGGGAACAGAACACCAAACTAAGTCCCGGCTGGGCAAATTAACCTTTCCAAGCCCCACTCTCCCCCTCCATGAAATGAGACTCCTGATACTTACCATCTCTTCAGGCTGTCACAAGGACTACGTGAGACACACAGGCAGACCGGCAAGGACCCAGATAGGAACGAACCAACAAACTCACCACCTCCAGGAAATGAGTACCGCTCAACAGCGTTACTTACGCCAACAAAGCAATCTTCACAAAGATGTGAAGATCTCAGTTCAATCCTATCCACTTTCCCCTACGTAAAAACAAATCAATTTGGTCGTTCCATCTAAAAAGTATTCTTTTCTGCCATTTACTGTTTCTACCATATTGTATTCAGGTGAGGTGCTTAATTTGCAAGTCCAGGTGGCTTAAAATTTTTCATAATTTTTAAATTAAACCGCCTGGGTGGCTGAGTTAGTAAGTGTCCGACTCTTGATTTCGGCTCAGGTGATGACCTCCACTGTGAAGGCAGAGCCCGCTTGGGACTCTCCTCCTTCTGCCCCTCCCCCCCTCGTGCATGTGTGCACACGCTCTCTCTCTCAATATAAATAAAAATTTTTTAAACATTTTTCTTTTTCCGGGGCGCCTGGGTGGCGCAGTCGGTTAAGCGTCCGACTTCAGCCAGGTCACGATCTCGCGGTCCCTGAGTTCGAGCCCCGCGTCGGGCTCTGGGCTGATGGCTCAGAGCCTGGAGCCTGCTTCTGATTCTGTGTCTCCCTCTCTCTCTGCCCCTCCCCCGTTCATGCTCTGTCTCTCTCTGTCCCAAAAATAAATAAACATTGAAAAAAAAAATTTAAAAAAAAAAAAAATTTTCTTTTTCCTTTTCTTATAATAGGATGTTGGAAAACTAGGTAAAAAGCTACAGAAGTGCGGAAACAAGAAAAAGTCCTAGATTAGGAATACCTAGAACACTTCAAGAAAACTATTACCATCCAGAAAGGAAAGCGATGAAGACAGGGCCCCTGTCCTCCTGCACTGGGGATGAACAATCTGTGCAAATGGAAAAGGTGTCAGGAGCCATTCTCACAGCCAGCCTGGTAAACGTTGGGGACAGGTCACAGATCACAGCATCACCCCCAGGAGCTCTGCAAAAGCCCAGTGTGTTGCAGGCTTTGTACGGCCTGGAGGCCCTATGGTTGCACCCATCTCTCGTGTTATCAAATCTCCTTCTGGGGGTGCCCGGGTGGCTCGGTCGGTTAAGCGTCCAACTTTGGCTCGGGTCCTAGTCTCACGGTTTGTGAGTTCGAGCCCCACATCAGGCTCTGTGCTGACAGCTCAGAGCCTGGAGCCTGCTTCCGATTCTGTGTCTCCCTGTCTCTCTGCTCTTCCCCTGCTTGTGCTCTTTCTCAAAAATAAATAAACATTAAAAAAAAAAAAAAAAAAAAAAAAAACTCCTTCTGCACAAATAACTGAACCAGGCACAGTAGGAAGTCACCTCTTGACTGATAATAATTAAAGCTAAAAGCAAAAGCTGAATTATACCAAATTTGTCCTAACACACCTTCAAATTTCCCATTACTTGATTCAGTCTGACTGAAAGCTCCTAAGAACATGGCAGGCTCTGGGCTAGGAGCTAGGTATAAACCGGTTCAATTCCTTACAACCACCATACAATACTGCAGGACAAGCGAACTGGGGTCTCCGACTTAGAAAAATGGGCCCACAATGGCTTCAGTCTAAACTGAGATCTCGGAGTCCTCAGCCAACGATACTGGCACTTACAGGGAACTAAAAGTAGAATTAAAAATGGAAGCACACTGATCGTGAACACCGAAGAAGGTAGAGAACTGTCCTATCGCTGTGCTGTGCACCTGAGCCCAGTACAACACTGCGTGTCAACTATACCTCAATAAAATAAAAACGAAAGCTCTCCACTGATCTACAGGGAAAGGAGGCAATATTCTCATTCTCAGTACTGTCTAAGCAAGTCTGAGCATCTTTATTGCTTGAAATACGTGAGCCCGTGAAAAACAAAATTTTTAAAACTACCAAAAATCGAATGCTTTCAACCCCCACAGGAACATTCATTCAGTGCCTCCTTGCACTGGATCCTGTTCCAGGAATTAAGGGATGCAAGCAAAAAACAAATGGGGGGGGAGGGGGGGTGTGGGGGCGGGACTCAGAGATGGGAGGCTGGCAGGTAGCACTTTTCTGTCCCATACCTTTTGGAAAAAGGCACCTCAGAAGTGACCGTAATCTTGCTCTTGCTCCGTTCGATGGTTACAACCCCTCCACCGAGATTCCCGGCTTTTCCATTCACTTTAATCCTCTCTTGAAGAAACTGCTCCTGTGGAAATCGTCAGATCGATCAATAAGTGAAGCGACAGCTTTGCCCACTTGTTTTATGCTCTTAATACTGAATGAAGACTTGTTTCTCCTATGTTCAGTCTTCAAAAAAAAAAAAAAAAAATTACAGCACGTATTTAGCTATTAATATGAGGTCTGAAATCTAAGAATGGAAATTAGAAGACAGCACTACTCAACTTTATTTACACGTGGAACATGAAAACATCCCCGCATGAACACACGTGACTGCTTCCACACAAGGTCAAACAAATGTGCCTCTACACAAAAGGCTTGACTGATGAATCAAAAGTAAAGAATAGACAGGAAACCTAGGGCCAAACTGTTACAAAGTACAGACAATTCTGAATCTAAGGAGTATAAAACACCGCTCTCAGTACCATGAGAGGAAATAAGTCAGTCTTCAACCTAGCAGTAGGAGCAAAACATAACACAGACCAAAACAACTCTACATCAGCTCAGGGGCCGTTTGCATGGCACAGCAGAAGGGCAACAGCCCAGGAGCCCAGAAATGGCACTCTTGGCAAAACCCCTTGGAAGCCTGGGACCCACCTCCATGGGGTGAATTCAGGGGTCTTGGTCAAAAAGGAGGACTCCGGGGGTGCCTGGCTGGCTCAGTCAGTGGAGTGTGCAACTCTTGGTTGTGGGGTCAAGACCCACATTGGGCTTAGAGCCTACCTCTTTAAAAAAAAAAAAAAGGGACAACTCTGGTTCTCTTGCTGTTACAAATGATATGAAATCCCTCCAGCCCCAAATCCCTACAATCCTCTATTTAAAAACTCCAAGGTGGGGGGGGTGCCTGGACAGCTCAGTCAGTTGAGTGTCTGACCCTTGATGTCAGTTTGGGTCATGATCTCATGTTTCATGGGTTAGAGACCCACATCGGGCACTGCTCTGATGGCGTGGAGCCTGCTTGGGATTGTCTCCTCCTGTCTCTGCCCAGCATGCACACATGCACTCTCTCAAAAATAAATTTTAAAATACATACATACATACTCCAATACACTGTACATTAACTGAGGACAGAATAGAGTGACTAAGTCAGAAATCTTGATTTCTGCATCTTAGACTCAAGTTTGTTTTTTTATCCTAAGAAGGTTCTAGAAGG
Organism: Felis catus; assembly: GCF_018350175.1. Lineage (NCBI taxonomy): Eukaryota > Metazoa > Chordata > Mammalia > Carnivora > Felidae > Felis > Felis catus. The sequence continues at coordinate 4,005,417 of NC_058375.1, forward strand.
AAAAACAATTACACACAAGTGAGTGTAAAGGCAGGGAGAGGGAAGCGATGCCAGGGAAGGGCCAACACAGACACAAGCTGGAAGAGGCCACAAAGGTTAGGAGGGAAAGGTGGCCACAGAGAAGAGAAAAGTGTTACACAGAGACTGAGGAGCCAATTAAGGGACTTCCCGCAGCAACAGAGACACAAAAGGCATCACATCACATAAGGCAGGGACACGCAAGAAGTTACGGGCATTCACTGTTGTTAGTGGCCATAGGCTGAACCTCTAGATTTTTTCACCTGATAATTATTCTTGTAACATTATCTTTTGGCAAAGAGAAGAGCAAATGGGAATTTAAGAGCCTCTGCACAAGAAGTCTGAATTCTGGGACGCCCGGGTGGCTCAGTGGCTTAAGCGTCTGACTTTGGCTCAGGTCATGATCTCTCAGGTTGTGAGTTGGAGCCCCGAGTCGGGCTCTGTGCTGACAGCGTAGAACCTGCTGTGGATCCTGTCTCCCCCCCACACGCACACCCTCTCTGCCCCTCCCCTGCTCGCAGGTACGTTTTCTCTCTCTCTCAAAAATAAGTAAACATTCTAAATAAATAAATAAATAGATAGATAGATAGATAAATAAATAAGTCTGAATTCCCCAGATAGATAGATAGATAGATAGACAGATAAATAAATAAATAAGTCTGAATTCCCCAGACACGGCTACTGAACAGGTAAAGAGTAAACTGCCAAGTTGCACAGTCAAAATATGGCAATGAGGTTAATTTTTCTAGGGCCAAATATGTGGGGTAAAATATCAATACAAAGCGGGATATGGAGAAAAAACAAGCTCCAATTACAAATCAGCAAACAGGATATTTTAATGTAAATACTGAAGCCCTGATATCTGATAAAAAAGAAAGCCCAAAGAAGCTGCCATCTGTCCAATACCCATAGCCCAGCAGTCAGGCCGGGTGGAGACAGCCCCTTACTCTGTGCGGATCAGCGCCCAGTGCTTATGCTTCAACACACCAAGGTGCCAAGCGGGTACCGGATCCAGTGGAGTTGGCCGTTTCCTGAGAACTCGGAAGTAAATAAAACCACTTTGGAAACAAAAGGAAAGAGGCAAAAGAAACTGAGGCAGTTCCCTAGCATTGATGTTTACTCCTCACCACCGATACACACCAAAGAAAGCGAGACTTAAATACAAGTAACTAGACCAACTTCCGGGCTGTGTGGAGCCAGAACCAGAGATGCCCACGAGCAGGAGAACAGAAACGTGCTCCAGCAGGTTTTCTCGGCAACATCTCAGAAGGTCCCTCCCTGTCCTGAGTGGCAGCAAGGGTGTCACTTACGAAATTGGCAGCATCCATGATTCCGTCTTCTACAGGGTGGGTGCAGTCCAGAGTAAACTTCAGAACTTGCTTCTTTTTTTTGCCCCCCTTCGCCACAAGCTTTTTCTAAGGTGCGCAAACGACACACAGATGAAGGCACAACCGGTATGCCCCTCCCCCCAACCACCAACCACCAAAAACATAACCGAACCGAAAATGCCTGAGATGGAAAAGCCCACACAAATCCAAAATCCGCGAAGCTGTGCTCGCTTGCTTGCGGGGTCGCAAGAGACCTGCCCTGAGGGGTGATACCCAGAAGGCTGCTCTTTAGGGGCCGGGAGTCATGCCCTTTTGAGGGGGAAATTCTAGCACTCTGACTTACTTGCCCTTTCCAGCCTCCCCCCGTCTCTCTGGGCATGAAAAGTCTGTTACCTTATGAACCACAATAAAAGGAACATTTTCTTTTATTTACCATAAAACTTTAGAAGTACAGTTTCAAGAAACAGTGCATACTTTATTCCAGGACTAGGGCAAGCATACAAAGTATGCCTTGCATATCTAAGACAAATTGAATCCGAAATGAGTACTTGTCCTAACTCTCCAGATTAGGGTCCTGATCCGTTTAACTGCTCACCTACCTTCTTGAAAACCACAGTGGGAACTGCACGTCCCAGCAGCGCATCCACCCCAGCAGGGACAAGAAAAAGACTCAAACTTTCGTTCTAATTACAACACTACTGTCGATTTCTAGGTTTTGATTTAAATCATCAGTCTGAGCACATCCTGCAAGGATCCAGTCCCTTTACTCTCACAAAGCTCAGTCTTCTCCCTCTGCAAACTCCAACATCACTAAGAAAAGCACCTGTACGACCTTACCTAACTACTTGCAGTTCCACTCTAAAAGTTTTACAGACTCTAAAAAGACTTTTCCAAGAACACACCTGGTCCCCCTTCACGTTTAAAAAAATTTCATCTACCATTTGACTGGCTCAACTTGTCCAACATTTTAGCTACTCCAAAAATCACGGATTTCTCTTTAAGACATCTCTTCCTGGTAACCTAAAGGGATGCTTTAACATCTAGCCCCGGACATACACAATCAGCAAGTAAAAGACCTGCCCACAATGGGATCCACACCTCCCATCAAGGTTTTAAATCAAAGGCATACAAATGCAGAGAGGTATTAAAAGCCTGCCCCGGCAGAAAAGAGTAGGTAAGCCGAAAATGTTAACGGGGTCCCAACAAAATGGAGGCAGGAAAACGACTTGCTCGAGCTAACATGTGAGGAGGGCGAGCTGCAGGCCGAGTGACACGAGGGCGCCACACGGCCGGTCCCAGCCCGGCCGGGGCTGAATGGAGGTGGGCCCTGCCCTCGACCGAAAAAAGTCTCTACAGGTGCGCCCTGAGGAACTGCTTCCTCCATGAACACTACGAGGGTCCTCAAACCCAGGCCCCTCTCTGAAAGCAAGCCGGCCAGACACCTTCCGTGGACATTCCCACTCGTCTCCAAGTCCCGGGTGTAGGTTACCCGGATATGCGACTCCCGAGAGTGGCAGGTCCCCTTCCTCTTCCCCGCCCTCCGCCCAGGTAACCAGGCCCAGACCCTGGCTGCCTCACGCCAGCCGGGCTTCCCAGGGCCCTGGCCGGCCCAGGCTGTAGCCTGGGCGCCCCAGCTCCCGGCTGGCCGCAGACAGGGGCCCGAGCCCGAGCCGCGGGCTCCGCAAACTCCGGGGCTCCTCTCGCGCCCCAGGCCGCGGCCTCCTCCGCCCACAACGTGCTGGGCCCGGGGCGGCCCTGGCCCGCTCCCGCCGGCCTGCCAGCCCAGCCTCGGCCGGGCTCTGCAGAGCTCCGTCCCGCGCGAGCCGGGCAAGAGCCGGGCCAGCGAAGCCCACGTGCTTGCCCCAGAGCTGAGGCCTCGCGCGGAGCCATACTAACCACGGGCGCCATGGCGGCAGCGGAGGCAGAAAGGGAGGTGGGCGCTCTACGCAGACGCAAAGAGCTCGCAGCGCGCAGAGCACGCAGGACTCAGGCCGTACCAATCGCTCGGCCACGCCCCTCGGCCGCCACGATTTCGCCCTGTTTTGTACGATCGGGGAGCGATTGCTTTTCCCTGAATGCAAAGCCCGTCCTATCGCAGGCCTTGGGCGGGGAGGGGGGGGGCGTGCTGAGGAAGGAGGCCCTGTGGCCTGTCCCACTGCAAATGATCGGAGGGGGGAGCTAGACTGGATGAGCCCAAAGAGAAATCGAGGGTTCGCTCTACTTTTGAAAGTTTTGTAAAGAGAAAAGAAATAAGGAAATTCACTAACCCATAAATCACCAGCTAGTGGTATGGGAGTAGAACCCACCAACTTGGGGAGTTGAGGCCTTTCTGGTCCTGGGGTCCTAATGCCCAAGAGCACTTTGGCTTCTTCCTATTTGAAGTGCCCAGCCTTGAAGCTGGTGCCCAGGGGCTGTGTCTCCCAGGGCTAGCCCTCCGTGCTGCAGTCAGGTACACTCTCCAGTTTGACCCCTTCGCCATCTCAAATACAAGCCGCCCACCCTCCGATCGTCACCACCTAGCTTTCCAGCGCGTGCCTTCTAGTTTCCCAGTTCCAAAAATTCTTGTGCCAACACTTCTCAAACTGGCACGTAGACAGGAATCACCTGGGGATCTCCTCAAAATGCAGATTCCAATTCAGTGGGTCTCACTGGTTTGAGATTGTGCATTTCCCACAAACTCCCAGAAGATGCTGCTGCCGGTGGTGGTCTATGCACCCCAAGCTGAGTAGCAGGGATCTGCAACCCCCGAACTAAGATCCATTGACAGGACTGCTTTCCACCCACCCTCACCCCCCTCTTGTCCTCACCAGTTACATCCTAGGGTCCTTCGTTGTAATCACCCAGCTGCACACACCCTCCTCTCCCTTCCACCTGGCTGCAGTGGCCTCCCCTGGCAGAAATCCCATCCTGGCTTACAAGGGCTGGAGGAAACCCAGTGCACTGCCTGGTGACTGGTCTAGGTTTAAACTCAGGCCCGTTGTGCCAGTTAAGCACGTACCAAACCCACCCTTTTATTCTTTTTTTTTTTTTTTTTTTTTTAATGTTCATTTCCTTTTGAGAGAGAATGTGCAAGTGGGGGAAGGGCAGAGAGAGAGAGGGAGACAGAGAAAGACAATCTCTTCACACCAATTTTCTTGGAAGAGTTGCCTCTCTGTGGACTGTCCTCCCATTGTCCGTTAAACCCACTCTGGTCAGGCTTTTGGCCCCCAGCTATCAGGACAGCTCTCATCAAGGTCACTGGTGATGTCCCCCTGCTAGGGACTGGGGTCAGGTTTCTGTCCTCCTCTTCTTGATTCCTTAGCAGCATCTGACACTGTGGGTCACTCCCTCCTCCTTGCCGACGTTTCTTGGGGGGTGGGCAGGACTTAGGGTCTCCTGGTTCTCCTCCCACTTCACTGGCCACTCCTTCTCCATCTCCTTACTGCTCCCTCCTCTTCCCTGGATTGAAGGGCTGCGGGACACAGAGCTCCCTTCATCTTTATCTGCACTTGACCTTTGGTGTGACCCAAGATCATGCCTTTGAATACAACTCCCCAAGTCTCTGTGTGCAGCTTCCACCCCTCCCTGGACTCCTGACTCACAACCAGTGACCTCCTTGATATCTCTAGTCTAGAGTGTGGAGTGGACCACCCTCACCCCCATGACCCCACTCCTCCTCCCCCTCCCCCTCCCCCCCAAACCCGTAACCCTTACACCCACCTCCGTCCTCAGCCCCACCTCACCCCTGAGTTCCTGAGTCTCCACACACATTGGTCTACTTTTCTTTGCTTGACATTTATTCCAACTTCTGAGACCTTATACTCGCTGCTCCCTCCACTTTGAACTCTTTCTGGCTTTTCTTGTGTCTGATCGCTTCTCATCCTGCAAGGTCTCGGGCTCAGTGCCTGTCTCTGCCCAGGATTACCTAGTGTACCCTCAGCTCCACCCCTCCCAGCTGCCCTCCTTCACATCATCCTGATAATTTTCTTTGGAGCACTTAGCACTGTCATTATTGTCTGTCATTATTGTACTTGTCCATGTTTATACTTGGCTAACCGTGGCTACTGTGGTCCCTCCCATGTGTATGACCTATGGCAGCTGCTTACTAACAGATGAAGACACGAATCAATGGATGAAATAAGCCCAAGTATCAGGAAGGGGCTTCCATTTCCTACAGCCCCTCCAGAAGGAAACTCCTGCATAATTCGCTTATGAAGTATCCTGTAGTTCTGTATATCAGTTCTATCACTTACTAGGGTAACGTTTTCCACCTTCTAAGGCTGTTGTCTGGATGAGTTCATACAAGTAAAAGAACTTTGAATAGTACCTTGTCCACAACATTAGCTATTGTTATTACAGTTCTTGTGGCTTAGAGCACAAATGGAACCAGGGGTAGAGAGGGGTAGAACAGGTCGTTTAGGGGCACCTGTGTGACTCAGTCAGCTGAGTGTCCGATTCTTGATTTTGGTCATGATCTCTTGGTTTCTTGGATGACTGTGCCCAGAGCCTGCTTGGAATTCTCCCTTTCTCTCTCTGCCCATCTCCTGCTCAAGCTCTCTCTGTCTCTAAATAAATAAACAGATAAATAACTTAAAAGAGAGAGAGAGAGAGAGAGAGAGAGAGAACAGGTAGTTTATACCTAGAATTCTCTTCCTTTCTCCCATTGTCAAACTCCTATTCATCCTTCAAAACCCAGCTTTAAATATTATCTTCTAGCTTTAAAATATTACATCCTAACTGATAAGATTTTATCCAGCACCTTCTGTGGGTCAGTCTCTGGGCTTGACTCTGATTTCAGGAGGGGCAGAGACAGAGGCTGCCTTCCCAGAGCTCAGGATAACATGTGCAGAGAAGGTAGAAAATGACCCAAGCATGGCAGGCACTCTGGAGAAAATAACACTGGGATAAGCAAGGACCGGCCTGGCCATGAACAGCAGAGGGAGCTCTGCCGGAAAGGCTCAGAAACTCCTCTCCCTCCCCAACCCACCCCTTCTTTGAGGAACTCGGCTGGTGATGGGGTTTGAGGCCTTCATTACTTAGAAGCCTAGTAGGCTCATTTCAGTTCATTAAACTCTCGCGCATCACCGAGGGGCAGCCCCTGTTTCACCCAAGCAGAGAGGCTCTGAGAGGTCAGTCTCTTGGCCGAGAGACTCCAACCAGCCAGAGGCGAGCCTGGGATTCCAGGCCCTCCCACGCTCTGTCTGCGGAGGGGCGGCCGCTGCTCTCTGGCGCCCCCAATTGGCCGTGGAGGAACTGGGGACCCGCACACCCACTCGTGTCCCAGCCCCCGTCGTCCGGGAGAGAGCCGGCCTAGCCAGAGCGCCTCGGCACCCCTGCGGAGCCCACAGTCGGGGTCCTCCGGCCTAGCCCTGCGCGGCGCTCCTGCGGTTCCGGGCTCCGGGCTCGGGTACCGGGCGGGAGCCAGTCAGAGCCTCGGGCCCTCGCGCCGCGCGGTCCTTTCCAGCCCCCGCGTTCCCGCCTCTGCCCTCGGGGCGAGACGCGGAGTGACCGTGGCCGTGGCGGGAGCCCTCGTCGCGGCGCAGCGGCCGGCCTGGGAAGGGTGCACGGGAGCATCGTGCCCGAGCAGTGCTGCGGTCCAGCGCGGAAGGGGTGTCGCCTGCAGGTCACCCAGAGGACACCGGGAGGGGAATTCCTGGGGTGGGAGTGAGGCGAGGTGGGCGACGTGGAGGCAGGGGAGGGTAGACGTTGGGTAGGACGCATTGCTCGGTCCTGCGGCCTGACCTTCCGGGGCCACCAAAGGGGTGCGGGAGAGGCGGGGAGCGCGCCCAGGGCGCGACCCCTCCGCACGCCTGCTGCCGGTTCTCCCCGCCCCGGGCGCTCCAGACCCCAGCCCGGGCCTAGGTGGTCCCCGCCCCACGACCGCTGGACGCCCCGTCGGGGCGGGGCGGGGCGGGGTAGACGGGAGGGAGCCGCGCGCGGGCAGAGGGGACGCGCGGGCTCCGCGGCCGGCTCCCCGCACCGTGCACGCGCCGCCACCTTCCTGAGCTTTTCCAGAAGATGTCGGGAGCCATCTTCGTGCCCCTGGAGGGCCTGGGGGCCCCGGACGCCGCGAGCGGCCACCCGCTGGTGTGCCCGCTGTGCCACGCACAGTTCGAGCGCCCGTGCCTGCTGGACTGCTTCCACGACTTTTGTGCCGGCTGCCTGCGGGGCCGCGCCACCGACGGCCGCCTCGCCTGCCCGCTGTGCCAGTGAGTGCCCCAAAGCCCAGTGGTCGGCCCCCACCCCCCCGGGAGACTGGCCCCGTCTAGATGCGGGGCTAGGTGCAGGGAGGGCAGGGCTCTGACTCCCGGCAGAGGCCGCTGGGAGAGGCTGCCCCCAGCCCGCACCTCTCAGCCCCAGAATGCGGGCTCCCGCCCATTGTACAGAGCAGGTTAACCGAGGCCCGGAGTAACTGGCAGAAGCCCTCCCCTAGAAAGCCAGGAGGCAAGAGGAAGGCTGTGCAGGATCTCAGCACAGCAATCTAACACTGACAGTAATTCACTTGGGGGATCCCTTGAGTATTAGATCAACAGAAGCAGGTTATGTTGGCTCAAGTTACAAGGGCTAGCCCTAAGTTTGTGCAATGCGATGAGAAAGGGTAGAGGGGAGGTGTCCACCTCTGAAACCCCAGGTCACCAACCCCATGGGCCCCCAGGATTCGCCCAGGATGGGGCAGAGTGGGGGACAGGGTCAGAATGAGCACTGGGTGAGATATTTATAGCAGACGCCAGCTCCTATTTTTAGTTCCAGCCTGAAATGTGGGGGGTGGGAAAGGAGATAAGGAGCCATGGGGAAGGGGCATCTGGATCTTGGCTGCAGCTTCTCCACAGACACCAGACGGTGGTGAAGGGCCCCAGCGGGCTCCCTCCTGTGGATCGGCTGCTGCAGTTCCTGGTGGACAGCTCAGGGGATGGCATGGAGGTGGTGCAGTGTGCCAACTGTGACCTGGAGTGCGGCAAGCAGGCAGGGAGGCCTGGGGGGGGGGGGAGGGGGAGTGCCTGGGGGTGGGGAGGGGGAGTGCCCCACATGTCCTTAGAGGATTATTCCCTCCATGGATTTTCCAAAACCTAAGTCACCCTGGATCCCAAATGTGGGCCCCGTTTTACAGGGGGGAAGACTGAGGTCCAGGACAAGTGACCTGAGGCACTAGCCAGATAGTGGCAGAGGTTAACATCATTCCATTGGGGGAGGGCTTACCAGTCCCCAAACTTGGGGTGGAGTTGGGATGGCCCTTGAGGGCTCCTACCTGGGGAGCTGACCAAGCTACCTGTACCCAAGGGGAAGTGAGGACAATGTGCTGTTGGAGAGGGGTGTTCCTGCCCCCCTCCCCCAGTCTAAGAAAGAGGAGCAGAGGCCAGGCTTCAGGCTGGGCTGTGAACGTGAATAGCACGAGGGACTCTGGCCTGTGAAGGTTGGATAAGGTATTCCAAGCCCCAGGAGGACAGCCCTGTGGGGCCAAAAGCTCGGGATGTGCTGGGCAAGTGAGAGCCGACAGTTCAGGAGGTTAGGGGTTGGAGGTAGGGACAGCATGGAAGGAAATGGCCTTGAATGCCAAAGTAAGGAGTTGGGTCTGTGCTTACACAGCCATTGTTGGGGTCAAAGCCACAGCGGCAGTGGGAGACCTGGCCTCTCGGCCCTAGGTGTTGCGTAGGGAAGGGAACCAATGGGCCCTCCTTCCCTCTCCCAGCCAAGTTGTGACACAGATGGCTAGGGTGGGCACCGTTACTTGGCCACTGTTGAGGGTGCCAAGGAGGGCTTGAGAAGCCTTCAAACACGAAATTTTGTTGTAGGTAAAATGTTTCTGCTCCCCCCACCCCTCATCTGTAAACTGGGTATATTCAAGCGTCATGATTACCTGGAAGGGCTGCATTTAGCCGCGTGCCTGCCCCAGGCTCAGACTGAGGCACTCTCTGACACGTGAGTGCCCAGGGACTCAGGCTTCTCGGCCCGTGGGCAGGCTGAGGCTGCGCTGGGTCCTCTGTCCTTAGGACGCAGAGACCACGTACTTCTGCAACACGTGTGGGCAGCCGCTGTGCGCACGCTGCCGCGATGAGACGCACCGGGCACGCATGTTCGCGCGCCACGACATCGTGGCCCTGGGCCAGCGCAGCCGCGACGTGCTCCAGAAGTGCAGTGAGTGCGGCGTGTCGGGTGGGGGCCGGGGCCGGGCCGGGCGGGCCTGCCCGGAGCCCTCACCTCCGTTCCCGCCGCCCCCGCCGCCCCCGCCGCAGCGCTGCACGCCGAGCCCTACATCATGTTCTCCACCGACAAGAAGTCGCTGCTGTGCATCCGCTGCTTCCGGGACATGCAGGGGTGGGTAGGGGGGGAGCGGGAGGCAAGGGGGTGCCGGAGGGCAGCCGGGAGCGGGGCTGACGCGCGGGGTCCCCGCAGGGAGAGCCGGGCGCACTGCGTGGACCTCGAGTCAGCCTACGTGCAGGGCTGCGAGCGGCTGGAGCAGGCGGTGCTGGTGAGCGCGGGGTGCCCAGCGCGCCGGGGCAGGGGAGGTGCGCGCCTGCCGGGCTGAGGCCGCCCTGTTCCCAGGCCGTGAAGGCCCTGCAGACGGCCACACGGGAGGCCATCGCGCAGCTGCAGGCGATGGTGGAGGAGGTGCGGCGCAGCGCGGCGGAGGAGGAGGCCGCCATTCATGCCCTCTTCGGCAGCATGCAGGTGAGGGGTAGTGGGGACCCGACAGCCACAGGCTGAGCATCCTCATCAGCCACGACCCGGTACCCACAACACCCCACCTCCCGCCCGCGTGGAGTTTCGGTGTAGCAGGGCAGCCGCGCATGGAGTTACTTAATCACGTGGCCAGGAGAGTTCCAGCCCCAGGCTGGTGCCAGAGGTGCGGGGTGGTGAGGGAACACTCCCCGCCCCCACCAACCCCGGGGAGCTGCTGACATTTAAGGTGAGGGCACCAGGACTCCCAGGCAGTAGGGGGCAGGCAGGAAGAGCCAGGAGGTTGGAGGGACAGCAGCGGAACCAGGTGTGTGGCTGAGCCCCAGGCGTGGGGGAGTGCTGGGCCGGGAGGTGGTGGGATGACCGTGCCCAGTCAGAAGCAGGCCATCCCTCCCAGGACAAACTGGCGGAGAGGAAAGCGCTCTTGCTGCAGGCGGTGCAGAGGTGAGTGGTGGCGGGGTCTCCACTCCCTGTCCCTTGGCCTCCATACACCTATCTCCCTGCCTGGACCTAGGCAGACCCTGCCCCACCCTGGGGAGCAAGACATCTGGGTGAGGAGAGCCGGGTGGCTCAGGGCGCCGGGGAAGGATGCACAGAGCTGGTGGGGAGATAGAACCTCCCCGTTCTGAGCCCCCCCCCCCCAGGTGGGGGTGGGTGGCACTCCCCTAGGAGTTGAGGCTGCCTGCCCCTCCCCCAGCCAATACGAAGAGAAGGACAAGGCCTTCAAGGAGCAGCTCTCCCACCTGGCCACTCTCTTGCCCACCCTGCAGGTAAGGGGAGCTGGGGGTACAGGGCTGGGCACTCACCCCCCCCACCCCCACCCCGCCATTTACAGAGCAGTGTCCCTCCCGCAGGTTCACCTGGTCAACTGTTCATCCTTCCTCAGCCTGGCCAATAAGGCTGAGTTCCTGGACCTGGGCTATGTGAGTCCCCCTGGCTCCTGAGGGGTCTCCCTCTCCCCATCAGAAGCCCACCCTGCACACCCAAGACTCCCACCTCGGGGCCTGGCAGCCTGCCACCCGGGGTCTGGACCAGGGCTCTCTGCGGCTGACCTCCTCCTCCTCTGCACCATCATCTGCAAACCATTCAGGGGCCAGCTGAGTCCCTTTTAAAAGGACGGCGAAGCCTGGAGGGGAGCGGGAGCCTCCACTCCGCCCACAGTGTGGGGTGTCTACTGAAGTCCGGCTCCCCCCAACTTGCCTGTGGATTTGGGGGCTGGGGTGGCGTGGGGGTTCTGGGACAGTCCCAGGGAAGGGACTCCCAACACGTACCGGGTGAGTGCCAAAGTCAGCCTTGCCCTCGCGGCGCGGGGCCTCACTGTCCTGCCCCGCCAGCCCCCCTCCCCCGCTCCCGGGGGCCTGAGCGCCCTCCTCCCGCTGCAGGAGCTGTTGGAGAGGCTGCAGGGCATCGTCACGCGGCCGCAGCGCCTCCGGCCAGCGCAGAATAGCAAGGTGCGGGGCGGCGCGGGCTTGGGGGGGCCGGGGCGGGGCCGGAGGGGGCGAGGAAGCCGCCTCACCAGCCGGTCCCGCCGCCCAGATCGCCAGCGACTACCGCGCCGAGTTCGCGCGCTGCCTGGAGCCGCTGCTGCTGCTGGGGCCGCGCCGGGCGCCGGGGGTCGGGGCCGCCCCCAACACGTGAGCAGCTGGGGGCGCGCCCTCCCTGCCGCCGGGGCGGGGTGTGGGGGCGACACGAGGTACCGGGTCGCGGTAGGGACAGGCTGCCTGCCGCCCTCCCCAGACGGAGGGACCGGAAGCCCCGGGCAGACCTGGCAGAGCAGAGCCTGGTTAGGGAAGGACAGAGAGGACCCGGGACTGTCCCCAATTGCCGCTCATTTCCTCCGCCACTCGGCCCCCGGCGCCTAGGGACTGAAGGGGAGGGGCAGCTTGGGGTAAGGCATGACTTCCCGGCCTTAGTCTGGAGAGCCAGACACCCAGGAGGACTTAGGAGAAATGCCTGAGCTGGATGTATGTGCCAGGGACCCCGGGAACCCGGTCAGGGGAGACTGGGCGTCAGGTGAAATGCCCAGAGTCCCGCGGGTGAGTGAACAAAGTTTATTATGCACCAGCCCTGACACATCTGGATGGACCTTTTCCTGTACATTGACATTACCCTGGATTTTTTAAAACACCATGCTGATGTCCTCGGTCTTGGGTGCGCCTTGCGCAGACTTTTTCAAAGTTCCTAAGTGGTTCTGGTGTGCAGTCCCGGGGAGAGGCTGAGAGCCTGGAGAAGGGGAGACCCTCCCAACCCCCCACATCTGCATCCACACTGGCTCTCTCCCCCTCAGGCTAGCAGCGAGCTCAGGCCCCAACGTGCTGATGGGGCCCAGCTGCCCTTCCCCAGCGGGAAAGATGCTGGGGTCACTAATCCAAAAGCCCACGCTGCACCGGTCCATCAGCACCAAGGTGCTGCTGGCCGAGGGTGAGGATACACCCTTTGTGGAGCACTGCCGCCACTATGAGGACTCCTACCGGGTGAGTGGAGCCAGGGACCTGCAGGCTGGGAATGTCCCCACCCCTGCCTGCCCAAAGTGCAGTGGCCAAATCCAGTCCTGACCACCTGGCCTGGAGGCTGCGCCTCTGCTGAGGCACGCTCACTAGGTGTCTGTGCACAGCGCCTGCAGGCAGAGATGCAGAACTTGAAGGACCAGGTACAGGAACTGCACCGGGACCTCACCAAACACCACTCGCTCATCAAGGCGGAGATCATGGGAGACATCCTGCACAAGTCCGCACAGGTGGACGCGCAGATCGCCTTGGAGTACGCCTCCCTGGAGGGGATGAGAGCGGTCTTCCAGGAGGTAGACCCTCCCCGGGCGCCGAGCCCCTTGCAGCCCCACCTGTCGGGCATACAGGGGAAGGAGAGAGGAGGAGGAGCTTGGCCTGGTCCATCATGAGGCCCTCGTGTGGCAGGCTCTGGAATGAGGCTCTTTGCTGCCTGGAACCCCGTGACCTAGCTGGGGGTGCCCTGTGGACCTGAGTAGCTAGAGGACAGAAATGCCACCAGTGGAAATTCCAGCTGATGACCATATGCAACGTCCAACTCCCTTTCTCTTTCAGATTTGGGAGGAATCCTACCAGCGGGTAGCTAACGAGCAGCAGATCTACGAAGGTCCCAGGCAACTGCTGCTGGGTGCACCCCCATCCTGGAGCTAACCCACGTGTTAGCAGGGGCAGGAAGTCAGTTACCCACTAACCAGATACAGACTCCCAGGCTCCTCCCCTTAGCCCTTGACTTTCCCTCACGATTGCTAATGCCCCAAAATGATGCATGTGAGGTCAGGATTCAGTACACAGAATACCTCCACAAGTCTCACGATGCTCTTTAATTAAAGAGGCAATCGATGACGTAGTTGGGGTAGATACGTAGAAGGTGTGAGCCTGACAAGAAGAACCTGAAGCCAACAAGACCCAACGCTCTGGCATTGGCCCCCACAGCCCAGCTCCGTGACCTTCTCCAGCTGAAGCAGGAGAATGCCTACCTGACCAGCATCACCAAGCAGATCACGCCCTACGTCCGCTCCATTGCCAAGGTGAAGGAGCGACTGGAGCCCAGGTGAGAGCAGGGGTTGTTCACAGGGGAGCCAAGACACTTCTGAATGTGTGTGGACAAGGTGCCATACGTGCAGAAGAGCTCCTTTTAGGAAGTCAGTGGGCCAGGTCACGAGGGTTTACTCAGGGCATCTGGGCAGACCAGGTGCTGGACATCTCTCAAAGACACAGAATGAGTTGGCTGCTCGGAGTTTCTGCTTCGAGGCACAACATTGCCCACCTCTAGCCCTCAGGAATAGGCCAAAGCAGAAGACACTTCTTAGAGTGAAATGAGGGCCCTCAACAGATCCAGGCAGCAGGACACGGAGGAGAGGGCAGAACTGCCTCACTACACGGTTAAGCCAAGTCTAGGCTCTCAGCACCATACTTGGGCATCAAAAGGTGTTACAGTGGCAGAGGGATGTTGGTGGCAGGTTCTCAATGTGCTTGTCTCTTGCATCACCTGGTTCCAGGGTGGGCTGGTGGCCCTGTAGGTCTGACCAAGGTCAGCCTGAAGTCTTTCTCCACCACCCTCTGGGGGACTCCCGTTGCCTTGCCCCTGCACCCTTCCGTGACTCTTTGGAAAAGGGTGCGCAGGAGGTACATATTTTGGACAGCACAAGTCTGAAATGTCTATATTCTGCCTTTGCACTTGACTGATGGTTTTGCTGGGTATCGAATTCTAGCCTGGAGGGGTGCCTGCGGTGCTCAGTTGGTTGAGCATCTGACTCAATTTTGGCTCACGTCATGATTCCAGGGTTGTGGGACTGAGCCCCTCACCAAGCTCCTGGCTGAGTGTGGAGGCTGCTGGAGGTTCTCTTCTCTCTTCTCTCTCTTCCTCTCTCTCTCTCTCTCTCTCTCTCTCTCTCTCTCTCTCTCTCTCTCTCTCTCTCCCTCTGCCCCTCTTCCCTGCCCGTGCTTGCCGTCTCCCTCTCTCAAACAAACAAATAAGTCATGAAATTCTAGACTGGAAATGATGGTCCTTTGAAGGCATCACTGTATTTCCTTGCTTCCGAGATTGTCTTTGAGAAGTTCGAAGGCATTCTGACTCCTATCTTTGTGATGAGATCTACTTATTCTCTTTCGAAGCTTCTGGAATTTTCTCTGGTCCCAGCATTCTGAAACTTCACACTGGTGAGGGTCTATTTCCATCCATTAGGAAGGACCTTTCAGTCTGTAAGTTCATGTGCTTCAGGTGTTTTGTTTTGTTTTGTTCATTTTGAGAGAGAGAGAGAGAGAGAGAGAGAGCAAGCCGGGGAGGGGCAGAGACGGAGAGAGAATCCCAATGACGCTCAGCTCCTTGTGCAGAGCCCAATGTGGCGTTTGAATTCAGGAACTGTGAGATCATGGCCAACCTAACCAACCAAGCCACCCGGGTGCCCCCATGTCCTTCAGTTTTGACATGTCTTCTTGAATTAGTTGATTTCTTCACTTCTTCTCTTCCTGGAATCCCTATTACTGGCTTTCCTGGGCTGATGTACCTCCTCGGTACTTTCTTGTTTGTCTTTCTGCTGCACTTTCTGAGAGATTTCTTTTCTTCCCACCCTTCTGTTGAGTTCATTTTTGAAGAAAATTCCCAAGAGTTCTTTTTAAAATTTCATTGTTTTGGGGTGCTTGGGTGGCTCAGTCGGTTAAGCGTCTGACTTCAGCTCAGGTCGCAATTTCACGGCCTGTGGGTTTGAGCCCCACATCGGGCTCTGTGCTGACAGTTTAGAGCCTGGAGGCTGCTTTGGATTCTGTGTCTCCTTCTCTCTCTGCCCCTCCCCTGCTCGTGCTCTGTCTCTCAAAAATAAATAAAAATGTGTAAAATTTGTTTTCCATTTCCAAGAGCCCTTGTTTTGTACCATGGTCTTCCCCTCCCCCCCCCCCCCAACACACAGCATTCTGTTGTTTTATGGACAGTCTCTTACCCCTCCAAGGCTGACAGGTGTTTGTTGTTTCTTTCTCCCTTAAGTCTCTTTCCTCCAAGTTCTTGTTTAGGTTTCTGTCTTCCGTTTTATTTTATTTTTATTATTTTTGGATTATTTTATTATTTTTTTTTTAATGTTTATTCTTGAGAGAGAGAGAGAGAGAGACAGAGAGTGAGTGGGGGAGGGGCAGAGTGAGAGAGGGACACAGAATCCAAAGCAGGCTCTAGGCTCTGAGCACACAGCCCGACTCGGGGCTCGAACTCACAAGCCGTGAGATCATGACCTCAGACGCTTAACCGAGTCACCCAGGCGCCCCTCTCTCTGTCTTCCATTTTAAGGACTTTTCTCAGGCCATCCTTGATCGTGTGCTCATATTAGGGGTGGGGGGCAGAGGGGGCAGGCCAGAAACTCAGAGCACATGGGTGGCACTTCACCGCAGGGGGGTGGGGGGACCAGGGTGGGCAGTGCTTTTTTCCTGTCGTTCCCCAGTCTCCCTCCTGGCGGCCGCTGTGTGGAGCCTTTGCAGGCAGCCCTGGTTTTCGTTTCCCACCCGTGTTGTAACCTGGTACTTTCGCAGAGACCAACCCTTCAGGGGGCTGGGGTGGGGGAGGGGAGACCGCTCAGCCGTGGGGAGCTTGAGGCGGCCCCCTCCTTATTTCTGTCCCGTCCTCCCTGGTAGAGGCGATTCCGTGGTGTGAAGGCAGTAGGGCCGGGCGTGTCCCATGTCCGTTCCGAGCTCGGGTTTCTCCCGGCTGCTGAGGTTACCACTGACCCTCCAGCTTCCAAAACTGTGGTGTTACCCTTTTCTCTCCTCAACCTGGAGAGGCTCCTTCCCCTGTTGTTTTGGCCCCTTTCCTGGAGATTTCGTGAGTTTGAGGAAGAAGGAAAACTAGTGTGCGGTGACCGTGTTCCTCCAGAACTGCCAAGCCACCTCTCCGGTGACTATTCTGACATGGGCACGGAGAGGTGAAACGCAGCCTGGCCTCTGCACAATTGCGCTGAAATCCCTGTCTACCCGGGACCAGTTGCCGCGTCGGCTCCGAAGCTGCCATTCCGAGTCGCTTGCTCCGCAGACGGCGTGATTCCGTTTATGAGACGTTTATGAAACGTCAAAACCAGACAGAACCACCTCTGGCATTAGCAGTCGGGATGGTGGTCATCCCCGGGTGGGGGTGGGGGGCTCTGGAAGGAGGAGACGTTCCGGGTGCCACTGCCCCCCTTGTGCAGGCCACGTGCCTGTCCCGAGCCTCGTTCTTAGAGTTTGCACGTTGCACGTTTGCACGTTGCACGTTTCCTTCTGTGTGCTGCTTCGGCGAGGAACTAGCTTCAAGGACGTGCTCCTGCCCGCCTGTCTCTGGGGACGTGGCGCCAGCGGTGGGTTTTGGCAAAGGGAAAGGAGGAGCTCAGGCTGGAGCCCAGCTCCTGGAGGCTTGGGGGGGGCGGGGGAGGCTGGCTGCCTCTGTCCTTCTTCGTGGCACCGTTTTCCAGCATCCGGCGTTGCTGCCTCTGCTTCCTCCTCTCCCAGTGCCCGCAACCCGCCCCCGCCACCCCTGTCCCCACTGAGCCCGCTCCTGTGGCCTGTTGTCCTCCGCGGCCTCTGGCTGCAGCCCTTGGCCTCTCCCGGCGCTCAAGAGCAGGCCGCTGTCTTCACCAGGCTCCTGTCTTGCTTCTGAGGCAGCCACACCTGTTTGCCTCCTGCCCTTCGGGCTGTCCCTTTACAGACCGGCCGCTCTGCCACCTCTGCTCAGTGCCCAAGTGTCAGCTTTCCGCAGGGCTCAGTCCTCGAGCCTCTCCCCATCCCACACCCTATGCTTAAGGGGCTCCATCTGGCCCCCCCACTTTAAAACTCCAATGTGCCACTGACCACCCCCGAGCCCTCCCCAGTATGGGCCCCCCTGGGCTCCAGACCCCTCTCCAGCTGCCTCCTCCTGGGGCGGGGTATGTCCCCACTTGGACAGGTCACGGGGGCCTCAGATCGCACAATGGCAGAACCCCATTTCCTCCCCCAAATGTGCCACTGTTTGTACCCCTCAGGAGTGGCATCACATCCCCCAGGTGCCCAAGTGAGAAGGCCAGGGGGCCTTCTGATTCCTTTCCTTCCTTCGCCCCATTTCCTACATACCCTGAATCCTGCTGACGTAACTGTCTCTGCCCACTGTCCCCACGGCAGCCCCAGGCCACGCCACCATCACTGACCCTCTCTGGCCCTTCTAGGGTGTTCCACAGCCAGTGGCCTTCTTAGAGCCTAGAGTTCCCATCACTCCGGGGCCCAACAGCCCTTTCGGGACCCTCCCTGTCCACCTCTGACCACGGCAGCCCCTGGCCACACCCCAGTCATAATGGCCTTTCGGTTCCCCAGAGAAGCCAGACCGGATCCCCCTTCCCAGATTGTCCCAGGGATCCTGGGACACGCAGGTGTCCGTTCCTGCCATTCCCCACCACCTGGCCCCGCGGTGCCTTCTTCCCAACCACAGCGCAGCTGCTGTCCCCGGGAGCAGCTCTGGCCCTCAGTAAACAGCTGAGACCCAAGCCCTAGGCAGGCCCGAGTGCCTCATTCAGCTTGGTCTTGTCCGAAGAGGGGGCTGAAGGACAGTGACTGGCTCTGCTGCCTTCGAGCCTCCCGGGAACGGTCTCTCCCACACAGGCTTCAGGTGCCCGCGGGGGAACAGCTGGACCACCTACAGAACACACACGAGGAGGACGTCAGTGCTGAGACCCAGGCCAGGTAAGGCGAGTCTTTCCAGCCGATTCGATCGCAGAGACAGGTCCCGGGTTTTCTTTCCCATTTGGTCCAGGCTTGCCGCTGACCAGCTCTAGAGCCTTGGCTGGGTCTGTTTGTAAAACACGGGTCAGAGGGGTTCTGAACCCGGATGGCGGCTTCACAGAGGAGACGTGACCCGCACTCCAGAATTGCAGATGGCCACGGCTGCTGCCTGCACCACTCATGCCACCGAGGGCTGCTGGCTCATAGGCATTTACACCAAGTGAGTCAGATTCACTTGAATGAGGAAAAGTAACTGAGGGTTCTCTCCTCCAAGTGGGAGCATCACTAGTCACTGGAACCACGGGGTTTGCCAAAATCCTTGCCAGAGAAAGAGAAGAATGTGTGGTAACAGATCCGTCACTGTCACGGGCTGATCTTGTAGTACTTTGCTCTCAGTTAAGCCTGCTGCGCACGGGGCAGAGACCAGGGCTGCAGGAGACCAGAGCTGAGAGAGCTTGGAGGGCACAGAGCACCTGCCACGGTCTACAGTGGCTGGTGACAGAGCAGAAACTAGTCTCACCCTCCTGGGCACCACGCTCGGCTCAGATGCGTCAGAGGACTGTCCATTCAAAGCTGTTGTCGCAAGCCACAGACATAGCCTGAGCTGCTGCTGTTTTGGCAACTAAAAACCATTAGAGACGAGAGGAGAATCCTTTAGGAGAGAAGGTTCTGGTTCACCCACTGGTGTCGTCCAGAAAGGCTTCCCATCCCAGGAGCCATGCTGGTGCTGGCACACAGTGAAATGGGGGGTGCCAGGCAGCACTCATGCCAAGTGTCCCTTTAGGAATGACCCGGTGAGTGTCGCAGAGAAGAGAGAGAAGACGTCAGAACCCAGAGGAACAGCCGGACTCCAAACAGCCTCAAAGAAGAGCCTCCACTGAAAAACAAAGACCCTCACAGACCCAAACCGAAAAACGGGGGCGAGGGCCCAACACAGAGAGAGCGCCCGACTGAGCAAACGGGACTGGTCCGGAGGGGTGGGCATTTCACAGCACGCAGGTCAAGACTGGGATATTTAAGAAAGGTTATTCCCACCAGGTATGTCATAAGGGGTAATCACCAATCAGCGGAGAAACCCAGACACTCCGACCGGTCCTAATCTCAGATTCTTTGGCTTAAGTTTCACTCTTCCCTGTGTTTGCACTGCATGAAGTCTCAGTCCTCCTCATGGGGACTGGGGGCGACGCCCCAGTCCGCCTGGAAAGAGTGAACACGTGAACGTGCCGTGCGAGCCCCTCGCTGGCCTGGCACCTCCTTCGCGGGAGCGCCAGGCCCTGCCCCCGTCAGGGGCCGTGCTCAGACAGCCCTGCCGTGCCTGCCTCCCAAGAATTCAGGGTGTCCTGAGCCACGGCCCCGCTGGGAAGTTCCAGCTGGTAATCTCAGCACTGACTCAGCAAAAGGGAAAACTGTCACTCCCGTTTTCTCTTGTCAAGGAAGGACTGAGCTGCCAGGGCAAAGGAGAGGTGGCCGGTGGCACGGGCTGCAGGAGAGGGTCAGTATAACTTCCCCACAACTTTCTGCTGCTTCTCCAGACAACGGTCACTCTCGTGTTCACCTTCTACTGGTATTACTAAAGGACGACTCAGAATCCTTTCTCCAGAAATTCCCACTCCTACATGGTGTCCTTTCTATCAAGCGTAATTTCATAAACGCTTTAAAGAGGAAAATTAACCCAGATGACCTAAAATTTTAAGTTTTGGAGTTTAAATGTCCACACAGTCACATTTGAAGGAAATATCCAGCTCGATGTGGTGGTTCAAACAGCAAACGGATGGGGCGCCTGGCTGGCTTGGTCGGTTAAGTGTCCAACTTTGGTTTGGCTCAGGTCATGATCTTGCAGTTCATGAGCTCAAGTCCTGCGTTGGGCCGTGCATTCGGTGGTATGGAGCATGCCTGGGGTTCTCTCTTTCCCTTTCTCTCTGCCCCTTCCCCACCTGCACTCTCCCTCTCTCTCTCAAAATAGATAAATAAACTTAAAAAAAACAACAAAAAACAACAACAACAACAAAAAAAAAACAACCACCAAAAAACGAACAGCAAATGGCTTCCATGTGCCAGGTAGGGCAGCACATCAATCCGTGAAAATGTCACGTCAACATCCACCGTTCTGCCCCTGCGTTCAGAGCACTGATTTCCTCGTTCCAAAGCCTAAACCCATGGGAGCCTAAAAAAGGCAGGAGGAACTCGTCACAACAAACTGGCTACAGATTAGAATTGAAGACTGAATTGAAGGGGCAAAACACATCTGGTTTTATGCTGTAGGTCCCGGACATTTCTTAGCCAGTGATGACGTGATCTTAAGAGTTCCTACATCCCACACAATCACGCTACCGCTCATAGTGAAATCAAGTACAGTTTTATTTAAGAATTGGAAATAATCAGTATCTGTGAAAGAAAATCCAATTTAAAATATTTAAATAAACATTTCTGCATGTAAAAAGAAGAGTAAAATAATTACTCCATTAAATTACTCTCCTAGCTATGGGACGGCCTTCTCTAGAGCAAGCGCTTGGGACCACCCCTGCCGGCTGGCCCTCCAAGCCCAGGACAAGGCGTCAAGCTCTCACAGCAGGGCGCAGAGAGCAAGCCTCTCCCACCAACCTCATCGAGCCACTACAGGAGCAAGATGTGGTGGGAGATCGCAACTATCTAAGGCAGTAAGAAAGTGCAGAGAAGGGACAGTGGGGGTCACTGTGCCTATTACGGAGGGGCTGCTACCAAAAAGCTGGAGCTGTGGCCGACCCTCCTGAGCCTAAGCTACTAACACGTGTATTGGTTTAGGAATACTTCCCTATCGTGTCCATCACTCAGAGTGTTAAATAAATGGAAGGGACTAATCAAGTTTAGTTTTGAGGCTCAAGAAGCAGTTCATACAGATGAAGGGGCAGTGGGGTACGCTGCCTTTCGCTTTCGGCCAGGCTCACCCCACTCACTACCTCTTTTCTGCGAGCTGCTATTCTCGGCCACAGCCTGCAAATCCTCATAAAACGTCTCACTTTACGCTGCTTCAAAGTAGCTTTGTTCTGTGCAGTGCCTTTTTTTCCATTTAAGAATCTCCACTTTAAAACCTGCAATGGAAAAAGTAAGTAATCTCTTGACAGTTTCTTAATTTGAGGGAACTGGTGACGTGGCCTTTACCCAAAAGCTTTTGGGAATACCCCAAAAGCCTGCACTTCATTAACCTGATTCTCTGCATGCACACTGTCATTGCTAAATTTATAAAGTTAAAAATAATCTGAAAATGTCAGTACTAGATGAAAGTCAATCACTTGCCAAATCCTGCCCCTAAGCAGTTCATCTTTTCTCCCTAAGTAACTGCTGACTTCTGCCCTGGGCGTACAAGTCGGGGTGAGGGCGCCCCCCTAGTCCCGCCCCTGGAAGAGCTCTTTAAAGCCCAGGTGATGTAACAGCAGCACCTCGCCACAAAACACCAGGCCCACGTTCTGGGCTCAGGGGCCCGGCAGGAAGGTGGGCTTTGAGAATTCTAGCAGGTGGGGCAAGATGAGATCGCCAAACGCCAACACCTTCAGACTTTCTGTCCACAAAGCCAGGGGGCCATCGTTAGCTGTTCTCCGTCTATTAAAGACAGCTTCACAGCCCTCAGTGGGAATGAAAGTTGGGTCCAATCCCGGTAGATACAGCACAGCACTTTCCCTCAAGCAGCTGGGGATGGCTGCCAAAACCCCAGCCACACCCTCCTCCATTCTGCAGTCCCAGTGAGCGGAGCTGACTTTGCTAAGCGTGGTCTGGAGAACAAGTCAGAAGTGAGTCAACTCGAGTTCCCAGAGTAAGTGCATGTTGAGTCCCACCGGGGAGTGTTCGTGCCAGAAGGACCTGCTGCTGAGTGCTCCAGCGGCGGCCTCGGCCGGCCTGGCTGCAAGGCCCTCACGAGGGCCGATGGCAGAGTCCGCTCACACGGGCGAGCGGCATCCCAGGAATCAACAAACCCGTAAACCTCTTTGGTATACATAATAACAAAAAAAATTAATTAGGCCATGAAATCTAGAAACAAGTGATGTTTCTGAGTTGGTAAAATGCTCTTCCGAACACACGTTTCCAGCGTCTGGTACAGCTAAGCAACGTCCACGTCTGTGTGACTCTGACACAGGATAGATTTCATTTACGCCATTCTCTCTCATCTAAGTATTAAAAACGTTTGACGTTGTTGTTCTAAGTTTTCACAACACCCCTATGAGGTAGGTGGTACTGACCCCATTCTACGGATGGGGAGTCTAGGCACGGAAAGGTTAAGTGGCTCCTCGAAGCCGCCCGGCACGGCGTGGCAGCACAGCAGCCCTCCAGCCGGGGCCGCCGCGGCCGTCGTAATCAGGCTCCGTTAGCGCCACTGTGGAACTGCAGGAAGGATTCCACGCGGAGACCAAGGCCCTCTCTGGTCCAGAATTAAACAAGGGTCCTAAAGCTTACGTACTTAAAGCCAACCACTTTCCCCAAACTTGAAAAACAAAAATACCGACTACATCTCCGTCGGGACCATTTGCTCTATTTAAGACTCTCGTACACTGACTTGCTTGAATGTTGCAGTGGTGTGTGCGTAAACCCCCTTGGGAAAGATAGTGTGAGATGATGTTAGAGATGGTGAAGTTCTGAGAACAGGACATAGAAATCAACAGTTGAGAGATTTCAAATGAAACAGAAAAGTATAAGCTATGGTGAAAGACTGAAATCCCAAACCAACGGAGAGCAATACTTCCCGGTGTCTGACAACGCCTTACACAGAGCACGTGCTCAGTGAGCATTTCTCTGTTAAAGGAAAAATGACACCCCTTTGACATGCCCGTGTCACTGATAACAGCCCCCTCTGGGGAGAAGAGCGGGAGCCAGGACCCTGGGGAAAGCCACAGGGGTCCAGTCTCCCCGGCCAGGGGTGCCCTTGTGAACACAAAGCCACTCAGCCAAGTTGTCTGGAGGTGTCCATTCTGCCAGATAAAAGTTGGGGCTATAAACGTCAAGTGAGTCCCCTCTGAATCTATACTGCTATTTATAAAAAATAGATATGTAAATACGATTAAATATATTAAGAGCCAAAGTGCCTTATAAAGAATTATCTTAAAACTGTATAGATGCTCATGCACTTAAGCACAGAAAGAAGGAGGTCGAAGCTGTGCTGTTTGTGTTTCTCGGTTAAAGATTCTGAACGAATTTCTAACACTAAGCACTGATGCCCACATACCCCTTCCTGCAGAAGCCGCCTTACTCGACATCATGAGTGAGCCCACCTCTCCCGAGGGGTCTTGGTTACACTAAATACCTCGTGGGCCATGGGCTCTCGCCAGGGCCCTTCTGGAGGGGCACTGTTGAATATTGCTGTTATTTGCTCCTTGCCCACCTTTAATCTATGTCCTACCTTGATTGAGCCCAAGAACAGATTGCTCTAGGGTATGGGGTCCTTTGGTCCTAAGGCCTTCTGACCGTTTGGTCTCGAGTGATATTCCAGAAGAGTAACTGGTGACGCATAAAATGATTCGGAAAATCCATTCTGCGGCGTGGCTGCCGGGGGCAGTTCTGTCCCGGGCTGTGTGGAGGGGGGAGGCCCCTCGGCCCAGCCTGGCCCGCTCCAGCTGTGTTATAGCTCCACCTTGACCCCTTTTATAAAAGGCAGGCCTGTGGGCACCCGCTTCTTATACTCCAGGTACTCGTCTCCAAAAAAGTGAATTAATGAGATCTCCTCTTCTTCTGTCCGATCTCGGAAGAATCGCCACACCGTCAGAGCGTAGCCAACGCCACAGATGGGGTTGCACAGCATCACCTGACAGGGGACACAAAGTCGATCGGGGTCAGAGTGTTCCGACACCACGAACGTCAGCAGCACTGCTTCTCCTGAACACCCGCGGACGACTTCCCGTCAGGGAAGGGCCCCAGAGATTCTCAAATACTATGGGGGTCTTGGAGAGCAGCGGCCGGGGCACACGCACTGAAACCACCCCACCGCTTTCACATTAGAGCTAAACACTCATCACGGCAGTTTTCTTTCATACGCTTTTCTGTTGTTCCTCTTATGCGAGAGGTACCTAAAAATTAAAACATCAACTTCTCAGATTTCAGTCCTCAGGCTGACGGCAGCTCCCCGTGGGGCTCCTAGCCTGTCCCTTCCTGTTCCAAGCACCCCCTCCAGCCTGCAGCTGCCTGGTCCCCGGCCCCTGCCCCGCCCGCCCCCCCGCCGCCCCAGCCCATCCCTGTACCAGATCCACTGCTACCTGAGCTTATGAAATCACTTCTTTCTTCAAACCACTCCCCTGCCCCAACCCAGAAAAGCAGCACCTCGGCCACCTCCTCTGGCCCCTTTTCTCTGGGCTGTACCCCCGCTCCGACTGCCTCTCACTTCCTTACTCATGTGTTTTCCCCACTCTTAAGAATGTCTTCCCCACTGATCCACAGCCAAACAGTCCCTCCAGGCCAAGAACACCTCCCGGCTCTCAGGAACTTCCTGTGCTGTGTGGGAAACCCACTACTCCACCCCTGCCCCTTCTGATGGACCCCTACGGACACATGTCTTCCCCCAGTGGGCGATTTCCACCAAGAGCCAGGCACATGCCCTTGACTTCTTATTCCCATCACTACTTACTGGGCACTTAACCGTATTCCAGGCACAAGTTAAGCCCTTTACGACCAATAAGCCCCTACACTGAACCTCTGGGGCGGCACTGCTGTCCGCAGTGTGTGAGGACAGAGAGGCCAAGCAGCCAACATGAGAGCCAAGACTGGCCCTGTCAGTGTCCCAGAGCCTGTGCCCTCACAGCCAGCAACCACATGTGGCTTCCCAACACACCCTATACTAGGGTTTCCCAACTGCAGCCCACAACCTGTTACTGAGCCCCGAAATCCATTTAGAGCATCACAAATAACAAGATAGAAAACAGGAGTATTTTGTACTCAGTAAGAACAAGTATTGCTCTGCGAAAGACCTGTTCCGTTTTCATGCATGTCTGTGTGCCGGGCCACAGTGTAAAAAGACCTATGGTCAAAGAGGTACGAAAACTCTTTAGTCCTAGAGCACTTAAATACATAGGTAGCATTTATGGTAAATTACACGATTCAACTATAATCAACTTGTTCCCAGGGAGTATGATCGTTAATGCAGCAGTCTTAAGTTTCAGAAATGAAAGTTTTAAAATAAATCCTGGGGCGCCTGGGTGGCTCAGTCAGTTAAGCGTCCGACTCAATTTTGGCTCAGGTCATGATCTCACCATTCGTGAGACTGAGCCCCGAGTCAGGCTGTGTCCTGATAGGGTGGAGCCTGCTTTGGATTCTCTCTCCCTGCTCCCAGCCCCTCCCCACTCATGCTCATGCGTGGTCTCTCTCAAAACAAACTTTAAAAAAATAAATGAAAAGAAAAGAGAAAAGGAAAGAGGGAAGGAAAGAGGGAAGGAAAGAGGGAAGGAAAGAGGGAAGGAAAGAGGGAAGGAAAGAGGGAAGGAAAGAGGGAAGGAAAGAGGGAAGGAAAGAGGGAAGGAAAGAGGGAAGGAAAGAGGGAAGGGAAGGGAAGGAAAAGAGAAAAGAAATCCTGTGTGGTAACCTGCCCCTTCTACACCGTGGGGGGGGGGGGGGGGGTTCACCAGGGAGTCCCCTAAGGACCATGTATTGCCAATGGAATGCTTGGGGGCCCAGAATGGATTTTCTCAAGGAGATGAGGAGTTTCCTGAGCTCTGTTCACATTCTCTGGCCAAGTCTTTCTAGGACCAAGAAAACAGATTCAAGAGGCAATGGTCAGGAAGCAAGGCTCAGTCTGCAACCCGAGACACAGCCAACCTCGGTAGCTCACGTTAAACCTAATACACGACCCAGGCCTCAACAAGAGCAGCTTCTGATGAAAATCAGAATCCACTTGAGCAGCAGAAGGCTCTCTCTCTCCCTGAAGCCCCATCTCTGTTCTCATCCCACAAGGGCACTCCAGATCTAAGGTGAAGAAGCAGGGAAGGGGTAGGGCAGATGGGGTCACAGCACCTAGAATCGCCAGCAGTTTACAAGTTTAGGACACCCAGATTTTAGGTACACAGTGAAAACAAACAAACAAACAAACAAACTAATAAAAAACAAAAAAAAAAAACCCAAAAAACATTAAGGACTAAATCCATTCTTTTGGGTTTTATTTCATTACCACTTGAAACACAACAGAGAGCACATGCACCTATTTCAAGGAGACCAATAACCTTGCAGAGCCAATGAAATCCACTGAACTGTACCTTTCAAAATGGTACGTTTTATGGCGTTAGATTTTTTAAACTGTAAAAAAAATCCAAGGTGACCACTGTCATTTCTGATACTGTACCTGGGTTCCAATGCTCCAGTAAAACCACCCGACGTAAGAAGGATGCCGAAACCAAGCATACACTCCGCTTGTCACCAGGGTATGAGTCTCTGATTTTTCATTCTGCACCACGTGATTGAAATTGGAACCCGCTGTGAACATGGCCGCTTTCCTCAGACATTCTCCAAAGACCACCATCAGCAACCCCAAGGCACTGAGCCAGGTGATCTGCTTCAGTTCTGGAGGAGAGACATGTGACAGACAGGAAGTGAAGACTTGGGCCCATGGAGCTCCCCCTGCAGATGCTTAAAATGAACCTATTTCTCCAAGGCCAGCAACATTAGGAAACATGCTAGTGGGCAATTAGCATTTGTCATCACATTAAAATTTAATTATAAGCAAAGCACATTCCCCTAAGTTGTGCTGTTCATTTGCTTCAAGTGCCAACAACCCAATTAGAGCATCATGGCAAAGACCTGATGAGCTCTCCATCCGTGTCCCTCTGTCACACGCCCCTCCTTCCCTTGGGGACAAGGACAGCTAAGTGAAGCAGAGAGGGATCCAATGTTTCCCATTCTGGCCCTTTACCAAATCCTGGGAACCACATATATTTTACTTAATTTGCTGTGGAAAGTTCCATTTGAGAGTAGGTTTCAGGTGCAGAGGTTTTTGCTAATAACATCTTGACACGAAAAGTCTCAAGTCACAGAAAATGAACAGATGTGAATCTCTGACTGTAAACTTAGAATTATAGCTATCGAAGGTCGGGACTTCACATGAGGTAGTGCGGTACGTCGTGGAAGGCTTAAAGCAAACGGTCAACATGTCCTCCGTTCAAAATCCGGAAGCGGAACCCACAAGCTGTGCTTGTCCTTTATAAAGAGCTTAGTGAGGACGGAGAGCTGGGGAAAGTCACTCGGAGAGATTACACCTGGGAGGCGAGCCCACGTCACCACCCTCAGGCCTGCACAGAAGCCACCCTTCTCCCCTCCAGAGGGAAACGTGGGACACACTGACCTGGCCAAAAGATATTTTCGAGTGTGAACTCTATCCAAGAAGAAAGAGCAGCTACTGTGTACTCCAGACTGTGATTCAGGAGAAAGGAATCCAAGGACAGACTTTTGGGGTTATTGACTGCTGTGACCAAATATTCGGAATAATGGAATAGTGACAAGGAGCACATATACCTATTTAAAAACAAAAAGAAAGAGAGGTAAGTTGGGGCAAGGGAATCAAGTTGACCGTAAGTCCAAGTGCAGATCTGGGTCTGCCAAACTGTCCCTGGATTCTCTGAGGAGGTCCTGCTGTCACCTACCTGAGAGTGGACATCAGGCACCCACATGTAGCGTTACTCTTCGGGTCTGCAGAAGGTGGGGCTTTGAAAAGACTACTTTTGAATGTAACAGACCCCACAAACAGACTAGGGTCATGAAGACATTATGGGCCCTTCAGTCTTTTAGAAAGGATACCACACACAGTAAAATATGAAAGTGGAACAGTCAAAACAAAGCAGTGATGTATGTTGAATACAAAAATTCAGCGAAACAAATAACTCCAGCAAAGAAGGATTAGATGGCTTAGAGAACTGATAACGGGAGATAAAGCCTTTTACCTTGAAGCCACTGGTTCATATCCAGGTCAGGGACTAGAAGGCTCAAGGGAATGAAATCATAGTGTAGGGGAAAATCCTACAGTGGCCGTGGGGGAGGCGCTAGATGTGACCTAATAGAAATTAGAGACGGAAAAGGCCTGTGAAGATGAGCCAGAGCCTTGCCCCTTCCTGTCACTGAGGACCTGTACCCTCTTCTGGGAAGGGCTCGTCACATTACTGATGAAGGCGCCTATGGGGAGGGTGCCAGGGAGACCTGTTTCTGCCTGCAACAGAAGCGACCGATGGGCACAAGTTCTCAAGGTCCGAGACATAGGGACCTAGCTGGACATCAGAGACCGTACAGAATCGTCAACAGCCTTCAGCCAGTCAGAGAGGAGACACAGGGATGAGGATATACCACTTCTGACCCTCTGATCCTCCCACCCTCGCCTCAAAACCACTCTTCCCCCAAATACATCTTACCAGCCAAAGTGACTCCAAGAAGACTGGCTAAAACTTAGCAACATGCCGCAGCCGAACACAAAGCCAAGGAAGCAAGCTCGGATGGCTATCTGAAATGGACCCAAAAGAAGCTCAGTCACCGGGCTGTTCCCTGAGCATACATCCGGGCTGCAAGAGCACACACCCCACTTCCTTGGGACAAGTAGGCTACTGGGAAACACTTAGAGCTGATCTGCTCAGAGACTAAGAGGGTAAGGCAGACGTGCCTGGGGTTCAAATCCGGCATCCACCCCTCTCTGGTTGTGTGGCCTTGGACAAGTTACTTAACCTCTCTGGACCTCCGTTTCCCCCCTATACACAACGGGGACAACAATGGTACCTACCTTTTAGGACTGCTGTGAAGAGTACCCGCATAAAGCACTTAAGAGTGCTGTAAGTTCGAGCTACCATTGCTATTATTACTGCTATTAGGATTCAGAGCAGTGGGAACACCGCATGAACCTCGTTTACTGGCCAGACTCCCCCAAGTCCACGCAGTTAAGTCTAGTCGGGGACGTGCGGGGCTCTGTGCCCAAGCCCCTCCGAGTAACACTGCGGGGGCTTCTGACCTGACTTGGCGGCAGGTTAAGTGTGTCTCCACAACTTAAATGACATAAAAGAACTCGTGGGCCCGCTTCCTCCCCACGCCAAGCGCAGCTGCTGAACCGCACCAACTGCAACTTCCCACCCACTCCGCGGGAGAGAGAGGGCCCGCGACCCACGCCCCGCCCCACCCCCCACCCCCACCAGCCTAGTGAGGCGGGGTCCCTCCTGCCAACTGAACTTCCGGAGAAAGAACACGCCCGGGGGAGGCGGTCCCTCCCACAGGCCCAGCTCCCGGCCCACCCCGACCCCGAGGGGGACGGAGCCCGCGCGCTGCGCCCAACCCACCCGGGTCCCGCCCTCGCCCCGGCCCCGGCCCCGGCCCCCCCCCGCCCGGCCCGCACCTGGTAGCGCGGCGGCCGGTAGAGCAGCAGCAGCAGCGCGTTGAGCCCAGCCACGTAGAGCGCCAGCCCGGTGCGGCCCTGCAGGCCGGCGCGCGTGAGCAGCGGCAGCGCGAGCACCGAGGCGCCCAGCAGGAAGGTGGCCAGGCTGAGGCGCGCCTCGGAGCCCGGCGGAGCCCGCGCCGCGCAGCCCGCCATGGCGCCGGGCGGCCGACGAGCGGGCGACGGCGCCGGCTGTAGCCCGGGGAAACCCGCCCGCCGCGCCTGCGTACTGCGCCGCCGACGCCGGCTGGGAAGCGCCGCCGCCTGGAGCCCCGCGCCGCCCGAGAGCTCTCGCGATACCGCCGCGCAGCGGGGCGGGGACCCGGCTTTGGCGGGAGCGCCCCGCCCACGGCCCCGCCCCACCCCGCCCCGTCAGCCCCGGGGGAATCCTCTGACCCCACCCCCCACCCCCACCCCCACCCCCCGGCCGAGCGGCGGACGGCGGGCGGGGCGCCTGTGTCCCCGGCGGAGAGGCGGCTGCCGGCGGCTGCCAGAAAGCAGCCCCAAACTCAAGAACGCCCCTGTCCCAAGAAATCAGTCTGAAGCGACCCTGCCCTCGGACGGCCCCGCGCGGTGCCCCGGCGAAGCCGACACCCCTCGGCGCGCAGGCGCGAGCGGGGCGGCCCGCCAGGTGCCCAGGCTGCGACCGCGCGGGGACCCTGCCCTGGAGGCAGCCGGAACACCCCGGACTGGGCAACCGCGCGCGGGACGACCGCCCACTTCGTGGGGAGGGAGCATGTTGGCCAAGAGCGAAAAAGCGCCGGAGGCTCCACCGCGTTTTCCAAAAGGCAGAGTCCAAAAGTTGACAGTGCGACTTTGGCTTCGCTGGGGAAAGGCACAAGCAGACGTGTGAGCATGGGGGAAAGATTGGAATTATTTCACAGCGGTCACCTTCAGGTGATGGGACTCGGGGTGACATTCATTGTCTTCTTTATATGTTGTATGCTTTTGTGTTTTCCACGTTGCCCACAGTCAACACACATCACGTTTTGAATCGGAAATTGCTCTTTTCTTTGAAAGGGTTAATGTCCTCTTCTGGGGAGCTCACAGAGGGATGATGAAGGAGAAAAGCAAGTGAGGAAGTGACCAGAATGGAGTATGGCGGGTGGGAGTGGACAGGAGCCAAGTAAGAGTGGAGGAGAGGGAGGGCCTCCAAGGAGGGGCCCGCGGATGGGCGGGCAGAGGGCTAGGAGGCAACTCGGAAGAGATGCCGGAGCTAGGTCTTGAGGGCACTCGGGGACCCGCAGCGTTAGGCTGCAAATGAGAGCAAGGACATCTGTGGGGAGGGAGGGAGGGAGGGTTGGCACTGAGTTTGCAGACACAGAGGCAGGAGAAAGGAAGCCTGAGTTGGGATGGGGGACAGGCCCCCGGGGAGGCTGGAGCCCAGAGTAGTGGGTCAGAGAGCGCGAGACCAGACTGAGCTGCAGTCAGCCCGGCCTGCATCTGGGCCTCTGGCTGCCCCACTCTCTCGTCTGTCCCTGCAGGACCTGGCAGGAGGCCTGAGGTCTGAGCAGCTGGGCTCAGGGAAGGATGGAGAGCCTGGGATTGAATCCTGGTCTGAGGACTGCCGTGGCCCAGCTTTGTAACCTCGGACAAACCAACTCCCAAGTCTCAACGTCCTGTAAAACAGGGGTCCTGATTTCACCATCAGGTATTGACAGTGTTCTCCCAAGCCTTGTACCATGTTTAAATGGTGCTCAGGAGACATTTGCTAAACTGGGTTCATGGGAATTGAAAGGAGATGTAATGTTTTTGTTGTTTTTAAGTCTGTTTAACTTTTTTTTTAAGTTTTATTTATTTACTTTGAGAGAGAGGGAAAGAGCATAAGTGGGGAGGGGCAGAGAGAGAGAGAATCTCAACTCAACTCCATACTGGCAGCACAGAGCTGGACATGGGGCTCAAACTCACAAACCGTGAGATCATGAGCTGAGCTGAAACCAAGAGTCGGATATGTAACCAAGTGAGCCACGCAGGCACCCCAACTTTGTATTTTAAGACATTAAATCTCCAGGGTGCCTTTGGCCATTGGCATCTGCTGTCCACACTGACTTAGGGCCTTGATCTACCCCCCCCCCCCCGGGACTGGCTCCCTTCTGGGGGCAAAGAGTAACATGAAATCCAGTTTAGCCAGTCCAGGCAACCCCCTCTCCTTTGCCCATCACTTCAGACCATCCTTCTCCATCAGCCCTGATTAGGGAACATGGGGCAAGCTGAGGACAAAGTACAGGCTAACGGCACCCCCACCCCCACCCCAGGTGGGATATCTGTGTCTTCCTGCGACACTCCTGACTGCTCAAGAACAGGGGAAAAGAAAGAAAGCAAATGTCTGACTGATGGAGATCACAGTCATACAGAACAGGAGTCTCCTTCAGTCTACGGATAACTTAGTAAACTGCAAGTAAAAAGCAATCTCCTCCATAATCTCCAGAAACCTATAGACTCCGTTTCCTGGAGCCCTAATAGCACCCTCACCAAGATGGAAGGGGGTTTAAGTGCTTGCCATGGTGATGTGGGAAACAAAGGCAAATGAAAAATTGATTTCCCTTACTGCCCACAGCCCAGTGATGAGTCCTTGAAAGGGGCAGAGTGAGCAACCTCCCTCAAGGAGCTCAGCTGACTGGACGATGACACTTTGCTAGGGGCAAAAGGGAATCTTGGCTTAACATTATCCTGACACTCCCCCCCCCCCCCAGGATTCTGTGAGTCTCCTTAAACACATAAACATTATTTTGCAACCTTATTTATCTTTAATCCCCAAGTATATGTTGGCAATTAAACTCCAAGTATATGACTCCTGATACACATCTGAAGGGTCTCATGACTGAGGTTTTACTAAGCAGTAATAAATGACGTTTTGCTAACAACAGCTAGACCCTCAAGGTCCTGGAAACCTTTCTTCTAAAATTTCTTAGAGACTTACTCTGTCCCTAACCCCCTCCCAACCTGAAGGTATATAAATCAGTTACTCTTGGTAACCCCAGTGCAGCTCTTTCTTGCCACGGGTCCCGTCCCGTGCTTTAATAAAATCACCTTTTTTGCACCAAAGACATCTTTGAGAATCCTTTCTTGGCTGTGGGCTCCAACCCCCCACCATCACCCCGAAACCTCATCAAGCCTCATCTTGGAGAAGGAAGAAAGGAAGGGGAAGCAGTCTCTTCCCAGGTATGGCCAGACCTGAGGGAAGGGGGATCTTTAGAAGTGACTGGAGTTGCTGAATCTGTCAGGACCCAGGGCTCACAGAGCAGTAAGGGAGGAAACAGGCAAGTGAGCAAATATATGCACACACTGGCATAGACCCAGAGAAACAAAGTCACACACAGAGATACAGAGATGCACAGAGTAACAGTAATTCAACCAGCGATAGGGACAGAAACACACAACGAGTCCTGGTTTCCTACCAGAGAAAAGCAATCTGATCAAAGAAATCCACTCTGCATCTGGCTCTCATCCCCAGGCAGGAGAACAACAAACCCGTAAAGATATAAGAAAATAAAGGAAAACTACTCAGCCCTGGGATGCCTTACTTGCCTTCTTTTGTAAAGAAGCATTTGAATGTGTTTTGTTCTTGGAGCTGGGAGGCAAGGAGAAAGGGAGCCCTTTCTCATGCAGGAAGGTCCCTCTGCAGGGTCTCCCCTGCACGTCCCCCCGCCCCCAGCCCCCATCCTGCTATTCACCCACCAGCTGAGGTGGTTTTCCATCTTGGGTCTAAGTGCAGTTTCCTCCTGCTTAAAGAGTCCTAAGAACCAGCTTGACTTTTCCAAGTTAAACTGTAGGCTGAGATGAAATTAGCCTCTCTCTCTTTTTTTTTAAATTTTTTTCTCTCTCTCTCTTTTCTTTATGATTATTTATTTATTTTGAAAAAGAGAGTGTGGGAGAGGGGCAGAGAGAGAATACCAAGCAGGTTCCTGCTGTCAGCACAGAGCAGGACTGGGGACTGGGGCGGGGGAGGGGGGCTCGATCTCGAGAACCATGAGATCATGACCTGAGCCGCAATCAAGAGTCAGGCACTTAACCGACTGAGCCACCTAGGCGCCCCTACCCTTTTTCTTAAACGGGGTTGCTTTATGGAGCAAGAGAGAATGTAGCAAGTGCGAAGCACGCAAGACGCAGGTGCTGGCGTGAGGTGTGAACCAAACACCTCAACCCACACCAGCTTCCCAGGATGAAAAGTTGGCTCTTGTCCAAGCTTGACACCAAGTAAGAAAAGGTCTGAGAACTGGCCTCTCCCCTCCCTCTGCCGGTGGGTCTCTGGGGCTCCTTGTCACTCACAGGCCCTCCGTCTCATCCACTTCCCACATGGAGGCCAGGAAGGGCCTGCTCATCTCCCCGGGAGGGAACCCTGATCCTCCAACAGTTTTCTTCTCCCTCCTCTGACCATTCTGGGCTCCAGGCATGAAAGCCTCCTCTCTCCAGTCTGGAAACGGGTAAATGATGTGAATTTATGAGCACATCAGCCCAAAGTGCCTAAGTCACAAGTGCACAAAAGGGCCGGGTAAATATTTAAAGATTAGAGCCAGCTGGGGAGAAACACAAAGGCCTGGGACAATGGGGGTCTCTCTGAATTCACTCTCCCTCAGCTGGGCCAGCCCGGTTCAGTGTGGATGCACTCACCGGAGTCCCAGCCTTTGTCCCCTGGAGGGCCCTTGGCTGCCAGGCCATTCGGAGTTCCAACACAGCTAAAGAGAGTTAAACAATCGCAGCCACTCCAACCCCATCTGGAGACAAATGGCTGAGTCATTTCAGAGCTTTTGCTGTGTCCCAATAGTTAATTACACGAAGCAATCACTTCATTCCCCTTTGAAATGCATCTGCAGAGACGGCCGGCTGGCGTATTTCTTCCCCGAAGTCACCTCGCGGGCGGTGGCCTCTGCGGCACTCCCCAGTAAACTAGCATTGCTTTCAATCCCTGGGTGCTGCGGGAGGGAAAGGGGCTCTCACCCAGGGCGGAGAGGTTACACAGGGCCATCGCCTGGGAGGGTCGGTAGACTATCTGCTGCGGCTCTTGTCCTGGGGCCTGCAAACCCCCTGCCTACCTCCTTTCCAGACCTTAGTTGCTCTGTAACAGTTTTTCTTTAGGCAAAGTCGAGAGAACCAAAGGCGAAAGGGAGAACGAAGGCACAGGCCACTTTTTGCCGTCAATTCCCAAGCCTGAGGAAGCAGAGGACTGAGTGTTCCTTGAATCCCCCCGAGGTCTCCAGAACTACAGAAGGATTTTTTTTTTTTTCCCCTTGAATGAGCAAAGGGCAACCTGGGTCTCCCCAGCGCTTTGCCGGAACTCGTGCTCCTTTCCAGGCCCCCTGGGGAGCCCAGATGCTAAAGATGGAAAGGGAGTCGGTGGCCTACATCCCAGTTTGCATAAGCCCGGCTTCTAAGATAGTCCACGTCCTTCCCAGCAGCCGGAGAGGCTTCGCCCTGCTTGCTCTTAGATAAGGGGGGGGGGGGGGGAGGGTGTGCCGCCCCTCCCACCCCACCTCGGAAAACGCACCCGCCCAACTTTTAGGCACACCTTCGGAGCCCCCCCCACCCCCACCCCGCCGCCTGCCTGTGAGTGTGCTGAGGATGGTCTAGCTCAGGACTCACAGAGTGGGGGAGGAGGGCAACTGAGTCTTAGTGGGGACGTGGCCGCCCAGGATCCCGAATTGCGCATAAAGTGGGGGTTTCCCCGCGCGCGGGGAAAAAGGGAGGGTGGAATCCTCACCAGGATCTGTTTCAGCCCTGAGTCCTGCCCGACCCTCGCCCGACTTAAGGGCGGTTCTCGGCGGGCGAGCCGCGCTGGGAGTGGGGAAACCCGGAAAGCAGAGAGAAAATCAGCCTAGGCGGGGAGTCGCGGGGACGCCAGCCCGGGGACTTGTCCCGGGATGGGGGGGGGTGCTAAATGGGGGCGCTGGGGGCGGTGCCGGGGTAGGGGTAGGGGGCAGCGAGGCGGAGGCCCATTAAGTGGGCGGAGGCAGAATTTGACGGCTGCGAGTCCGGCCCAGGCCGCCCCACCAGGCTCGCCGCCCGCAGCCAAAGCAGAACATTGCGAATTAGTTCATTTTGCGGTCAATTTTCCACTGCTTAAGAACACACTAAGCCACCCACGTGAGCGGCCCCACCTAGCGCGACCGGGAGCCTTCCGCTCGGGCTCGAGAGGAGTGACGGCCCCAGGAGCTGCGGATGCTAGGGTGCGGGCAGGGGCGGGCCGCGGGCCCCTTTATGGCGGCCCTAACTCTGGAGAGGGGGCGGGCCGCGAGGGCTGCGCCGAGGGCCATTGGTTTGCTAATGCGCCCGAGTTGAAAGGCGCGGGCGGCGGTTTATGGGGAGGGATCATAATTAGAGGACAAATTGCCCCGCAGCCCGCGCGGCTGAGAGCGGGGGCGGGGGCGGAGGGCGACCGCCGGAGCGAGGCGCGCGCCCAGCTTCCGTGCAGATGTGCGGCCGCTGGAAGCCCGCGCGCAGCGGGGCGCCCGGAGTTTGGCCCCGAGGGGGAGGGCGCGGGCGGGCTTTGTGGGGCCGGCACAATGCCCTTAACAGTCGGCTGCCCCCTTTGTGCCCGGCCCCGCCGCCCGCCTGCCCGCGGCGCCTTTGTACCGAGCCGCCACCGCCCCAAGCCGGGGGAGCGCACGGAGGCCAGTGGGGCCCGCTCAGCCCCCGGTGTTTCAAAGCTGCCCGGCGCGTGCCAACGCCGGCCGGCCGGCTTCGGCCCCGCCGCCCGCCCCGGGCCCGGCCCGGCCCGATCTGGCCCGGGGTCCTGCGGCCGGGGCGGAAGAGCACCTCGGAACCCCGGCCGACGCAGCCTGGGCCTTGAAAGGAGGGCGGAGCGCGATTCTCCACGCTGCTAGGCGCCTGAGAAGCCTCTGCCCCAGGCAGGGCCCATCAATACTCCGGGCAGGGGCGGGTGTGGGGGAAGAAGATAGCCCCTCTCCAGGGAGCCATGGGGCCCATCCGGGACCCAACAGTCTCCCCTCCCCCTCGCGCTGGGTCCCTCGCCAAGGCCGATTTGTTTATTCCTCTGCCGCAGGGCTCAACTGCAGAACTTTTGCGTCGAAGCTACTTCCTTGCCCTCGCGAGTAGCCGTGGGAGCCAGCATTGTTCGGAGCCCCATTTTATAAACCTTGAACCTGGGACCCTGCGAACCCAGGACAGGGAGGTAACTGGAGATGAGTCCAGGGACATCGTCCTGCCAGCCACAGCTACTGGAGTCCTGCTCCTGGGGCCCAACCCGGGACTGCAGCAGTCCTGCTGTAGGGCCTAACAGGTCCTGGGGTGGGTGTCTCTTCCACTGAGCTCCCTGGGTCTCCAACCACAGCCCGAATAATGAACAGTGTTTGGGGGTCCCAGACCTCCAAGAGCACAGAACAATGCTCTCGCCATATGACCAGTGATCTTTCTCACCCTCACCTTTCATTTGTTGGGAGCAAGAGAAGGCCGGTGGGAATAAACTCCCCGGCTGTGAGGGCAAGTGGCAGAGCCTGAGTTGTCCAGCCTGGAAACTCAGGACTGAAACTAGCCCAGCTGGAAGAGTGTGGGCTGAGGCCTAACAGGGCCAGAGGGCACTTGGAGTCAGGACACACACCTGAGCACAGGAATGCTCCCAGTCCAAGACCCCAGCTAGGAGGAGACTGGCTGTGGCCCCGAGGGCGGGCTGCACGCTTTAATGGGACACATGTCGCTGTGTGGCCCCCTCAAGCCCAGCCTGTGCCCGGCTTTGAGCAGACACAGGCAGAAAATCGCTGCATTGTCCCAACATTAGGACGACTAATGTGGCGTTGCCAGCGTGGCCAGAGCGTGAAACCCGTGAAACCCGCAGAAAGGCCTTGCTGGCGGGTCCTCCCTGCCTCCGCATCTTCATCAGACACACGGAGGCCTGGTGTGTTGTCATAGTCATTAGCGGGGCTCAGAACCAGCTGGACCCATGGACCTTCCTCAGTGGGTGCCCCCCAGAATGCTTGGAGGCAAGGGACGGCAAGCACTAGGTAAGTGGGACTAGTGAGGCTCGGTCCCTAGGGACACTAAACACTGGGACAGAACAGGGCACGGAGGGATGTGCATGGGAGGGGACCCCAGACTCGGGAAGTAGTGGGGACGAAAGGGATATGGGAAAGACTGAGAAAGGGGAAGAGGAGGGCCCCTTGGAAGAAAGGAGGGTTCCTGGAGGTAAGGCTGAAGCCTGGGCTTTGAGAGGGGGTCGCACAGAGAGGTGGGGAATTTCCCAGTGCATCCCTCTCTCATCTCCTCCCCCTCGGGGTTCCTCGAGTCCAGGAGCACCTCATTGACATGTAAACGAGGAGCCCCTATAAAGGCGGCACTGCCTCCCACAGGAGCAGATACGACAACATGGGCACTAAGCCTGGGACCCAGGGCAGCTCCGGTGGCCAAGCCGGCGGCTTCCGCAAGGTCTGGGATCCTGAAGGGCTCAGGGTGTGGGCCTGCCAAGCCGGGGGTGGGGTGGGGCAAAGGGCAAGAGGACCCTGGCCCTGTCCTATAATGCCACCCCTCTACAGATCTCCAAGCCACTGATGGAGAAGAAGCGACGGGCACGCATCAATGTATCGCTGGAGCAGCTGAAGTCGTTGCTGGAAAAACACTACTCCCACCAGGTGAGACGTGGGGATGTGGTGAGGTGGGGGTGATACGATCCCCAACCTCATCCCTTCCAAGTCGGACTGTGCAGCTAAGAGCCCTTTCCACGGATCTGCAGATCCGGAAACGCAAGTTGGAGAAGGCGGATATACTGGAGCTGAGCGTCAAGTACATGAAAAGCCTTCAGAACTCGGCTCAAGGTGGGAGGGAGTCTGGAGGGGATAGGGCAAGGATCTGAGGGGGGGGACACTTGTGGCGTCAGACCCGTGGATATCACAAGGCCAGATAAAGGAGGGATGGATGAGAAGAGAGCTCGGGGCAGTAGGCAGCTGGGTGAGGAGAGGGCCCCAGATTGCTGGAGGCAGGAGGCTGCGAAGACCCTGCAGTCTAGTGCAGTCGCAATCCGGGTGAGCGAGGGTCTGGACCCTGGGAAAGAAACTCAGGTTGCCTAGCCCCTCCTCTCCCTTCCCCGCCACATTTCTCCCCTCCTTTTCTCTCTCTACACCTCTCCTTTCCTCCTCCCCTCTCCTATTCTTCCCTCCCCTTCACATTTCTCCTGTCCGCTCCCCTCCCCCCAGGGCTCTGGCGGGTCCCCAGCGGAGCCGAGTTCCCGTCTGGCTTCCGCAGCTGTCTGCCGGGAGTTAGCCAGCTTCTGGGGCGCGGAGAGGACGGCGGCGGCGGCCTGCGCTGCCCCCTGGCGCTTGAGCGCGCAGGTGGCAGCACCATGGACAGCGCCAGCCCGAGCCCGGAGGCGCCCGCGCCGCTTGGCTCCTGCGTCCCCGCCCTTTGGGCCCCTGCTCCAGCCATCGGCGCCTCGAGGTCCCAGCCACCCCGGCTCCTCTTCCCTGGAGGTCTCCCCGGCCCGTCCTCCAGCGTCCCGGGGCCGCAGCCGGCCCCTCGCCGCTGCGCCGAGAGCCCAGGGCCGGGTCTGGGGGTTTGGCGGCCCTGGTGAGTCCCGGCGCCGCCTCAGACTCAAGGGGGCCCCCTTCTGGCCCCGGGACGCAGAGACTGTTTAGAGCGCGCCTGCGGTGATGGCCGGGACCCCAGTCTTCCAAGTCTTGGTCCCGTGGCAGGGGTGGCTGGGAGGGTGCCGCGTGCCCGCGAACGCGAGGAAATACACGGAGCCTCGAGGGGGACCTGTGCCCCCCCCCCCAGCCCCACCTACTCAAGCTGGACCCGCTCTCTCCTCGTCCCACCTTCTCGCGGGGCTGGGAGGGGATGTCCCAGGCTGCTCCTCTTTCCCAGGGCCCCCGGCGGGCAGCCCGCCCCCGCCCCCGCCCCCGCCCCGCAGCCTCGCCGCTGTGGGAAGGTCGCCGTCGGCAGCGGCGCAGAGCGGACCCCTCGCAGCGAGGAGAATCGCTGCCCCGCCCCGGCCCATTCAGCCAGCCGAGGACGCCCGGTTCCCACCGGCACAAAGCTCGCCGGGTCCCGCCCCGCCGGCGAGGGGCCCCCAGCCCACCCCCACCTTGGAGCTTCTCGGCTTCCACGGGTCCCCACCCCCTCCGCACGCAGCACAGCCCACCCGGCCGGCGCGCTCTCTGAGGCCCGCCCATCTCAGAAGACCTGCCCCGAGCTGCCCCAGCTCAGCAGCCCGCCCTGCCGCCAGATGCTCCGCCCACCGCTCGGGTCGCCCCACACCCCGCAGCGCGCGGCTCCTGAGGGTTCCCGCCGCCGGACTTCTGTTGCCGCCACAGAACCCGCGACCCTCGACAGCCCTCCGAGCGCTCTGCGCCTGTTTATTCTTCCGAAAACGAGGTCATTGCTGTGCTCCGACCCTACCCCGGGGTCCCGGTGTTCGAGGGGCAGCCTGGGGCTGGGGGATGAGAATCCTGCGCCAAGCCCTGGGAGGGATCCTGGCATTTCCAGCTTGAAATTCAGAATACAGACAGTGGCGAACCTGTGAGATGGGTACAAAGAGACCACGGAAGTCCAAACTTCTCCCACGATGCCTACTGGGGTGCATCTTTTGAACTACAAATACTGACTTTCTATAAAACATTTCCCATTTAGGGATACCCCTGCTTTGCTTATGTGTGCTAAGCCCGTTCTGGTTAGAGTGCGGGGAGAGAGCGGCCCGGCTCCCGCACTCCGCCCATCAGTCTCTCTGG
This sequence comes from Felis catus, assembly GCF_018350175.1. Lineage (NCBI taxonomy): Eukaryota > Metazoa > Chordata > Mammalia > Carnivora > Felidae > Felis > Felis catus. The sequence goes on from NC_058375.1 coordinate 4,045,636, forward strand.
AGCGCAGGCGGGGAGGGGGTCTCGGCTGTGGCGGTCGGGGGCGGGGGGCGGCCCCTGGGGTCTCGGCCTCCTGCTGCGTTGGGGGCGAGTGGGGGACAGGAGCAGCCGCACTAATCCTTCTGCCAGCCACTAGGTGGCGACCTTATACCGCGGACCCAGGGAGCGGCCTCCAAACTCGTACCCGGGCTGGAGCGGGTCACCACCAGGCACGATAGGTCTGGCGCCCCCAGGCCCTGCCCTTCTTGCTCTCCCGAACCGACCTCACAGAGGCTAAACGTCTCTGAAGCCACTCCTGGTGTGGAGGCTGCCAACTGCGCTCATAGTGCTTCTCCTGCTATTAGCGCTGTGGTGCCCACCCCGCTGCTCTGTCCTGCCGCTGGTCCAGGCCATCCTGGCTCCCTGGGTGGGGCTGCAACGCTGGCATAGAAAAGGGGCACTGGCCCAAAGGATGGCGCACTAGGAGGACTTCTGGACCCAGAGGGAGAGACACTTGGGGACAGCTGGCTAGCAGTGCTGCTCTATTCTGGAAAGGTGTTTCCATGAAACCACCCTAGGAATGCCAGGTGCAAATCATAGGAAGTTTTTATTGTATTCTGTACAGAAGAGAAATGCTCAGTCGTCAAAAAACTACAAACAGATTCCTGGCTCTGGGTGGGTGGTGGTATAAGGACAGAGCTCCCTCCCCTGTGAGCCTGGGGCCAAGCTGCTTCTCAACGCAGCAAATAGGCCTGGCGGCTGCACAAAGTATGAGGGGGAGACCCAGGCCCCAGGGTCCTCCATCTGGGGTCCTCCCTCCTTTTTATTTTTGTAAAAACCATAACTGGAGGGATTTGGGGGTATCATGTCTCCCTGCAAGTATTGCCATTGGATATGAAATACAGAGTAAAAACCCAATGTGACAAGTGGGCCGGCCTGAGCAAGGGGTGGGGTGGGGGGATGACACAGTGGCTAGCTGACGATCTCTGCCCCCACTGGACATGTGGGTCCTTGAAGGCACAGCAGCATTGGCCAGAGGTGGCCCCTCCCATGGCTGGGGCCCTACTGTGGTTTTCTGTCCTGCTCACCTGTGGCTGGCTCCTCCCTGCCCAGTTACCCCACAGCCTAGGACCAGTGGCCTCCAAAGCATAGATGGAGCCAGGTAGCCCCCTATCCTCGCCCCTCCCAGGGCCTCCTCTGGGGCCAAGACCTTGTCAGGGGGGTGAGGAAATGGGCCTGACCGCCAGAGGGTCCGGGGCAGCGTTGCAATCCCAGGTGACAGAGCAGGAGGGAACACAGGGCCGACAGGCTCTGTGCTGGCCCTGGAATCTGCTGGGGGAGGGGCTGGGGCTGGGGCTGTGTGTATGGGCCATTGTGTGGAGGCAGGGGCCAGGATGACACAGCCTCTGCATTTGCCCTTGTCCTTTCAGCTCAAGGTCACAGCTGTTCCTGGGCTTCTCCTTAGCCTGAGCCTAGGGTCTTTCTCCAAAGAATACCCAGCAGGCCCTTCCCCAAGACCCATGGCAAAGCCAAGAGCCCTGTCCACGGGTGAGGGAGGACCCTAAGGCCCACAACCTGGGAGGACTCTAAGCCAGGATTCCTTTCCTGGGGCATCAGGATAAGGAAGCCCCTTTTCCCTTTCTTCAGTTCTTTCCCATCACGGACCCATGACTTTCATGATGGGAGTCACAGGCTGACTTGGTGGGGAGACAGGGATGGCAGGGTGATGAGGGTGGGGGGACACTAACAGTGGTCAAGGTGGGTGGTGGAGGAAAAGTGCTGTGCTTTAGCTGGGGTGTGTCCCTGGGGGGCCAGGGGCACTGAGAGTGGGAGGCCTCAGGTGCAGAGGCCACACCGGGCCACACACTGGAGACTGACGCCCTGCAAAGGGCCCCAGAGGGCCCTAGATGCTCTCACACCCTGTCCATTGAGGAGCCAGTGCACAGGGACCAGGAGACTTCTCCCAACAGTCCTGAGAGTTAACATGGTCACCTGCTCAAAACAGATGGGGAAACCCGAGGCAGAACTGGTCAGCAGGAACACCTGCTCAGAGAGCTTGTTTGGGCTTTGAAGACCCCTGTGCTTAGAGACCCTCTGTACCCTGCCCCCCACGGGGGTGAGACAGTTACAGTGCAAAGTGGAAAGTAGGGTGTAGCCCGGTGGCTCCTGCAGGGCTGGGCTTTGCTCTGTCTAGTGGTGGCCCTGTCCCTGGGCTCCCGGCCGCCACCCCCATCCCCCCAACCCAGCTGCCCCGGGGCTGCGCGAGGTGCATCAGGGCCTTTACCCAAGCCAGGCTCGCTCTGCCCCGAGATGTGGTACCCAGCAGCTGGTCCGTGCCCGGCGGTCGTCCAGGGCAGCCGCCGTCACTCCAGGAAATGCCCGCGGCTCAGTCACGCAGGGAGAGCTGGCCCACGGCCAGGCGCCGTCGGCGGGCCCCGCGTGGCGCTGCCCGGAGCCCGGCCTGGGTCAGCGCGGCATCTTTGGTGCTTTGGTCCCTGCGGGCGGCCCGGCCCGCCGGGCGCGCGTGGGGAGGCGCCGGTAGACCCTAGGACGCGGAGCCCAGCGAGTCCGAGTGCAGCGTGACGTAGCCCGAGGACTCGGAGGGCGAGCTCAGGAAGCTGCTGGTGCTGCCGCCGCCGCCGCCGCCGCCCCCCGCCGCGCGCAGGCCCCCGGGCTCGCCCCACGACGCGCTCAGGCCGGTCCGCAGGGGCCCCGCGCGCGCGTGCACGGCCGGGCGCGGCCCGGGGCTCCGCTGCGCGCCGCCGCCGCCAGGGGGCGCCGCGTCTTCGCCGGGCTGGGCGCCGTCGAGGAGGGGCCCCTGCGGGGCGGGCGGGCGGCGCAGGGCCTGCGGCTCGCTCTCGAAGGCGGTCAGCGCGAAGGCGTCGGGCAGCAGCGAGGCCGAGGCGGAGCGGGCGCCGGGCCCGGGGCGGAGGCGCGGGCTGCCGGGGGGCGAGTCGCGGGCGCGGCGCGGGCCGCCGTCGGGGGCGGGGGGGCGCAGCGACAGCAGGCTCTCGGCCGAGCGGCGGCGCGGGCGGAACGGGGGCGCGTCCTCCGCGAAGGCCAGCAGGCTGCCGCGGCGCCGGTCAGACCCAGAGGGCAGCACCAGGGCGGCCAGGTCCTCGCCCGAGCCCCAGCGCGGCAGGAAGGCGGGCAGCGGGACGGCGGCCCACACTTCGGCGTCGTCGTGGGAGAAGCGTCGCGTGGGCGGGACCTGTCAGGACGGGCGGGGTTAACCCGGGCTGCCCTCCTGGAAAATGGGGACCGACGCGCGGCTCAGAGAGGAAAGGCCTTGGGGAGATCACGATACTTTCCCCCCCCACACACACACACACCCGCATTTTGGGGGTCTCGGGCCCTGCCCGGTGCCCTACCTGCAGGTACTGTGTCTTGCCCTCCTGCAAGGGCCGCAGCGGGTAGAACTGGGGCAGGCCCCCCTCCAGGGCAGAGAGCTCATACTTAGCCATCCTGTCCAGGGCCACAAAGTCACCTCGATAGCTGTAGTCGAGAGAGTGCTCCAGCACCAGGTCCGGGGGGATGCCACCCTCCAGGCTGGTATCTGCAGGGTGGGGCAAAAGCTTAGGGGCCACGGAAACCTGGGGGCATCGGAGAGTGAGTTCCAGGGACCCTCAGACACACTCAGACACACACACACACACACACACACACACACACACACGCACACACGCACACAGGGCAGAGTCCTGAGTTCAAATCCTAGCTCTGCCACCTTTTGGCTGTGGGGCTGGGGGACTCACCTGAGAGGAGAACACCCCAGGAGACACTTAGGTCCCTTACGGGTTCAAGGCCATTTGAGCAAGGGGTCCCCTCAGTGCCATGGGGTGGTCACCTGACAGCTGTCACCCTGCTGACCTCGCCCAGGCCCCCTTCTCCCTGGGGCCTCTCCCAGGTCATCCTCACCATTGTCCGAGTCCTCGTCGTTAGCCATGAGGGCCACGCACTTCTCCCAGACGGCCCTGAGGTCGGCGCGGTAACGGTCGCAGGCCCAGAGGAACGCGGGCAGCAGGAGCGCCTGGGCCACGGAGCACCACAGCACACACAGCGCCATCCAGGGCGCCGAGGCGTCCGCCCGAAGGCTGCTGAAGCTCACCACCTGTGGGCACAGGGCTCGGCCTGGCACCTGGCAGGACCCCCCTCCCCCCTCGCCCCTCACTTCTCCCGTGTGCGGGAGGAGGAGGCAGCAGACGCAGCTATGGGCTCTTGGGCCGGAAGGAGCCAGAGTGTGAGGGTAGAAGTCCGTGTCCGGCAAGAGCCACTGGCTGCCCAGATGCACGGCCAGAACCCACCGAGTGCACAGATGGTCCTTCACATGACGCCAGGAAGCACGGGGCAGGCCTTGCCTCACGTCGGCCTCATGACTGCCCAAGGAGAGAGGTGGGGGTGTGCTTTACCAATCCCTTTTTGGGAAGAGGAAACTGAGGTTTGGAGAACCAGGTCCCAAGCTTCCCAGTTCAGGGACTTTTTTTGCCATCCTTACTCCCCCGCGGCCAGTGGCCTCCTCGCTCTTCCCCTGCATGGTGGTGGATGCAGGGAACTCTCCCCCAGGAGAGTTCCTTCCCCCACCCAGAGTGACATTTAATTAGTCCCCCATCAGAGCAGAGTGGGTATGATACACTCATCACACTGGTTCCACTATGTGAGCTGTGTGACCCTCGGAAGGGTGCTGAACCTCTCTGGGGCTCAGTTTCTTCATCTACGAAATGGGCCAAGAACACCCCACAGTGTGAAGTAAAGATCTCAGACACCATACCAGGCCTGCAGCGTGGAGTGAGCTCCACAAACAGCACCCCTTTCCATGCCCTGAAGGGAAGGTGGGGGGACGCTCTTCCTCCACTGCTGTCCCCTTGTGTCTCTGCAATTCTACACACGCTCCTTCTCTCCATCAGCACAGGCTGGAGACGTAGGGCCCCACTGCACACAGGAGAACCCAGCCCCTGGGGGAGGGGGTAGCGGGCCCACTGAGGGTGGGCCCGCAGGTTACCTGGGACTGCATCCTGAGTTTGTCCCCTATGAGGCTGCCGCCCCACTTGTCACCTTCTGGAGCTAGTGTCCTGCCATGACTCCAGGGACACAGCCCTGCCTAGCTGCTTGGACAAAGTCTCGGGCTGGTCCTTGCCCCTAGACCCCTTCCTGTCCCACTCCAGACCCTTCAGGGGGCTGGGCTGGAGCCCTGTGGGTGCGAGGCCATGGCTGTTGAATCCAGACTTTATTCTTGGGGTCAGGTGGTCATGTTACTCCACGTTCTACATCCTCTGCTTGAATGGGCCTCACTCTAGTAAGAAATGTCTCTACAGTGTGCCAGAAAGATCCTGGGGTCTGTAGTCATCTGACTTGGGCTCAAGTCCTAATACAGCTGCCTTAACTTTAGGTGGGTCATTTTACCTCTCTGAACCTCAGTTTCCAAATTTGCAAAATGGGATGATGATGATGATAATGCCTCCCCCCCCCCCCCCCCACCGGCCACGGATTGGGTGGGAGGATTCAACCACCTGACGCCTGGAGCGTGCCTGACCCCAGGGCTGTCCCGGAGCCCAAGTCCCCCTGACAGGCTCCCGCCAGCTGACAGTCTCACCCACCAGCACGGGGAAGCCCATGAGGCAGTCGTAGATGATGACGATGGTGGCCACCAGGCCCGTGATCTGCAGCGAGGTTTTGGCGGGCTCAGAGCCGTCGATGGAGGAGCGGCGCTTGCCCTGGGCGTCCTCCACCACGATGGTGGGCACGGTGAAGGCGCGGCGGCCGGCCCGCGGCCCCACCTGCACAGCCAGTGTCTGGAAGAGGGCGATGGCTGTGCAGACCACACCCATGGCCACACTGCCGCCCACCAACAGCAGGAAACAGACGCCGAAGCCCAGGCCGATCTCTGCCACGATGAAGCGGCAGCCGTGGGTGTAGAAGCGCTCAGTCGTGTCGTGCCAGCCGACGGCAGGCAGGGCTGACAGGATGAAGGACACCATCCAGATGCCCATGACCGTATGCACTGCCTGTTTCTTGGCGTTGCTCAGCCTGACACAGAGTAGGGACAGGAGCGAGGTGTCACTCACCGGGTCTTCCCGGAGCCCCGACCGCAGAGGATCCCCGACCACCCCGGCCCCCCCAGTACATCACAGTCATGACAGTCGGCAAAGTGGGGCCTTGTCCCTTGCACGGGGGATCCTCGTGTGTTGTCACACGTCCCCCCACCAAGCATTTCTGTACTGGATACCGTGTACCCCCAGGCACAGCTACACGTGCATGCCAGCCGGGGCCCAGAACAGCCCCTCCGGAGCCTCCCTGTCTGCCCCCAGTGCAACACAGGTGTGGCACCACAGCTGGGGGGGGGTCGTCAGCACCCTGGGGCCGTTTGTGGGTATAGACGCCCCTCGGGCCTCTATGCACTGCCCACAAGCCCCCCTCTATCAACGCCAGGTCCGGAAGTGCACACGTGCACACGCCCGAGAGCTCACCGGTAGTTGACCGGCCAGCGGACCATCCACATGCGGTGGTAGGAGAGGGAGGTGACGGAGAAGCAGGTGGCCAGGGTGAGGGTGTAGAAGGTGGAGACAAAGACCTTGCAGAGGCCCTCGTTCCACTCGTAGTCGGGGCGCTGCCGCCGCAGCTGCACCACGGCGTACGTGGTGATGGGCACCGCGACGTTGAGCATGTGGGTGGCCGCGAGCGTGCACAGCAGAAACTCCAGCGGCTTCCACTTCTTCTGCTTGGCACCCACACTCAGGATGCCCCAGGCATTGGCCAGCAGGGAGAGGCCTCCGCATGCCAGCCAGCCCACCGCACTGCCAGGCAGCCGCCGCTCATCACTCATGGTGCAGACGGGCGCCGGCCGGCAGCTGAGACATCCTCCTCGGGTCCAGGCCTCAGCTGGGAGCAGCGGCCCTCACACGTGGTGGCTCGGAGACACCAGGGACCGCGAGCATCTGCAGTGGGGGAGAAGCCGATGAGTGCGCGGGGACTGTCCCTCTGGCTCCTTAGAGTGGGGGATGGAGGGGTCTCCTGATGCACCATTACCTGTACGGTCCTGGCTTGAGCTGGGCTGCTTTGCCTCTTCTCTACTCCGAGGCCTCCAGCCCATGTCCCTGGCACCCAGGGGACACGGCCAGGGGTGCCCAATAAAGTGCAAACACCCTCCCTTCCACCTGCTCCTGGCCAAGGTCTGGGTCTGGGTTTGCTTCCAGGACAGCTGCGTTCATCCCGGCTGGGCGCTCTTGTCCCCTGGTGCCCTGGCCCTGCCCAGGAACCAGCACTCACCATAAATGTCCCCAACCCTCACACAGCCCACACGATGCGTCCCACACACATCACAAGGGCCCATAAGGGCGCACATCAGGGGCCCTTATCTTAATCAGTCCCGCTTCGTTTGGCCAAATGAGGGCATGCCTTAGAGGGTGAGCCCCCTGAAGCTCCCTGCGCAGCAGGGGTGATCTGGCGACCACTTCCATGGCCAGCTTGGGAACGGGCAGCCTGCTTTGCCTGGGTCAGCCCCCCGCACTACCGCAGGCCAGGGGTGCAAACTAAGCTCCAGCCTACCAGCTGTGTGGCTTGAGCAAGGCTCCTGCCCCCATGTCCTCTGGAACGGGGCGATGATGATTCCTCCAGGGTGAGGCTGGGGCGGACAGCCGCCGCATCTCTAAAGCCCTGGGCCGGGTCTCACACCCAGTGGGCGCTCTGGGTGGTGGTCACATTCATGCTCTGGGACCAGGTCTTGCACACGGTGGTGCTCTGGGGAGGCGATCAGTATTATGCTATGGATGCCTCGGACAGCATGGGTCTGTAGACAGCCCAGGGACCAGACCTTGACCCCAACGAGGAACGGCTGACAGCCGACAGCCACGAGCCAGGGACACAGGAAGCTGGGCAGAACGCACATGTTGGAGAGGCCCTCCATCCTGCCAGGCAGAGTCTCTCCCTCCTCCTTCCAAGCCTGGCAGCCCTAAGCTACTTCCTCGAGCGGAGCACTGGCTGGTCCCTCTGATATGAGGCCGGGACAACAGGACAATGTGGCCATAGCCTGGAGCAGGCACCATGAGGAGAAGTACAATGCTAGGTGAAAGCCTACTCTGTCCTCTGCCTATACTTGGCCCTTCTTACTCAAGCGCCTGTTTAATCTTACCGGTTGCAATTCTCTTGCCCCCAGCACTTTTGAGCAGCTGCTGTACCGGACACAGCCATGCCATCCCCCGGGGACTATTTCCAGCTTGGGATGGGCAGGACACTGCAGGCCCCTGGCCCTCAGGTCAGGGTAGGCAATACCACTCGGCCCTTTCCTGTCTTGTCCGGGGTTCTTTTGGTCTATCTGTGGCCTGAGCCCCCTGGACACCGAGGGACCTCTGAGGGATGCATCTTATCCGCCCCTGCTGTGGGCCTGCCCAGACCCGTGACCCAGGGGAGGAGACTGTCCTCGACCATACCAGCGCTCCTAAAGGCCTCCTACGGGGTTGGGGAAGTTCTGGGGCCAGGGAAATTCCCTCCCAAACATCAGGCTTCTGCGTACAGAGCTTCCTCCTCTTCCCCACCCCAGACCCAGTGTGGGAGACGGGGTGGCCCCGTCGGACCCCCCACCAGCCAGCCATTCCAGTGTCCAGCAAAGCTCTTTGATATCAGCATGCATGAGGCCACGTGGGGTGGGGTAAACAGCTGTTAGACTCTGCCTCTAGCTCTCCAGCCAATTACTTGACTCAGTTGAGCCTCATTTTTCTCATCTGTAAGCTGGACACGACAGTACCTACCTCGGACAGTAGATACACTATGCCAAGGAATGCAGCCAAGCACACAGTGAGCATTCGATAGATGCTTACCAGGTAGAACGCTCACTGAGCTCGGCTGTCCCTTAAGGGCCAAGACCCTGAGCTTGGAGGTGTGGGTAAGCCTTAGACCTGTGTGGGTAGACACAGTCACCCCAACCGGAACCTGGGACAGCCCGGCTTTGGGGTGAGGAGGGCACAGGGTGTACCGAGGGGTCCAGAGCAGGCAGGGTGTGGGCGCCGCTGGGGGGCCAGAGACCACAGACAACCAGTGATCTTTACATTGTCAAGTAGGAAGCTGGATTCAGCACGCACCTGGTGGGCCAGCATCTATTTCCACCCACGTTGGGTCTCCCTGGCTGTCATATTGGGAGGCCTTCCCTCAGATGCCCCACAGGCTCTGTCCGACCCCTGTAACCCTGGGCCCTGTGGATCACTGGGGCAGGGTGGTGAGGAAGGTGCCACAGGTTGGCACAACCTTTCACGGTGCCAGGCCTTCCCCTTGTCTGGCCTAACCGTCTCTCACTGCAGGGAAAGGCTCTAGTTCTGTGGGCAGAACGTGCCTTGCCTGGAGAGGGAGGAAGCATCTTCCCGCGAACAGGCACACTCCTGGTTAGCACCCCCAGAGATTTTGCGTAATAAATACCAACAGCATCCCCATTTTAAAGGTAGTCAAACAAAGACAGGGGTTAAAACATTAGCCCCAAGCTATCATGTGCCTGAATCAAGACCCAACCCCCCCCCGCCCCGCCTTGGCTGGCAGCTAAATCCTGGCCTCTCAAACCCAAGCCCAAACCCAAACCTGAACCCTAGCAGAAACAGGCATTTTTGGTCCTTGAAAAGAGGCTGCCTTTCAACCCTCTGTCCCTGCAGGATGGGTCCTACTCTTCCCACACTGCAGATGGGAACACTGAGGCTCAGAAGCCGGAGCAACACAGGGAGGAAGTATGAGGGCTGGGTTTGCAGCCCAGGATTCCTGAGAGTGGTGGTCCTGGGGACAGGGGAGAAATGTCACTGGGGTGGAGGTGGGGAGTGCATTTCCAAGGTCTCCAAATTCACAGTGAGAGGGGCCTTAACAGTGTACGAACTGGGAGACCCCTTCCTCCAGGCTGATGACCAAAGACCCACTGATCACACGCCTGCTGTTCATTCTTCACAGGGAGCAGCGGACACTGAGGGCCAGACCCCAGGCTGGGCTCCAGTTAGTGCGGTCCGCACCCAGGTGTCGCCGCCCCCTGCTGGGAAGTTTCTTCCGAGGCACACTCAGAGCGTCCCCCCCAGCATTTCAGGTTGGGGCTTCCTGCCTCCCTCAGATCCTGGAACCCCTCCTTCCTCCCCTCCCCCCCACAGCCCGTCGCAGGTGTGACCCGCCCGGGACCCCGCCGGCCCAGAAGACTCCCTCCGCAGGGTCTGCGGGCGGGGCCCCGGCGTGACGTCACGGTCCCGGGCCAATGAAGCCTCGTGGCCCCAGGGCTCTATTGCGCAACAAAGAGAACCCAGAACTTGAAAGGATTCCCCGGGCTCCCGCTGCACCCGACCGGCTCGCGCGGGCCTCAGCCCCGCCCGCGCTGCCGCCCAACTGCCCGCGACCCCCGGCCCCGCTGCCGCCCAGGGCGGGGCTCTCAGCGCGGAGCCTCCGCATCTCCGGCACGCCCCCCCCCCAGCCGCCCGCCCCCCAACCCAGCGAGCGGTTCCTGCCTCTCGGCGCTTCGATACTCCCGCCCGGCCCGGCGCGCCCCAGCCTGCCGGTCCCAAGCGGAACCCCCGGCCCTACCCAAGCCCGAGGGCGCGTCCGAGCTACGGCCCGGGAACCAGCCGTCCCCACGGATTACGCTGGGCAGGGGTGGGCCCAGTACCCCTAGACTGGCCATCACCGCTCCCAGCAAGCGGCTGCCGCCGGGAGGCGGGGGGGGGGGGGGGGGGGGGAGGGGCGGGGAGGCGGGACGAAGGAAGAAGCGGCCCCTGGGAAGTTACCCCGAAGGTCCCCAAGTTGGGGGGGGGCGGTGCATGGCCCTCAGCGATGCCCGCCGCCCCGCGGACAGACCGTGAGACCAACAGGCATCAGGCAGACCCTCCCCGCCCAGAGCTCTCCCGCCGGGGGGGGGGGGGCTCATGCCCAGGGTCCTCCCACCCGGCCGTCCCCGGGCCCGGGCGGCGGCGCTCACCCTGCGTTCGGGCGCCCGGGGCTCCTGCTCGCTGCTCCCGCCTCCGGCTCTGGCTGAGGCTCACGCGCTCCCGGGCCGAGCGCGGGCCGCCGGGGGCCGCGGGGGTGGCTGGCGGCGGAGCGGCCCGCGGGCCGGGGCATCCTGGCGGCGCCGCCCGGGGCCCGCGCGTTCCGCTCGGCCCGCCGCCCCTCCCTCCCCTAGCGCCGCCGCCACCGCCGCCACCGCCGCCGCCGCCGCGCTCGGCTCCCGCCGCTCGGCTGGCAGAGCTCGGGCGGCCGGGGGCGGGGGGCGGAGCAGGGCGCATGCCTCCGCGCCGCCCCTCGGACCGCCCCGCCCCCGGAGGCGCGGCCCACCGCCGCGTCCGTCTGTCTGCGCATCTGTGGGTCCTTGGTTTCCCTCCAGCCCTGCACCCCGCCTCTGCCGCGACGGGCGCCAAAGCCCCTCGGGAGGGCGGCGCCTCTTGGGACGTCTGCGCTACGCAGCGGCTTCTCGCTGCCGTCTCGGGTCGGTCCACTGGCCCGATTCGGCCTCCGAGCCTCCGGGGAGAGGAAAGGCCTGGAGCTCTGGGGGGTGGCGGGCCCAGGGGGCCTAGGACTGGAACGGACAGTGAAAACCTACGGCCGGGCGTGGGGCTCAGGGAGGCCTTCCCGGAGGAAGCCACATCTACGGTCAACAATAAGGGTGGGGCTGGAGGGGACCTGGGACGCCTGAGGACTAGCGACTTCCAGGAACTGGGGGAGTCGGTCAGGATCAGGGGCTGGGGTAGGGAGAGGCGAGGTCGGGCCAACTAAGGATTCAAACTTCTCCTGGGTTCTGGGGAGGTCCACCGTGGGATGGTGAATGGACCACGGGTCTGCCTGGTGTTGCCCTTCACCCCATGGGCTCAGGAATGTTCTCTCAAACTGGAGGACGTGGCGCCTGGGAGAGGCCAGGCCTGCAACTCAGCACTCCTGGTCCCTGCCTCAGGAGCTCCCTGCCACCCCCTCCCCCCCACCTTAGCATTTCTAGCGGGGGGGGGGGGGGGGGGGGCGGGGCACAGGCATCCAGAAGGAATCCTATTAGTCTCCTTGATGGGGGCCTCTGGAGACTCCTGGAGTCTTGGTCTCCCATCCCTACAGAGGACCCTGCCTGTCTCTTCAAGGACACCCATGACCACACACACCCTTGGGCACAAGGCCTCGAAGTCATTCTGGGCTGCTTGGCACGTCACTGTCCTTCCCATGCACCTGGGAAGCATCCAAGAGTGTCCAGCCCAGTGTCTGGAGGAAGGGGGCACCTGTCCAGATAGAACCGGGCCCAACCAAATGCAGCCAGTGCTGCCCACACCACTCTCTAGCCGGCTCCCGCACCGCCTGCCCCTACACCACCTCTATATCCCAGGAGCAGCTGGGGAGTTAGGGGCAGCGTTAGGAGACCCAGGGCAGGCCGTAGGGTCAGTGCTCTGTGACAAAAGTAAAGGTGTTTGTATCCAAAGCTTCCACAATGAAGTGGGGCTGGTGAATGGGGGGCCTTGGACCGTATACTCCATGTATGGTTTCTGGGCAGCCAGGACCCCTAGTGAGCTCTCCATGGATGGGCCAGCTCCCTGCCCAGGTGGCACTGGTTATAAATAGGCCACCGGCAGTGGGAGGCTGGCACAGGGAGGCTGGTAACCAAGTGTGGCATTTCTAAGACAAACACAGGTGACCCAGTCATCCGGAGCCTTTGGCCACACTGCTGTCCTGCTGGCAGAGCCCACCCCAGGCCTATGGCCCCCAGTGCCCCTCCACCAGCCCAGCTCACCCACTGCTGCCTGTACTAGTGTCCCTGCCCTGGGCTCAGCTGGCTCTGGGGGCAGGTGGGAGATGGGCTTCCCATGACCACCCTGGGGACCTTGTGCTAAATGCTTTGCTAGCCTGGGCTCCTCCCAGCTGTCCTGGGAAGTGGATTTTAAGCACTTGGCTTGCCCAAAGCCACATAGATGAGTGGTCAAGACCGAGAAGGATGTAGATGCCCTGATGTCCCCTGTCCCTTGGGCTCTGGCTTCACGGACATTGGTTCGGTGGCCTGGGCTGGGCTGGGCTTTCTGCTGGACCTGTAGGGGAGGCCTCCTGGTCACCCCTAGCCCAGGGCACCCACCCGCTGCCTTCAGGAGGTCTGAATGGGGCCTGGGTGGAGCCGGGGCGGGGGCAGAAGGGATTGGTGCTGTGGCCTCCAGTGGCCTGTTCCCTCCTCCTGCTTCCAGGCAGGAAATAACCCTGGCAGCTGGGACTGAGGCCTGAGACAGATTCCGAAGCTCTTGGCGGGTGTTTCTGCACATCTGGAGCTGCATTCCCTCTCTCTGGGCCCCAGGGAGCCCTGTGTGAGGCTGCAGCTGTTTGGTGGCCACTCTCCCCATCTCCAGGCTTCCACGATGAGCCTGGGTTGGGAACATTCTCCCATCACCAGGTGTGCTTGGTAGTGTCTTTCTCAGTCACGGGTGGGGGTGAAGGGTTGACCCCTGTAGCGCCTGGCAGGCTGCTGGCCGAGATGCACACGCACAGCCTCACGTCTCACACATGCACACACACGTATGCACAGACAGGGCTACAGATGTGCATGCATGCGCGCGCGCGCACACACACACACACACACACACACACACACACAGCTACACGCTGACACCATTCACACACGCTGCTGCTCAGACCCCCACCCCACAAGCCTTCCCAATAACCCCCTGGCCTGAGCGGCTGGGGGTTTCCACAACAGGCACAGGGGCCCTGGCACCGGCTGGGAGGCTCCTTCTAGAAGAATCCCTGCCTTTTCCTCCAGAGGGCTAAGGAGCCAGAGCTGCTCCCACTGAGAAGAGGCAGAGGGAGGCCGGGGCAGGGCTCCCATTTGCTGAACGTGCCCCAGTCAGGCTGGGCTCTGCTCTCCCTGCACATCACCTCCCTGGGTCCTCACGAGCACCCCCACCCCCATCTATGGGAAGGCCACTCGAGGCTTAGAGCTGGCAGCCTGCATGAGCCAGACAGAGGGCAAGCGGGCTGCTGGCTGGGGTCTCCCGGCCAGGACATGGAGCCCGGGCCCTGGGAGGGAAGGGGTGTTCCCTCCAGCCAGCAAGTCATTAGGAGAACCCGAGGGCTGGGGTACACGCAGGTATTGGCACCTGGGCGAGACGGGAGTGCGGGAGGGCCCATGGAAGCCTCTAGCCCCCCACCCCGTGCCCCACAGGAAAGCAGCCCCCCGAGACAAATGACGACCCGGGGCCAAAGTCCAGTCAAACAGCAGCTTTATTAGTGACGCTGGATTCCGTACACACCGTGCACGCGAGCATCCCCTCGGGAGTGCCTCCAGCGGGAGGGACGACACTGGAGTGGTATAAATAAAGCTTTGGTGTGTAGGTTTTCAGGAGAGAGCACAGGTTAACACTGCAAGACGAACACTTCACACAACACCAGCTCTCAATGTGGATTGGGTTTTTGGCCAAGGGGGTAAATTCTAAGTGACTAGACACCGGGGCCGCCGCAGACCTGGCGCGGGAGGGGTCGCCTAGGGCTGGGGCTCCGCCTGGCCCTGCCGTTTTGCCTTCATCTGCAGGTACCGCCCTTTGCCTTCCTCAAAGCGCTTCTTCTCGTCCTCGGTCTCGGGCTGTGGACCACACACAGACACAGTCAGGTTAGAGACGCCACGGCACCCCGAATGCGGGCCGTGGCCTGGGCCCTGCCCCGGGGGGGCCCCCCGAACACCCCACCCCGGCTCTGCTGGCGGCCTGGGGCTGCCCGGGGGCCAGGCACTGGCCCGGGGCCCCGCCTTCCTGCCAGGCGGCCGAGAAGACCCTGGGAAGGGGTCCCCGTACGGATGCCAGCGTCACGGGTGCTTCCCTGCCACCCTCCACATGGCAGGTGGAATCCCAAGCCCAGTGCCTCTTTGATAATGAACCTTAGCTGGAAATGCACTTGATAAAACCTGGGAGGGAAGGCCTAGAGCAGGGCCGAGTGTGAGGAAGGAAGGGGGTCCCCGCTGGGTCCAGTCCCAGGGAGTGCCAGCTGCTCACAGTCCCTGCCCCAAAGGGAAGTGGAGACAAGCCCTGTGCCGGCTGGGTGACCTCGGGATGGCCACTTCGCTGGGCCGGGAGCAGTAGTGACGGTTGGGTGGGCAAAAGCCCTGGACGGCACAGATGACCGGAAGAGGCGCCTCGGGTCCTGGTAGCCCCTTCTCTGCATTTCTTTCCTCTGAGCGACCTAAGAGGCCACGTGCCCCTCCTCGGGGGGCAGAGTCCCCTCACCGGCCAGAGGGAACGGGCCGGAGGCTGGGCTTTGCCCGGGGAAGTCTCGGTTCGTGCCTGCCCACGTGGCAGGATTGGGAACGGCGCCCCCTTCCGCTCTCAAGAGTGGCCTGGCCGCTAGGCGCGGAGACCACCACAGCAGCTCGGGCGGTCACTTCCCGGGACCCCATCTGTCCCCCTGCGGAGTTCTCTCTGGCCCAGCCCCGGTCAGGAATGCAGGTTTAAAGCGCTCTGCGGATGCCTCGGGGACATTTCCTTGCGGTACCCTGAGGGTGTCTGAAAGGCAAAGAAATGGGGCAGGTGCCCTCCATCCACGACTGGAGCCCCAGCAGCTATTTTTAGGCCTAAGTGTTTTACAGGCAAATGGTATATTGGCAAAAGAGAGAACAATCAGCTGGAGGATGGAGTGTCAGGTTAAGCCAAATACTTCCTCCCCCTCAGCCGCCTCTGAAATCGTTCGCTAAATGTCACCAGGTGTAAACTGTCAAAACCTTGTGGCTTGGAGCCAGCGGAACTTTCGGGTATTTAAAGAACTAGGCTCGTGCTCCTCGGAGTGGTTCCGGTGCCTGTTTGAAAAGCACACACGGAAAGTGGCTTTTCCAAGACACTTTACTGAGGAAGGCGCCCCTGCGGCTCTGGTTTTCTCTGGCTGACTTTTTTTAAAAGTGAAATTTGAGGCCAGGCGATCTGACCTGAAAGAGCCCAGGGAGACAAAATGTTCTCTCCGTGAGAGCAGGCAGTGCTAACGGGGAGCTTCCTGGGGACAGGAGGGCCGGGGGCCCTGTCCCTGTTCCTGAAGGCACCCCACAAACACAAGGCCGCATCCAGCTGAGCCCGGCTTCTGTGCAGCCCAGGCGGGATGTGTCGGTCGGGGGCTTCTCCAACGCCTATGTGTGCGTAGGTCACCCGGGTTCTGATCCGGTGGGTCTAGGGCCCAGGGGCTGAGACGCATTTCTAATAAGCATCCAGGTGATATGTGGCCGCTGGCCTGTGGCCCACTCTGCCCCCCTCCATCCATCCCTGCACCAGATGGGGGACAGCCAAAGAGGCCAAGAATGCAAGGTCAAGGCCACTGGGCTGAAACAGTTGGGGGCCTCCCCCCCTCCACCCCGCTGTGGAACGTGCTTGGCGTGGCTGAGGAATCCTGTGACTCCCATCCATCTGCGGTGGCCAAAGGCCACGGCTTGGGAGGGCGGCACGGCTGGGCCCCTCCCGCGGGGGAGGGACTGCGGTCAGGTTTCCCACCTGCCTTGCAGAGGACCCGCTCGTGGGCAGTATGTTTGGGTCCTGGAGCTGGGAAAGGGGACTGGATGAGGGGGAAAGCAGATGGAGAGGCGGTGGGCTGGGCCATGTGCCGAGGGCCCTCCCTCCCGCTGGTAGAGTTCCCATCCCTGGGGCAGGGGAAAGAAGGCAAGAGGCTTGGGAAGAAAAGAACTTCTCAAAAGCAAAGGCCACGAGCAAGGCAGCGGGCTGGAGAGGGATGGCCCCGGGCCGTTTGCAGAGCCCAATGGAGCCAGGTCCTGCCTGATGTGAGGGGCCCGTTTCTCTAGCCCACCAGCGTTTCTGGAAACTGGCAGGCGTGGGATTCACGTGAGGAACTTGGTCCCCAAGTGCCCGGGTCACCAGCCAAGGGCTCTCAGGGCTCAGAAGAGTAGGGGGAGGTCCGGGGGGGGGGTGCGGGAGGCAAACGGAGCCATCCTCTGGGGGGTCCTAGAAAGTGGGCAGAAATGGCCCACCGAGGTCAAGCCCCTGGGCAGCAGCACCACCCTCTGCAACCATCTCTCTGTCCATCTGTCCGCCAGTCTTTCTGTAGCTCCCTCTGGGCCGTCCACACCATGCACTTCGGTTCCTTCCCTCGAGGACACGCATCATGGTTCCATTTGTGTTAACGGCGCTAGCCGCAAATCTGTAGCGGGAGTGGGGTCTCCACAGCCTCTGTGCCCCATCCCCAGCCTTGACGTCCCTACCTCTGGAAGGAAGATGTAGCATTCTTGAGGGTTGCTGGCCAAGTGGGCGCGGGAAGCTGAATGCTAGCTGCCGGCTCACAATAAACCGTGCGCACAGGGCCGCGGCTTTGAAGATCTTGATGTTACATAAATCTGTTCTACTTTGTTGAATCGGCGACCTCCCAAACGGATCTGGCCAAGGACCCCTCTTCCTCAGGAGCCGCACGACCATCTGGGGTTGGCCGAACGGCCGGGTCCCCATAGCCCCATAGCCCCGGAGGATGCCTAGATAGACGCTGGTCAGCGCCACCCGGCCCGTGGAATGGGCTGGCCCGCATCGGGACCCCCACCACACTGCACACCCTTCCTGGAGTGGCCTCTTCATCCTGCCCCGAAACCCCGCCCAGCCTCCTCTCTGGAGCCAGGGCGAGGGGCCGGCCAGTCTGGTTTGAATCTGGCTTCGCCGCTTGCCCGTCGTAAGGCTCGCAGACTCCCCTACACCGTCCTCTATAAAATGGACCCGTACCCACCCTACTGGGTTGCTGGGGAGACCAAAGTCCTGCTAGCCGTCCCCAACGAGAGGGCGACAGAAGCCCCGCCCACTTCACGTAGGAGTCCCATTTCCACGAAACCTTTAGGATAATCACGCCCACGCAGAGAACACGGGTTAGTGGTGCCAGGGGCTGGGGGAGGGCTGACGGCTGAGGGGTGCACTGTTTCTTTTGCGGGGATGACGATGTTCTAAACTTGACTGTGGTGATGGCTGCGTGCCTCTGTGAACGCACTAACACCCACCGGACTGTCTACGGTAGGTGAAAACCGTACGGCGTGTAATTAGATCTGCAGACGACCAGAGGTGAACACCCTCCTCACAGTTCACAGAAAATCAAGGAGAAGGTCCGGCACGGAGATGCCTTCCACCCAAGTCCTGGAGCACAAGCGGGAGCGGCGCAGAGGAAACGCTCACTGAATTAAGCCCGGTGCTTTCCCTACAGCGGCCAAGCCAGCACGCATTCATTCACTCATGCATTCATTCCTCCCTCGTGCGCTGCTCCGGGCCGGGTGCACGGACCCTGTCTCGGGAGCCGACGGAGTAGCCGGCAACACACAGAAGGTGAGGCAGATTATCCGGTACGCCGAGAAGTGACAGTGACACGGCCGCACTACAAAGTCAAGCAGCACGAGGGGGTCTCAAGGGCCAGGTGCTGCCGGGGAGACTCCAGAGTGGGGGGAGCAGCCGAGTGGGTGCCAAGGCACATGGGGGTTGCTGGGAGGGTCCCGATCCACGGAGGTGTGCAGGTCACCTGCCAACGGCAACCGTGGCTGTCCTCCCCATCTGGTCAGGCGAGTGGCGGTGACAGGGCCCGCTCAGCAGAGTGAGCCACCACACGGGAAGGGCCTCCTTGGGGAACAGCAGGGGCAGAGTCCCCGGATCACCTCGGGCACCTCATCTGTGGAGTGGGAAGCTCCTAGACCCTCCTGTCTGTGTGGTTACAAGGAGCAGGGGCAGCACCCATACCCTCTCCAACCCAAGGCCTCAACACAGTGGCCCCCATGAGCTGCCCGGGTAACCTGCCGCTGGGGTGGGCATCCACCTGGATGCCCTTCCAGGCCCTTCTAACACTGGGCAATGCTGGGGTTACGCTCAAGAGCCTGCTGCTGGGGCCACTGGTCCTGCAGAAACTGTGAGAAGGAAGGCCGGGCCCCCGGGCCAGGTGTCTGTGGGGCAAGTGGCTGTCCAGAGTCCAGTCCACTGGTAAGAATAAGCCGGTGACAAAGGACAAACTGGATACACACTGAAATACTCAGAGGCGATGATGCCGTCTCAGATTGGCCTCCACCGGCCTGGGTGGTGGGGTGGGCAGGGTATATACATGAGCAAGACTGGCCCCGTGTCGATAGCCACTTAAGGGTTCTTTCTTCTCTTTACTTTTGCATTTATTTTTCTATAATTAAAGGTAAAAAAAGAAAACCAACTAGACCCATGAGGGCAGCTGCAGGGACCCCTTCTCCCTTCCCTGGGCACAAAGAACTTCAAGTCACACGCAGTCAGTTGAGGGACTGAGTCCGGCATTGGAGGGGAGCTGCCCCTCCCCCCCAGGCTCTAGCTCCCTGCGGCCCCCTCGCCCGCCTCCCCACCTGGCACCTTCCTCTGGCCCAGAACCATATCCGTGGTGACCCGAGTTAACCCACGCGTCTGTGACAATATCCCTCCAACTGCCCAGGTGAACCTTGTGCGGTGACCAAGCGTGGAGCCCTCCCACCCCTTCTCCCACGTGGGCTGTGCACAGGGGGCCAACCTGGGGCAGTTCTCAGAAGTTCTCTGGGCAGCGGCTTCTAGGGAACGGCCCACACTGAGCCCCGGCACGTGCCAGCACCACACCAGCTCAATACAGTCTGCACGGCAACCCACAAGGGGCACCAAAGTCATTGCGGTTTCTCTTTCACCAACGAGGACCCCAGAGGGAGTGGGTGGCTTGCCCAAATGGCATCTGGTAAGCCGCAGAGCCTCGATTTGAGCCTGGGCACTGCTGCCTCGATTTGAGCCTGGGCCAGGCCATCCCATGCCAATGGGCGCTTATCCGTGGGCTCCCCGGCAGGCAATGGGGAATATCGTGACCCTCCGATGTTGCCCAGAATGAACCTGGAGGCCCCCAGGGTGAAGGCCCCTTCTTGAGCTGGTGCCAGCCTGCCAGGGGCCCAGGGTCAGGGGTGTGCTCCTGGCCCAGCCCCTCACTCCAGCCTCGGAGCTAGGCGCCTCCCCAAGAAGCTTCTCGAGCTCTTGTGGGAGAGGGCGGAGGTGCGGTGCACTTTCCCTTGTCCGGCTCAGGTTCCAACACCCAGTCGCTCCCGTGAGGGTGAGTCCAACCCACGGGGCTGATGGGGCCCGGGTTTACCGAGGCACCACAAGCAGCCAGGGCATCTTCCAGATTTCCGCAGACACGAGCAGTGTGCCGCCCTTCTGTCACATTCAGGGGAAGCCGGAGTTGGGGCTGTCGTCCCATGTTTCACCCCATGCTTCCTCTGCACTCATGAGGAATCCTCTCTCTAGTTCATCAACTTCGGGAACGTCTGTACAGACACATCAGAGTCGCGAGCCAGGGGAGCATCATGTTGGGTCCTCCTCAGGGCCAGGGCTCGGGAGGCGAGCCAGGCGCCCCGGCACCAATCCTAAGGGGGCGCTCACCCCTGGGGCCGTGCACGTGCAGGGTGGCACCCTGCTGGCCTCCCCTCACCCCCCGGGGCCCGACGTGCAGCTGTGATGATCCAGTCTAGCAAGGCTTTCTAGAGCTCCGGCTCCGGTCAGGCCTGAAGCCCGCCCTCCACCAGACTGCCCCCAACCACTGCAGCTACTTACCCCTCAGCAGCCAAGAGGCCATCAGGGGTTCCAGAATGTGTGTGCCAGAAGCTCTGGATGCTTCTCTCACTAGTTCAGTCAATGCGTGCCCTGAGGAGGGGCAGAGGCCGAAGCGCAGATGATTCCCGTCCACGCTGCTGGCACAAAACACGGCAAATTCTAGCGTCCACTCGGTGGAGGGAGAGGCCAGTGCACAGCGCCAACGTTCAATATTCCGCAGCGAAGTCATCAGCCGGGATCTGCCCTCAGACAGAACGAACGCTGACTCGTGATGGATGTGCGGGCAGCCGGCCAGCTCAGCGAGGCCTCAGAGGAAGGGGCCAGCTGAGGGCTCATGTCTCTTCTGGTCTCGGGATGACGGCATGTGCTGAATGTTCTGGGCTCTGTAGAGCCCCACCAGGCCTAGGGGCAGTGTCTGGCTGACATCAGGCATCGAGCACCCCCCGCCCCCGCCCCGTGAACGCTGCGCCCTGTCCCCCGGCTGCCCAGGAAGGTGTCCAGCCAGGGCAGGGATTTATAAAGACGGTCAAGTCCCCTCACGGCCATCCGAGGGGGAGAGGGAAGCAAACAGAGGTGGGCAGGGCAGTGCTCGGCATTCTGTGGCGGCACGGCCCCAGCCCCGCGGGCCAGAGGACGTTCGGCCGCCCCAGGCCGTGAGTTCCAACAAACAGCCCTCCCAGCCAAGTGACTAAGAGGGGCCACCGCTTCCCTGCCGGGTGTGAAGCTGACAGAATGAGACAGATGGCTGCCTGTGCGGCCCCCGCCCACAGCCCGGCTGCCGCCTCCCTGCATCCCGTCTCCCTCCATCCGGCAGAGTAAATAAATACATAAGTTGTTGGCTGTTGCTGTTTTTAATGGAGGGCTGGGGGCGGCGGGGAGAAGGAAAAAGCTCCTCTGCGGGAAACCACATTTTCCTTCAAGGGCGTGGAGCTGCCGGCGGGGAGAAGGGCGCGGGACCACAGGCCAGCAGCGCCACAGCCCGAGCACACGCCCGCGCCTTGGAGGGGGGAGGCTCAGACCCGGTGCATCCTGTCCCATGGGTGCGGGGAGGTGCCTGCCTAGTGGAGGGGACGGTGGAGGGGTCGTGAGGAAGCCAGGCTCTGGGCTGCAGGGATGGCCCCCAGCTTCCCAGGGCAAGGTTCTCACACCTGTCGACCAGCGACCTGAGGAGGTGACACGGCCGGGTGTTCTCTGTACACGTGCCTGGGAGGTACTCGTGTCACAGACAGCCTCAGAGACAGAATGCGCCAACTCCCAGCACTGCCCGGGGAGGAGGGCGGACGGCTCCGGGGGTCACCTAAGGCATCAGGCCCTTTGGAACTTCACACCCAGCCAGAGACACGGGGGTCATTAGTGCCCCTGCCCCTCTGCTCAGGGAGCCCCAACGGCCCCCGCCCGCTGGCTGCAGGGGCCGCAGATCTGCGTCCTCTCCCTCCTGCCAGCCGCTGTCTCCCGGGCTCCTTTCCACCGGAGGAAAGCCTGTGGCTCTTGGAGCCTAACAGCGCAGACCAAATGTTTTCCAGTTTGCAATTTTCTGTGCCGCGAGCACACACATTTGGAACTTGGCACGGAGGGCGAGTGACTAACTTCCACTCGCGGTAAAATCAATAGCTTGTCCTTTTTGTAATTAACGAATGTCTGGTGCGAAGAGGGTTTCCAGTGGTGACAGAACAGCTTCCTGCGAGCCTGAGGGACACAGACGTTCTTAATTAGGAAGCCGTGCACGCTCCCTCTCCCGTCTTCATAATGGGAGACAGGAGGGGTCTGGGGACAATTGTGCAGGCAGTCAGGATGTCTTCTGATGACTGGGGCCACTCAGCATGGGCTCGTGGGGGGCCCCGTGTGTGGCCAGGCAGGGATGAACTTGGCATCCGGGGCCCCTAGCCTGGCAAGCAGCTGTGTCCCCAGAGCGCGGCTGCACCCACAGATGCGACCTCAGCAGGCCGGGTGGGCAGCAGAGTCCCTCACCGCCCTGCCTGATGGCCCACGTGGGGGGCTCCCCACGACCGCCTCCAGTGATAGCTCCAACGGTGACATTGCCTGTGTCAGGGCCCCTCACCCGGCGGCACGGCTCAGCCTCGGGAACGACGGCTATGCTGTGCAGAGTGGCCGTGGACTCCCCTCTGAGAGGGCCCGGGAGCTGGGGACATTGGGAAAGGCAGCGAAGGGTGACGGCTCTGGTACAGGAGGCAAAGCAGGACTCGATCATATCGGGCGGCTTCTCCTCAGCTTCACCCAAGACACAGGGGTGGTGGGGGGTGGGGTGGGGGGTGGCGGTGGTCACAGCACTCACTCCTGAGCCAGATGCGTTGACACGGCTGTCCCCACCGGACAGCAACGATAAAGATCGCAACTGCCATTCGCTGAGGCCGGGCCTGGCCCAGGAGGTATTTGCCGAATGAATGAATGAACGAATGATCGAACAAATGGAGCGAAACAAGAGAGCCTTGATTCCAAACTGGCGTGGTGTTTGTGCTAAAGATTCAAACCAGCGGCTTTGCTCCAATGACACGCAGCCAGACGCCTTCCGTTCCCAACCAACTCAAGAGCTCAGACCCCTGAGGGGCTCAAGAGGAGCCCCCGGTGGTGACAAAGGCATGACGGGGAGCGTCCGGCGCACCTGGGCGTGGATAAAGTCCCCGAAGAAGCACCTCCCCGAAGAAGCACAGCTGGCGGTTCCGACTCACTGTAGCCCGAGGCCGCGCGTGCGTGCAGGGAGGCCCCTCTGCATCCTTCCTACCACTGGGGGCTCCAGAGCCTGCTTCTCACCTGGACCTTTGAGTACAGGGTTCAGGAGTGTCCCTGGATTCAGCGGGTCTTTGCCACCTTGCGGAGAAAGCACGGTGCCAGTACAAAGCAGTGTTTCTTACACCATCAGGGGCAGGCGGGTCTGTGTCCCCCCGCGGGACGGACCGGCCACGAGCTTGTCCTGCTGAAATGCCCTTCCTCGGTCCTCCAGCCCTGGCCCCCGTCCGGTCCCAACCACCTTCACAGGCCTCTCCCCTCACTTACGTTCCAAGGTGGCCGCAGTGGAACCTGGGGCGCCCTGACCAGCGGGGGGGGGGTCCCCTCCCTTTCCCCAGGAGACTGCACCTCGGCCGGTGTCGCCCACGGGCCTCCCCTCCTCCAGCCGCCTTCCTGGTGCCACCGGGGTCAGGCCTCACCGTGCCCTCCGAGGGCCTGCTTCTGCGTTCTCACACTCGAGAGAAATTAAAACAGTCAGGGGTCACCCGGATCTGAAAACATCACAACAAAGCAACGAGACCAACGTTTCCAGAGTAGAACCTACGAGCGTTTTAACAAGAAAAGGTGTGTCATTGGTGCCGTGGGCCCTTCCTTTCGGGTAGCTGGCTGTTGAATGTTAATGGGAGGGTGGTCTCCAAAACACTTGCTGTTCCGGCAAAGGGCCCAAGGCGGACCGGCAGGGGCACGGTGGGGCTTCAGGGGACATCTACAGGCGGCACAGGTAAAGGCGGTTGGAGGAAGAGCAGAGGGGAAGGCCGCGCTGGCGGGGACTGTCCCCTCTCACCCACACCCCCGGTTCTCACAGGCCACTAGAAATTTCCCAGCACCAACCACTGAGGTGACAGGAACGGCTTGGGGATGCGGGCATTTTCCCACCACGAGACAGAGTCCCTGTGAAGCGTCCGGAACCAAGCGAGAGAAGGGATCAAGAAGCTTCATGAGGTCCAGTCCCTGACTCACCCCTGCGCAGGGAGGGGCAGGGAGAGGCAGCAGGGAGCACAGGTTCCCTCGATAACGTGGCTTCTCACACCCTTCCAGAACAGCACCAATCCCGCCGCACCACAGTACATCTGAGTTTCTTCAATTGGGGAGCGAGTGAACATCATTCCAGGACATTGAGTGTCCAGGACGCTGAGGGGCCCCCCAAGCTGTGCCACTGGGGACCCCGCCCATGACGGTCCCTGGGTAAAGACCCACTTTCCTACAACCTGGGGAAGTGATGTGTGTTCCCTTGCTGCATTGGGCTGTGCAGAGCAGGCCTGGCCGCGGTCAGGAGTGGCAGCCTCCTTAGTCTCCTTAGCTGTTGATGCTTCGTCTCAAGGAATGGGGCCATCGGGAGGACCCCAGCCCCCTGCCTGCATGCCACGTGCCTGCGGTCCGGCAGGGCACGGATGTCCTCTTCAGGGCAAAGGAGCCGGGAGCCTCCCAGTTAGGTCATCTCTGGGACAATTCAGAGAGGTCCTGCGGAGTAACTGCTCAGCCCGTGATGGCTCCAGTGGGGAGACGGAGGCTCGGGGGCGGGAAGGGAGCGGTCGTGGCTGGGGCTCAAGGTCCTACACTAGGTCCCTTGGACCAGATCAGCCATGTGACTTCGGTCAAGTTACCTCCCACCTCTGTCACGGTCGCCTATCTGCAGGATGGCAACAACCGAGCCTGACCCCCAGTGTGGGGATCTGCCAGCCCAGAGGTGAGTCGGCACTTCCCAGGTGACAGGGACTGGCCCTGCCTGGACACTGGCCTAGGGGGGCACCTCCGGCCCCTAGAGTAGGTGCTCAGTAGGCGCAGAAATGGCTCCCGCCTGAGCACACGTTCTCCCCGTTCTCCGGCTGGGGCGAGCCTCGCTCGGAAAGCAGACAGGCAGACTGTGCCTCGCTGCCTCCTGTTTCAACCCAGAAAATGCTTTCTTGTCACTTCAGTGGCTGACGACGGAGGCCTCTGCGTCTAGGCCCCGGCACGCTGAGTGACAGCCTGGTGAGCCGGGAGGCGAGAATCCACCAGCACCAGCCAAGGCCATCTGCGGCGGGCCAGGCTCACTCGGTGGCTTGGGTTTTCTGGGAGCAGAGCAAACCGGCTTCATACCCTCCGCCCCATGTGACATGGCTCTGTAGTCGGGCCTCAGTTTGCTGGGGAAAAGGTTCCTTTTCCAGGGGCGCCTGGGTGGCTCAGTCGGTTAAGCGTCCGACTTCGGCTCAGGTCATGATCTTGCGGTCTGTGAGTTCGAGCTCTGTGTCGGGCTCTGTGCTGACAGCTCAGAGCCCGGAGCCTGCTTTGGAGTCTGTGTCTCCCCCTCTCTCTGCCCCTCCCCTGCTCATTCTCTGTCTCTCTCTCCCCCTCCTTCAAAAATCAATAAACATTAAAAATAGTTTTTTTTTTTTTAAAGAGAAAAGAGTCCTTTCCAAATGATCCACGAAGCAGCTGTATTCGAGGGTTCTCTCAAAACGTGCACTGCCTATGTGCCGGGCTGGCATCCCCCTTGTCCTGCCACCCTGCCCCATGTTGACACACCTCGGTCACCGCAGGCCAGGACACAGCACCCCTGGCACCCTGCCCTCCACATTCTCCAGTCACACCTCCTGTCTCCCCGGGGCCCTTGGGGGCAGCAGCATCCCCATCTGAACCAGAGAATGGGAGGCAGGCGGGGGCCCCAGAACAGTGCTCCCTCCCTTCAACACAGAAATAATTTGGTTCTCCAGTTTCTAAAAAGAAACTGAGATGAAGAAGGGTGCTGGGACCAACCTGGTGTCAGGTCCCCAGGAAGCCACCCTAGCGGTTGCCACGGGGTTTCTCTGCACAGGCCACCTTTCCAGCCCTGCTCAGGGCCATCTGGGGCATGCCCTCCACCCCTGACGTCAGGGTGCATGGCCACAGACAGGCCTTCAGAGGCAGGCAGGGCAGCAGTGGGGCCTGGGCCTGGCGTCCAGCCCGGCAGCCCAGCTCCATACTCCACATCTGCCTCTTTAATGATTAGCCTGGAAAGTGCCGGCAGCTGCTGAGCACAGCCGCCCCAGAATAAAATATTCATCAAGAAAAACTCCAAACAGCAGCGCTGCCTTCCGTGTCAGCCGGTCCCTGGGGATGGAAGCTAAAAATAGCTGACGGGGGGGGGGGGGGGGGGGTTGGGGGCAGAGAGGGGAGGAGGCCGAGCGCCCACCACGGGCACAGGCACGTAGGCTGTGCGGAGCACACGCGTGTTCTGGGAGACAGACGGCACTGTGTCGGCAGGCCTCGAGTGCGCGCCCTGGAGGACAGGCCGGGGCTCCCTCCCTGCCACGGGGTGGGCCCCAGGACGCCTCAGTGAAGAATCAAAGGCCATCTTTAATTCTGAAGAGATAACAGCCTGGATCAACGTGAGGCAGGAAGACACGGCCATCGCTAGCTGCTGGCCCCTCAGACTTAGGGGATTCGGTCACGTGCTCTTTGTTCAAGCAAGTGTCTTTCCCCACCGTCCCGCTGCAACCCTGCCGGACACCAGCACCTCCTCCTCTGGGCTGGCCCCCCACCGATGACGGACATCCCCGTCCCCCGTCACAGGTTTCTAGAAAGGGCACAGGCAGCTTTCTGCGCACACAGGCTGGCCCAGACCTGGGACTGTTTCCTATGTCCACGAAGGTCTTGGGTACCCACCCAGGGGGTCTCCTTGACGGCAGGCCACTCTCCATGGCAGACTGGACCTTCGGGGAACCGAGGCCCTCCTCCCGGCTGCAGCCCTGGTCTCCCCAGCGGGCTGAGTTCTGGGGTGCACGTGGCGTGGGGGCAGCAGGGGCGGCCTCGGCACCTCCCACCAAGCCCACAGCAGCTGCCGGGCTCAGGAGCGGGCGAGCCTTACAAATCGGCTCTAGCTGGCACTTCGGACTGTGCCAGAAAACCCTGTCAATTTGCATTTGCTCAGAATGAGCCTTTGCAAGATGAAGATGGGCCGACTCCTTGCCTGTCCTTACTCTCCCACTCACTTGGGGAGCCCCACGGGCCCCTGGCCACCCCTTCAGCTGACGGGAGGAAAGGGTCCCAGTGGTCCTGGGGCTGGGCCTGGCTGGGACCCGCTGGGTGGCCTTAGATGTGTTCCCGCCCCTTCTCTCCCGTGACACGCAGCTGGCCACTGCCCCCAGCCCTCCGGGTCCCTGGTTCCTTTTATCCAGATAGTCTCTGGGAAATGGCTCCCCTCCCCCCAACCCCAGGCCCCCGTCCACAAGGCCACCATGGAAGGAACCTACCTAGGGAACAACAGTGAATGCTGACCGCCCCCCTCCTGCTTCTTCCCTCATGACCCCCGCCAGGAGGGCTCCAGAGGGTTCCAGGAAAGGACAGCAAACAGCAGCTGACAAGTGTGGAGCTCCTCGTATAAACTAGCACAGGACCCTCACCCACCCTCTGTGGCGCGCGCTGGGGCCGTCGCCATTGTACAGGGGAAGAAACGGAGGCACCCAGGAAGTAGGAGTGCGCCGGGGTCCCTGCCCCGAACCCTGGCAGCAGGATGCCCACACCCGCGCGCGTGCCCTGACGGCGCGCGTGCGTCCGCAGCAGTGAGGGGAGGGAGCCCCTGTGGTGTTTAGGGACCGGCACTTGCCAAGTGTCCAGCGGGGCACTGACCGGCGGGGTGGAGGAATGTGGCTGGAGAAGCCAGCAAGCCCACGAGCCCCCACAGGCACCTTCCTGAGCCCCAGTCTGTGCTGGGCGTCCCGGAGTCACACACCGGGGCCGAGGCCGGGGCCGGATACCGAACGAATGCGTGTGCACCAGAGGATCCGAGACGGTGCCGTGCGCCCGGAGGTGGTGCGGGGAGGGGAGAGGGTCACCGGGCCGTGGGGCGGGGGTGGGGGGTGGGGGAGGTGGGGTGGTCAGGCTGTATCTAGGGTGCGGAGGGAAGGCCACCTAAGCAGGAACCGTCTGAGAAACCGCGGAAGGAGCTGGCTCTGCACCGGTCCGAGGGAAGGCATCCAGGCAGGGCACGAGCAGGTACGAAGGCCCCGGGGCAGGAACGAGTCCGGGGGCTGAGGACAGAGCCTCACCGGACCCCGTGCTGAGGGTGCCAAGGAGCTGCCGAGCAGATTAGGCAGGAAGGGGAGAAAATCTGATTTTGTTTCAACAAATCCACTTGGCTCTAGGGTGTCAGACCGAGGGCGGCAAGAACGGAGGCGGCGGTGAGCCAAGGGCTGAGCAGGGATCCAGCCAGGGATGGGGCCCAGAGACAGTGGGTGTGGGGGGCCGAGCAGGACAGAGGACAGGGGGGCCAGGCGGGTTCCCAGACTCACTGAGAAAGGGACCACAACACGTGAGGACGAGTGGGGTTTTGGGGGGAAAGTTAATGAGTTCAATTCAGGATAAGTCACGTTCGAGGCGTGTGTGGAGACCCCAGAGAGACGCGGAGCTGGCAAAGTCAGCCGGGGAGCGAGCGGTGACCACAGCGATGCCTGCAGCACAGGGCCTGGACCCCGCCGCCCAAGGATGGGGACGGGCACAGGGACCCGTCAGGGCCTGGTGTTTAGGGGCCACGGATGGATGGTCTGGACACGGCAGTCCTGTGTCAAAGGAGCACAGCCTTCACCGAGGCCTGGTGCGTGTGTCAGGTCGGGGAGACACGACGTGGTGTCCCTGGATCTGGCCACCCTGCGGAGCCCGGAGGCCAGAGAGAAGAGACGTCAAGTATTCGCCCGCATGTGGCGGAATTCGGCATTTAGGATAAGGCACCGGGAGACATGGAAAAGGTGGGACACGGGTCTAGGCCAGCAGCGGGCAAGGCCTGCGTTTGGGGGCCACGAGGAGCAGGCAAGGTTCTGAGGAGACGTGGCCCAAGACTCAGAGACACGGGGCTGCAAAGGTCAAGGCCAGAAGTGGCCAGGAGTGGGGATCACGCACGTGGGCCGAGGGCCGGGTGGGGTGGAAGCCATCCTGCCAGCCTGGAGGGGGAGCCCGCAGAGCGGAAGGCGCGTCCCAGCCGGCCGGGCGGAGCGGGAAGCGTCCAGCTGACGAGGCCCACTGGAAATGGGGGGCTGGGGCCCGTCTGCCTGAGGGGGGCTCCCGCCCCAGCTCTTGCCTTCCTTCCTTTCAGCCCAGTTAAACCCCCTTACCCCTCAAGGCCAGGTTCACAGCCCTCCCCTTCGCAGCCGTCTCTGCTCTGTCATCGGAGACATCTCTTGACCCCACCTGACTCACTGGAGGCGCAAAGGCAGAGGGTGAAGCAGGGCCCTGTAGGCAGCCGAGGCTCCCGAGGACACGGCCACGCCAGGGGCCTCACTGCCACGGCGGCTTTGGTGAGCCCCGCCCCCCCCCCCAAGCCTGAGTGCCACCCCCACGGGGCCTTGGGCGGGCCTCAGGCAGGCCACCAGCCAGGTGGTGAGGAAGCATGCAGGAGCCTGACTCCCAGCCCACGTGAGGAAGTGAGGTCTTAGCTGCAGCGTGTCCATCACAGAGGTTTCCGGTACCTGCTCTTCTGGAGGAGCCACGGGAGCGGGGACTGTGGGGGCCGCCAAAGTGCCAGGCGCTCGGAGACCCCACCCCGCCCCCTCACCCTCACCCCACGGAGGGCAGGAAGCCCCGACCGCGGCCCCAGGAGAAACCAGGAGCAGCCTGAGCAGAGGCTCCCCGCCCAGAATGACGGCAAGTCATGTGCTGGACCCAAACCCAGGCGCCGCGGGACTGAACATCCGACCCTCCACAGGTGCCTCAGCCTTGCTGGCCCGGGGTGGGGGGAGAGGGGGGCGGTCCTCAGCTGGTGACGGGGCGCAGAGGGCGTGCTAGCAGGTGCCTGGACACGCTCCAGGCAGGGCACTCGCTGTGACTGGCATTGCTAAGGAATTCGTGAGGCTTACTGAAAGACCGTCACCGTCCTCCACGGAACTCTGGGAGTATCGTCCGTCCGTCCGCTCGTTTGTTCGATACGCAATTACCGGGTATCTCCCAGCCAAGCATCCTCACCACACACCCACACCTTCCCCATTCGCCCACCTTGAACCTCTGCTGCTTCTGGCTCCCTGACTCTCAAGCAGCCCCGTGGTCAGCAGTGGTCAAGGTGCTAGGATTCCAGCTCCGGACCCTTCAGTGCTGCGGTGGCAGCCCACGTGTGGGGTTGCGTGACAACAGCCCAGCCCAGACACCTGCCATCTCTCTCCGCGTGCCCGGGGCAGAGCCTGGCCAGGCGGCCGAGGCAGGGAAAAGGTCGTGAGGCCCCCGATGCCCAGCCCCGTGGCGTAGGGGTCTGGCCCGGTCCCCGTCGAGCAGGACGCACAGGCGTGAGAACCTGTCCCTCGGGAGGGTCCTCGGCCCCATTTCAGCTCGTGTGCACAGCACTAGGAGCTCCAGGGCGCCGTGCTCCCCCCCAAGAGAGCACCCCCGGGGCAAAGAGCTGGTGAGGAGGCCGCCCCTGCCCCGTCTGCATGGACAGGGGAAGCCCCTCACGTTTGAGGGGCGGCGCAGCCAAGGACGCCTGGCCAGGGGGCGGCCGGGCCGGGGCCCTGCTCCCCGGAAGGGGCTCCCTTGACTCAGTCTCTCCTGGGCGCCCGGCAGGGCGGGCGGTCACTCACCACGAGCTGGGGCACGGGCAGCGACTTGCCCTCCTGGCTCAGGGACACGTAGGTGAAGAAGGCGCTGGCTGCCCGGTAGCGCTTCTGCGAGTTGTCCACCACGGGGTCGGCGTCCACCAACACCTCGATTTCCATGGACTTGTTGCTCGTGAAGGTCATGCGCCCGGAGATGGTGATGACGTACCCTGCAGAGCACACGGCGCGTCAGCGGAGGGCACAGGCGGGGCGGCCGGGTCGGGTGGGGAGGGCACAGGCACCGGGGTTACCGGGGGCGTTAGAAGACGCCTGGTTACGCGACATCACTCTAATGCTACGAGGACGTACAGATGACGAGACATCACAGCGCCTCATTAGTAGCGGTCCCTGAGCGGTCACCTTTCTCGGGAGCAGGTGTTCACTTTTGGCATCTAGGTGAGCAGTGAGCTGAGGGGTCGCTGGCCCCCTGCCCAAGCGTGGGTCTGTGCCCCCTGGGAGGGGCGGCGTCTGCTGGAAGGATGCCGGGGACACGTCTGCCCGAGGGCAAGGCCCCAACCTGCTTTCAGGTGGCTGCACGGTGAGCTGGCTCCGTCCCTCTTGCAGGACCGTCGAGGCCGAGTCAACCCACACCGTCTACACTGTGGCCTTACTGGTGCCACGCGGCTGCCTCCCCGTGTTGGGCCAAGCGCCACCGAAGAACCTCCTTCTACCTCCCCTGGTCCCTTCCGTGCTCCCCAGCCGTTGTTCCTGATGCTGGTCTAGTGGCAGCCTCGAGTGCTTGGTAGGGCCAGCCGTCACGGTGACCGTGGTCCTACATCCCCCGGAGCCACTGTGCGCGCTTCGGGCCCTGCCCTCCTACCCTTCTGTCCAGCAGAACTACATCTGCCCCGCCAGGCTCTCCGTCTCTCCGTGAGGCTTGCTCACGGGACCAGAGCTCTCCCCCGAGCCGCAGCCACTGCCTTCCCACAACACACCCATGGCTCTGTCCCTGGTCAGAGTCCCCAGGTGCTCACCACCTGCCTGTACCAGCGTGGTTTCGCCTGTTGATTACGATAAAGTCCAAAGTCATACGTTCCCATGACACCATGCCAGGTGTCCCTCTCTCTCGACTTCAGCCCAACCTCCCTGAGCTCCCCACGCCCCTTGGGTCACGAATATCCACCCTGGCAGCTGCTTCCTAACCTACAGTGGCTCTCCTGTTCGTGGGCCCTCACCTACCATCTAGCCTTGGCCCTGTATCTCCTGGAGCCCAGTCTTTTTCCTATAAACAGACTTGACTTGCCTCACAGGGTAACTACGGGGAAGCACGAGACGGGCCACATGCTGGCCTTGTGCCCAGTCGTTATTATCGCCAGTGGCGGTGCTCTGGACCATGAGGCGGCGCTAACCCTCGGGGACATCCAGGCGAAGGGAATGTGCATGGCTTCCCCTCCACCAACATGTAGCTACAAGGGCTCCCCGACCCCCACGCCCCAGCATGGCCTCATTCCGGGCTGGGTTCAAGGAAATCCCTGCCCAGGTCTGGCATGTAATGCTGAGTCCTGCTCCCTGGAAGTGCTGGCTGTGGGGACCTTTGAACAACCCCGGGGGAGCCCCGACATCCTAGCTCCAAGGAGACAGGCCCCACAAGACATGTTTAAAGACCCAGGAAGACAGACAAGTCAAGACAGCGTGGTGACTGTTAGAGGTGAGTGTGTGGGCAGACCAGAAGCAGGAGCAGTTATTCCATGTTATAAAGTACCAGAATGTTCCATGCCACATTCAGTTTCATACTTACAGGGAGTGCTTCATGCCGTGTACAGCCATTTCCGGGAGGGAAGGAAGGCCACATGGTCAGTGACAAGTGGCACTATGTGAGCTACAAGGGTAGAGTTGTGAACAGAGCACTCAGCATACACCTGTGCTGGGCTGAGACCAGGGAGCAGCACGTCAGGGTCAAGCGTCAGCGGGCAAGTCCTCCTGCCCTGGACGGAGCTGCCTATGTGACCAACAGGGACAGGCCACCCATAGGCTCGCCAGGCCCTGCCTGAGTTATGGGAACCTCAGCACCCAGTGCACATGCAGGGCAGGTCGGGGGGGGTTATAGATGCCTCTCCTGGGGTCCCTTCTATCATATGTCCCCTCCACCCTCTGAGAATCTGTGCTTGCCATGTGTTCTCCAGAGTGAAACAGAACAGACTGATTTTGCTTAAGATTTTAGGGGCTCAGGAGACCCCTGAAGTGTCCTATCGTCCCCAAGTTGAAGGCCATGGGTTTTTTTTTTAAGTTTATTTACTTCTTTTGAGAGAGAGAACATGTGCACACATGTGCATGTGAGTGGGGGGAGGGGCAGAGGGAGAGGAAGAGAGAGGATCCCAAGCAGGCTCCGAGTTGTCGGCACAGAGCCTGGCTTGGGCCTCGATCCCACGGACCGTGAGATCACGACCTGAGCCGAAATCAAGAGTCCTATGCTTAACAGACCGAGCCACCTGGGCACCCCAGAAGGCCTTTTTTTTTTTTTTTTTTTTTTATGAAAAAAAAAATTTTTTTTTAAATGTTTATTTATTTTTGAGAGAGACAGAGACAGAGCTCAAGCCGGGGAGGGGCAGAGAGAGAAGAAGACACAGAATCGGAAGCAGGCTCCAGGCTCTGAGCCGTCAGCACAGAGCCCGACGCGGGGCTCGAACCTACGGACAGTGAGATCATGACCTGAGCCAAAGCCTGACGCCCAACCGACTGAGCCACCCAGGCGCCCCAGAAGGATGCGTACTGAACGACCCCATAGGTGCACATGTTTGGAGGAGGGTCACGCCCTGTGTCTGAGTTCACCTAGCACGAAGGAGGCACCCCAGACATGTCTGTGGGTCTACCACACCCAGCCAGGGGCTGTGTGACTTAAGGGGACCCGCTCACCTCCAGGGACCACCACTCCTATCTCATGTGGCCAGAGGTCACCCGGGGAGGGTGCTCACAGCCCAGAGAGTGGTGACAGCAGCCATCATGTGCAGGGTACTGGGAGACCCAGCACAAGGCTCAGCCTGGGCCGGCTCCCCCTTCCTGCCGATTCCTCGAGGCTCATGCAGGGTGGTTTTTCACTGGATCCTAGAGGCCCCTTCACCACGTGGAGGCCGGGCAAGGCTGGAGAGCCACCACGTCGACGTGGTTTACTGGCGAGCATGGGGCTTGGACACGAAGCCAGAGGCATGCTGCCCGAGTGGAGGCCAGGATGCCCAGAGATCTCACGGAGATGGGGCGGCGAGGCTCTTTCCCACAAGGTCTGGCTCATTCCATCTCTCCCCCAGTACAGGGGCAGGACCGTCCGAGACCGGGAAGGACCCCAGCCTGTGCTCCCGTCCACCTCAACTTGCCTGGGAAACTGCAGAGAGGGGGGCCTACCGGGCGCAGCAGTCACATGCTCAAAGGCTCTCCGTAGGGGGCAGCGGAGGCCGAGCGTCCAAAGCACTGACACATTGCCTGGGGACTTTTCCACTAGGTCACACGTCCAAATCCACCCAGAGAGTGGCTTGTTTATTTAAAAGACCAGGCATGGGGCACCTGCGTGGCTCAGTCAGTTAAGTGTCTGGCTCTGGGTCTCAGCTCAGGTCATGATCTTATGGTTTGTGAGTTCGAGACCCGTGTCAGGCTCTACACTGGCAGTGCAGAGCCTGCTTGAGATTCTGTCTCTCCCTCTCATGTGTGCGTGTATGTGTATGCACGTGCACGCGTGGGTGGTCTCTCTCTCAAAAAAATAAAAAAGACCAGGCATGACCAGGTCAAGGGGGAAAACGGCACCTGCTGCTGGTGCTGGGTGTCACAAGCCCACCTAGGACAGGCTCCTGGTGTCAGGGCCGCTCTCCTGGCCTGGGGGACGGAGGCCAGGAGGGCGCACGGAGTAGACCTCTGAGCTCCTGAAGTGGGAATGGCCAGACGTTCCCCCAAAAGCGTCTCCATGAAAGGCAGGCTCTCTGAGGCCCGGTGCGAGCCCTGGGTGGCCGGCCATCCCCGTAGGCTGCAGTGGCTGGGGAGGTCCCCGGGGCAGGCAGCAAGCCGGGAGCCACACTGTGCTGTGGCCTCATCTGCAAACAGGCACAGGAGTAACGTCTCTCGGGGAAGTTGAGGAAATGGTGGGCTGCAAATGTGGCCACGGGGAGGTCACCTCCCCACGTTACGTATGTCATGGGGATGCAAGCCCGGGACAGAAATTTCCGGTAAGGTCTGAGTGTCCTTCCCTAACAGTCCTCCAGGAAAAGCCACCCCAAACCAAGCACAGAGTGAGCCCACACAGCGCCGTTAGTGTCTTGGGTGGAGATTTGTACCAACGCGGTGATAAGAAGTCAAGGTTAAAACAAATATAGCGTTTTTCTTTTTCTGTAGCAGGCGCATTTACACTGGCCAGGATACCACTTCTAACACTGTCTAAATACATACAACGGGCTACTGCATCAGCAAGAGAGATTTTACGTTTTCAGCCTGTGGGGAGCCCAGGGTAACCGAGCCTTAGAACCCTGCCCTTTCTCTCCGGGTTCCAGGACGTCAGCAGCTCTGCCAGACCCGACACTGAGATGTGACCGCAGCATGAGTGGACCCTGCAGAGGGAGGCCTGGGCCACAGCTCAGCATCCCCAGCACGCAAGCTTGGGCCGAGAGGCCGGGACTCAGCGGCGCTCACCGGGTCCCGGGACATCGGTACACAAAGTCCCCTGCGGACCCGAGTTCCAGCACCAACTCTCTGCAAGAGGCTGAGATTTGCCTGGAAGCTCGTCGCCTCTGTCGCCTCATTGCTAATCTCCCAAACCTCAGAGGTACCTGGTAGCAGCAGCTGGGGGGCTTGGGACAGACTGAGGGGCACGTCCTCTCATGCTGCCCCGAAACCCCCAAGAGCTGACCCCCTTGTCGTTCCCCTGTGTTCTCTGTGAGAGTCCTGTCTACAGAGCTCATAGGCAGAGCTCAGAAATGGCCTGTGTCAAGTGGAACAAGCCAACTTGGACTGCAGGTGCAGCAGTGGCCCCGGAAGATGTCTTAATCCCCTGAGCCTGTGAACTATGTGACTGTCAAAGGGGCTTTACAGATGTGGTTAGGTTAAGGATGCTGAGATGTGGCGACCAGCCTGGACTATCCGGGGGGGCCCGATGTCCTCACAAGGGTCGTCCTAAGCAGACGAGGGGGCAGGAGCGGAGGGTCAGAGAAATGCTACCCTGGTGACTGTGGAGATGGTGGAGGGGCCACAGGCCACGGAAGGCAGGAGGCCTCTGGAAGGTGAACAGGCGAGAAACGGATTCTCTCCCAGAGCCTCCGGAAGGAACGGGCCTGCCCCCTGCCGGCTCCATGGTGTTATCCCAGAGAGCCAGGTTGGACTTGGACCTCCAGAATTGGGACACAGCAGGTTTGCTGTCCCAGCCATCACATTTCTAGTAAGCAGTCACGGCAGCCACGGAAAATTAATACAGCTATCCACGCAGACGCTACGCTGGGTGACTTGAATGTAAAATCCAGTTTCTTGGGGCCGCTACTAACACTGCATCGTTAGTGACTATAAAATCAGGAGGGCGACACTTATAAAGCTCAGACCATATTATTTTGAAAGGGTCTTATCAGGGCGCCTGGGTGGCGCAGTCGGTTGAGCGTCCGACTTCAGCCAGGTCACGATCTCGCGGTCCGTGAGTTCGAGCCCCGCGTCGGGCTCTGGGCTGATGGCTCAGAGCCTGGAGCCTGTTTCCGATTCTGTGTCTCCCTCTCTCTCTGCCCCTCCCCCGTTCATGCTCTGTCTCTGTCTGTCCCAAAAATAAATAAACGTTGAAAAAAATTTTTTTTTAAAAAGAAAGGGTCTTATTGTACATTTCTAGCACTTAACGTGACATTTCCATGTTTGAAGCAGGATTCTACGACAATACAAAGAGTCTAGAAACGTGAACGAAGTTCCAAGTAAAAACAAATGAATCCCAAAGACAATGGGGCCAGGGTCCCAGCAGCCACACAGCCCCAGACCCAGTGGGCTTCTGAAGGGAAGTCAGTTTGCTGTTGCATCCAGGGCCCGGGAAGTCAATACCTGCGGTTAGTTTGCTAAAAAGTATCCAAAACGAAGGGGCGGGACCGTCACGACTGTCGACTGTCTTGTAGTTTGTACGTTTCGGCCGTCTGTGTGGCGGTGCGACCATCGGATAGATATCTAACTGAAGCTGGAGCTTCTGTGAAATTCCTCTTGTGAATTCCCAGAATAAAGCGGAGCCCCCTGAGTACCACCAAGAGGCGGGCCCTGCCCGGGGAACCCCAACCGGGCCCCTGAGGTCTGAGCGGGTGTCCCTGCAGATGGCGTGCAGAGAGCACCCTGGGACCACAGGCGGCCTCGCGGGGAGGCTCTGCACCCAGATCTGTAGTGAGCCGCGGGGTCGTGGGGCCCTGCTCAAGGGGGCTCTGGGGCACCCGGCTTTGGGCTGACTGTCTATATGACTGTAGGGTTGATGGAAATTCCTCCCGGAACGTCAGACACTGGGGACGGAGTCCAGAAGGTCCAGAGACCAGCAATGCCCAGAAATTTCGGCGATAGTGGGATGTCCTTGCTCTGTGCCGTCCGATGCGGTGGCTGCCGGCCACACGTGGCTACTGAGCACTGGAAATGTGGCAGGTGCGACCATTTTCCATTTTGCTTACCTTTAATTAGGAGGCAAAGAGCCATGTGTGGCCAGCAATTGTTGCGGGGGACGCACAGGTGGGCGCTCCCCCCCCCACAAGGCAAAGCCCCCCAGGCAAAGCCCGACTGGCACCGGAGGCAGGAGGCTAAGGTGCCTGCCTCTGTCTCAGTTCAGTGGGAAAAGGGCCCCGGGCCAAGGCCAGTGCCAGGGGCTGGACTCCCCTGACAGCGAGGACGCTCAGCCGCGTTTTCGAGAGGCTGGAGAAAGCCAGGAGGTCCACGCACAGCTGTGTGGGCCGGCTGCCACTCGGGCGGCCGAGGGAGCGTCAACGGTGAGCGGCGCTGCACGTGACTGTCCAGGGGGGAAGCTCAGCACCGCCGAGGTGATGCCTGCGCCCGGACGCCTGCCCTCCCGGCTCTGGAAGGGAGCAGCCCTGCCGCACGGGCGGTTTCCGGATCGGAAAACTGGGGATAAGTATAGCTCCCGGGCCGTGGGGCAGGCACAGCATACGCCCCACCAAGCGAGGCGTAAATCACCCTTGCGACCCCAGCTCCTCTGTTCCCGGAGCACAGCTGAGCCGCCCGGAGTGGCGCGGCCCAGGGGGGCCGGCAGGTGCCCGGCCCCACCTCCCAGAGCCACCGCGGCCACCGCAGCAGGGCCAGCGGGGATTTGGAAAAGAAAACAGAGGAAAAGAAAACAGAATAATACAAAGTTGCTCTTACCACAGCTGCGGGGCTGCCAAGCACTTCAAACGACAAGAACAGCTCAGCGCTCAAGCTCCAAAAAGAGCAGCGACGGTGTAGCTTTCTCAGAAAAGCACGGACATGGCGAAGTAACTTTGGCATTTCTTACATAACTGCTTTGCATCCCAAAGCGTTTTCTAGGCGATCCCTCACTTCCCACCCAAGAGTCTGGGGACGTGGCTTCTGCACAACACAGCTCCAGCTTCAGGCTTTCCTGCCCACGGCTTCCCAGACCATGGCATCAAAGGTAATGATGTTCCTCTTTTACTTCCCTTCACAGCTGCCTTGGCATTCTAACGTCTCAACTTAAAAACAAACAATCAGCAATGGAGCAAGGGACCCTATAAAAATAAGTCCCCGGGGACCGCTTTTAGACGCCTGACCTCCAGAACCGTAAGAGAGGGTGCGAACCTTCTAAGCCACTGGTTCTGTGGTGAGACATTACAGCAGCTGCAGGGAGCTCACAAACAGGCCGCGTGCCTGGCTGGCAACGTGTCGACATTTCTGGGCTTTTCTCCACTGGGTCAGATCAACCTTCAGAGGGTGGGGAACGCCCCTCCCAGGGGGGGGCGGCCTCTTACAGCTGGATCCTCCAGGGCTGTGCGTTGCAGAGATGCGTGGTGGCACGGCCCCGGGGGCTGGGTGCCGGCTGTGGACAGCGGCCACACCGTGACCACAGCCCTGGGATGTCCACCGGCTCCGTCGCCTACATGCGCCTTTTCTGTGAAATATCAGTACTTAAAAAATGGTCCTTGGGGGCACCTGCGTGGCCGAGCCCCGTTAAGTGTCCGACTCTTAGTTTTGGCTCAGGTCCTGATCTCACGGTACACGAGATCGAGCCCCGCGTCAGGCTCTGCGCTGACATCGCAGAGACTGCTTGGGATTCCCTCTCCCTCTCTCTCTGCCCCTCCCTGCTTGCTTACTCTCTCTCTCTCTCTCTCTCTCTCTCTCTCTCTCTCTCTCAAAATAAAATAAACTTAAAAAAAAATAGTCCTTATGCTGATCTCATTTCACACTCGACTCAGGAACGAGTTAGTTCAATGCCCAAGAGGAAGGAGGGCAGTTCCATGTTCTGCACCATAGTGTTGCCATTTTGTCATTTCCACACGTCTGGGTCTTGGGCCTGACCCCACCTCCTGCCACGCATGGGAACGCCGCTGGTCCCTCCTCGGTGCCCCCATGCCGGAGAAGCGTGGGGCCTCAATTCTGTTCCGGGGGGCTGCCCTCAGGTGTCAGGTCCCCGGGCTGTGTGCTGACTTTACCGCCGTCTCTCACAAGGAAAGGACTCACATTCATGTGGGGAAAGGGGTAGCGTGGGGCACAGATTTTACCCACCTCACCATTTTGTGAAAGGGGAAGTGAGCTAGCATCTACCCGGAACCAAGCTGTTAGGAGAGAAAGCATTGTAACGGGCTGAACAGTGGCACCCCAGAAGGTAAGTCCATTCAGAACCTCACAATGTGACCTTGCTGGGAATAAGGGTCTTTGCAGATGCCCCAGAGTCAAGGATCTCAGGATGAAATCCTCCTGGATTCTCTGGGTGAGCCTCACATCCTGAGACAAGAGTCATCAGAAGAGAACAGGCAGAAGAGAGAGGCCACGTGATGGTGGAGGCAGAGGGTACAGTGATGTGGCCACGAGCCACAAGCCACCAGAGGCTGGAAGGGTCCTCTCTTAGCCCCTCCGGAGGGGCCCTGCCCACACCAGGACTGGGGACTTGGGGCCTCCAGACTGTGAGAGAGTGAACGTCTGCTGTTTGAAGCCCCAGGTCTGTGGTCCCTCGTGGTGCAGCCCTGGGACACACACAGCGCTGTGCAGAGCACTGAACGACGCCCCGGCCCTGGCCGTGGTGCAGAGGGCTGGGTCCCATGCTGCCGGCCGGCCTGGCTCTCCCGGCCCCCTCCTGGTAGGGCGGAGGAGATGTTGGATCACAGACAGCAGGAGCTTGGAGGCTGAGCTAGAGCCCCACAGGTTTGGACTTCACGGGAATCTCAGCAGGTTTGCATCAGAAAATCAACGCAGAACGAGCAGGAATGTCAGTCTCCGGTCCCCCTCAGCGAGCTCCTGGCACCCCTGGATTGCCTACAGCCAGCAGGGCCCCCCCAGCCTCACGCTGCATGTCCCCAAGAAAGGAGCAAAGAACGTGGGAGGACGGGAGCCCGTGACAGTGGC
This sequence comes from Felis catus, assembly GCF_018350175.1. Taxonomy (NCBI): domain Eukaryota; kingdom Metazoa; phylum Chordata; class Mammalia; order Carnivora; family Felidae; genus Felis; species Felis catus. The sequence continues at coordinate 4,085,846 of NC_058375.1, forward strand.
CGCACCTGCAGCGACCTCGGCCCCATGGAACTGAAGACAACGTGCGCCCATTCCGTCCCTGAAGCGGCTGTGGCCCTGAGCTGTCAGGACGGAGACCTCGCCTGGGTACGTCGCTGCGGGCTCTCCCACAGAGGAGCCCACAGCTTCACACGGGGACGTTCCTCCGGAAAACAACAGATAAGGTGTGACAGCGTCTAACAGCCCCTGGAGGACATTGGCACAGAAACAGAGCAGACTCCATCACTGCTGGCTTGGCCCACAGTCCTTGACGCGCCAAATGAGACGTGACCCGAGAAAGCAGAGTGACCTCTCCGCTCCCCAGGGGTGGCACGGGCTCCAGGCCAGGGCTGGGACACCAGCCAGGGGCCCCGGACGGGGACTGTGGGGGCTCAGCACCCGAGGGTGCAGCCGGGCGAGCCCACACGGCCCACCCCTCACTCTGCCCGGTGGAGGAAACCAGTCCAGAGGAGAATGTCCTGCCAGAAACTACAGTTTCTGAAAATGAAGACTGTTTTCTCTGCGTTTTGGAATAAGCGTATCTTTTTAGAAACGGAGAGTGTTCGTCAAGGCAACGCACACACGCGCTGCCCCAGCCGTTGCTACGTGAGTCTCGGAAAGCACTCTCTGCTCCAAGTAGAGCGCACGGTGTTCCCTGAAAATTGCTAATTCCTACGGACCAGATGCCAATCATGCTCCGTCCCCAAAAGTTAACCCTGGTCACATAAGGGCTTGAGGGTCAAGACGTGGTCGGGGGGGGGGGGGGTCAGCCTTCATTCTCTGGAGGCTTCCCCAGCTGTGGACCACATCTGCCGAGTGGGCTGATGCTGAGCAAACTGGCTGATTCTCTAGAAAAGTCTCTCTTCCTGGTCGGCGGTTCTCAAAGGGCACTCAGGAGACACTGAACAGAGCAAGGTCACGGCCCGTAAAGGTGTCTTCCACCGTGGATTTTGAAGCGGCATTCAACAATGGGTTCTGGTCGCAGGGAGGAGTTCTCGAGAGAGGGAGGCACGGCCGCACACCACACCCGCGGCCCACGGAGGACAAGCCGAGACAGGCAAGGCCGCTCGCCTGGGGTAAATTCTAACAGGGCGCTGGGGTCTCTGTGGCAAACACCTACCAGTTACGAAGGGATTCTGCAGAGGAGAGGGAGCGGCACCGCAGACCTTTTCCTTCCCCTCAGAGCACCCAAATCCAACTCGGCGATGCTTAACGTGCTCCCGGCATGTAAGGCGGGCACGCGCCGCCCCCACCCCCCCCCATTCCAGGACGTTCACTCGCTTGCCGTGTTCTGCGGGACAGAGCGTGGCCGTGCTGGCCCGGGGCCCTCCAGGGTCAGTGAGGCCTGGGGTGGGGGGCGGGGGGGGGGGCACGACAAGCACTGTTTCGCTCGCTCGGTGGCGTGCCTGTCATCACCCCCCACCCCCACCCAGGACCGGTCTGACCCGACAGCTCTCCCCACGAGGCTGCAGTCGCAGCAGGGCTGACCCAGCATCAATGCCAGGCTCTCGCAGCCCTGCAGCCAAGGGCTACATTTCTGGGGCACGGAGCCTCACCTCGGAAGATAACACACACTGAAATCACCGTGTCTCGGGAGGGGACGGCCGCTCCACACCTGCAGCAGCAATGCGGGACGAGCGAGATGAGCCGGCTCCGTCTCCTGTGGTGGCAAACGCACAGGGAGACAGCAGGCGCCGTCTGGGTGGCGGCCGAGTCGCTGGGCCTGGGGACAGGACGAACCCCAGCTGTCCCGGGTGGTACAGGCGGACTGGCCCAGGACTGCGGTCCCTGGGCTTCTCGGCGCGGATCCCGCCACTACTTACATCAAGGGTTATTCCAACGCCAGAGGAAACGTGCACAGTGGCGTAAACTCTGCTGGCAACCGTCACCAGGACTGTGCACATAAGATGATCAGAGGGCTCCGTTCGCAGAGCATTTTCGGAAGATGGGTTCACGGTGCGCTTGAGTAGGATTAGGGCCCCCAACACGAGTTATAAATAAGTCTATCAGATTGAAAAGTCAAACGAGCAAATCCTAGCCTCACGGATGCAACTACAGGAACAAAGCACAAAACTCTGGCTTCCTGTCTCTCATGGCAAATGGGCGGACACCAGGGCGCTGGCGACACGGGGCACGAACCAAAAGCGAACCGGCAGAGGGAGCCCGACGGCCAAAGGCCACCTGCCTTCCGTCAGCAGAGTCCCGTTACCTTTTCTGATCTTGTCGTGAAAGTTAATGGCGTCCACAGAAGCGGTGACTATGTTGGTCTTGCAGTGACGTGCGGCCACGATCCCAGCCACCTCGTCCATGAGCTTCATGGTGACACCTGCATGGAGAATGGCCACATAGCAGATGAGACGGGGGGAGGCTACTTCCCACCCCGGGAACAAGTCATAAGAGACAAAGCCCTCCCGCTACCCACGGGCAGGGCCCGCAGCCGGCGCTGGGTACGGGGGTGCACGATTGGGGCATGTTGAGCTCATGGTGTAAACCTGGCTTCCTTGGGAGCTCTTGAAAATCACCACAGCTGATGGCCTAGGCCGCTGACAAAACGACGATCCTTTCTCTACCCTCTACAGAGATCACATTCCTTCGGGAAGGTTTTGTTACCAAATCCACCAGGATGGCCGCACCCAAAGTCAGATGCCAAGTGAGAACGTGGAGAAATCAGGACCCTCGCGTATCGCTGATGGGGATGGAAAGAGCGTAGCTGCTTTGGAAACAGCCAGGAGTTTCTCAAAAGGCTGACAAGAGTCACCATACGACACAGCAATTCCACTCCCAGGTATGCACCCAAGAGAACTCAAGGCTCGCGTTCTCACAAAAGCTTGTACGCGGATTCCGTGACAGCGTTACTCACAACAGCTCAGATGTGCATCAGTTGATGACCGGATGAAGACAATGTGGCACATCCATAGGATGGAATATTATCCAGCAAGAAAAATAACCCGAGCACGGACCCGCACTACATCACAGAGGAGCTTTGAAAACGTGATGCCGAGTGAAAGGAGCCGTCCCAAAAGACCAGATGTTGTAGGATTCCCTTTACAAGAAAGGTCCAGAATGGGCAAATCCAGAGAGGCAGAAAACGGATTAACGTTTGTCTAGGGCTGGTGGATCGGGGGGAGGCGGGGAGGGACTGTCAATGGGTATGGAGCTCCTCTTTGGGGGGATGAAAATGTTCTAGAATTGACTGTGGTTTGGTTGTGTAGCTGGGAACACACTAAAAATCAGCGACTTGTAACTGCGGAGTTGTATGGCATGTGAATTCTCAATAAAGCTGTTATGTAAAATAAACAAGAAAAGCAGGCTCACAGAAGGTCAAGCTGTCTTCAAAACCTCAGGCTGCAGACATTTGCTCACTGCCATGCTTTAACTTGACGGGATCATGACTGCACAGCCGCTAGTCTCCCCATCCCCAACTCTTGCCCCACCCCCCGTATGATACATCATACTTATTTCATACTTAAACATTGATTTTTTTTTTATTTTGAGAGAGAGAGAGAGAGAGAGAGAGAGAGAGAGAGAGCAGGGAAGGGGCAGAGAGAGAGGGAGAGAAAGAATCCCAAGCTGACTCCATGCCGTCAGTGCAGAGGTCGATGGGGGGCTCGATCCCAACGACCCTGAGATCACGACCTGAGCCGAAATTCAGAGTCAGATGCTTAACCCGCTGAGCCGCCCAGGCACCCCCTATTTAAACATTTAAACCGTGTCTTGTCTTAGGCTGAGCTACAGGAGATTGCCAAGAGTCAACCATTTTTGACCGACAAAAGCAGCAGAGTGGTATCTATCAGAAATCCTAGAAGGCTATGTACATTCACCCTAGGATACAGAACGCCTTCTAAAAACCCGGAGAGAGGCAGAAAACAGACTCTATCCCGCTCACGAAAGCCAGGCTCACAGGGGAAGCATGTTTAGGGTAAGGCTCACAGACTCGGATGCCAGTGGGGTCAGGCAGGCGACGTGGGGAGGGGAGGAGGCCGCTGCCCAGACCCGCCTACTGCCTCCCACCCCCAGGAATGAGGGGCCCATGCTACCAGCCTCCTGATGTTTCTAGGCAAGACTCAAACCCACACATTTATGAAGAATCTACCAATTTTTAAACATTGGTGACTAATTAAAACTCTCTTTACTGTGTGGGGAAAACAAAATGTGATATAACTAAAAAGAATAGAAGTCCCTTCCGTACTGGACCAGAGGCCTCGCACCAACACAGACGACGCTACTTAAAAGGAACGTGGGAGACAGAGAGGGGTCCTCTGCCTGGGAGAGGAAAACCTGGGGTCCCGTATACTCTTCTCTCCACGTCTGTACATATTTGAGCATTTCCAGAACACAAAGGTTTAAAAAAATACATTAGTGTTCCAGATGAAAAACAATGCTTTTATTACCAGGAGTTTTTAAAAGAAGGTACTGCTACATGATGGTAATGATGAACGACCATGAGGAGTGGAGACTGAGCTGCGGCCTGCCATTTTAAAGGTGCCTTCAGGGGCGCCTGGGTGGCGCAGTCGGTTAAGCGTCCGACTTCAGCCAGGTCACGATCTCGCGGTCCGTGAGTTCGAGCCCCGCGTCGGGCTCTGGGCTGATGGCTCGGAGCCTGGAGCCTGTTTCCGATTCTGTGTCTCCCTCTCTCTCTGCCCCTCCCCCATTCATGCTCTGTCTCTCTCTGTCCCAAAAATAAATAAACGTTGAAAAAAAAAATTAAAAAAAAAAAAAATAAAGGTGCCTTCAGAAATAACCGGTGCATCGATCTGGTTAGTCCAAGCAGGAAGGGATTGGTAGCCTCATTTTTCAAATGAACAACAGACGCTCAGACACACATTGGTCCGATGCCAAAGACTGAAGACAGAACGCTGGGGAAACGGCTCTTTTGAGAGGAAAGAACTGCCAGCACCAGGTTTCATCTCCAGGCGACTGGGGCTGGGGGCTCCGGCAAGGCCAGGGAGCCTCAGGCCTTCGAGCAGCTCGGCTCGAAGGTCTGAGACAAGGGGTCATACTTTGCAAGGAGCCTCCGCTGGGTGGAGTTAGTATCGGAAACAGACACAGGCGCCTCCCCTAAGCCCACCCCAAGGCTCTGGGGCTTTCCTACCCATCCCAGGGGCCTCGGCGAAGGTGGGGCAAGCCCAGGTGTCCCCAGCCCAGCACTCCAAGGAGGGAAAACACAACACGGAACCCGGGGAAGTCACCATGCTTCTCAGCATGGACCGCGTCCCAGGGTGGGGGGGGGGAATCACTCAGCCTCTGCGTGAACCGAACTGCAGTGTGAGTGTGGCCCTGCATCATGGTGGTTCAGACGGCCTGGGACTGACTGCCCCATCACCCCTGCCTGGTGGGGACCCTGGGAGGGCAGATGGCCCTCTGAGTCCCGGGTTCGGCTACTGCAGGAACAAGAGGCGACGACATCTTCATGTGGACGAGCCCCGTGCTGCCCGGCAAAGCAGCTACCACTACAAGACACAGGACTAGTGAAGGTCTGTGAAACTCAACACCTACCTAATTGGAGACTTTTTAGAGATCTGAGGTCTGAAAGAGACACAGAAAAGGAAAGAGAAGTGAAATGTCCCAGAATGTCAGGAAACGGAGTGAGAATCACACACTTTGCTCAGGGGACAAGGGTGGAGTCCAAGTGACAGCATCCCCTCACATGTGCGAACCACAGAGGGCACCGAAGCAGGTCTGAGACCCACGGACCGCCTCCTGACATGGTGTGGCTTCGGGGTGTGCACGCGTGCACGTGCGTGTATGTGTGGGAACGTATACACATGGGGGAGGAGCGTGTATGTGCACGCGTGTGCGGGAGTTTACACATGTGTGGGCAGGAGTGTCTGGGAGTGTGTGTGTGTGTGCATGTGCGTTCAGTTTTGCCGAGGGAGAGCCCACAGACCGAGTTCTCCTGGGTCGGTTTGCCTCACAAAGAATTGAGCTGTTCCGGGGCGCCTGGGGGGCTCAGTCGGCTGGGTGTCCGACTTCGGCTCAGGTCACGATCTCGTGGTCTGTGGGTTCGAGCCCCACGTCGGGCTCTGTGCTGACAGCTCATAGCCTGGAGCCTGCTCCGGGTTCTGGTTCCAGAGAGGGAGCTCTCTCTCTGCCCCTTCCCCACTCATGCTCTGTCTCAAAAACAAATAAACATTAAAAAAAAAAAAAAAAAAAAGAATAGAGCTGTTCCAACAGCTGGACAAGGGGCCCTGCTCCCTGGTTTTGAATCCAGAAGGCATTTTTCCATAGACTTACTCTAAGTACAATAAGTAAACCTTCTCTGAGCAGCCAACAAAAGCTCATACAGTGAGAGAGGCTGTATACGCCATGAAACACCAGGGCACCGGCAAAAATTTACACTCAGAAAATGCCGATCCCGGAGTCTAGGAAGAGTTGGACCCAAGAACGGTGAAAAGGCAAGGTCCTGGCAGAAACTGGGGCGGGGGACACCTGGGGCATTTTAACTAGGAGATTTCAGACGTCTGTAACAGAACGTGTATTATGTGTGGCTGTCCTTTTCTCAGATGGAGCCACCGCTGGGGTCCTCCTGAGGAGCCAGGGACGAGGAGGATTTTTTGGGAGGAAACGGAGGAGGAGACACCGAAGTCTGGCACGGGAGGTGGGAATAGAGCAGAGAAGAAACAACGATGGCGGCAGCAAGCAGCCCCCGCTAAGCACGCCGCAGTCCCACGGGCTGGGTCGGCCCTGGAGGAGCCAACTCTGTTTTGCTCCCTGGTAAGCCCTCCGTAAATACTGAGCGCAGGAATGAATGAATGAACACCGACGCTCCCTGGACAGCAGCCCTGTGAGGTAGGCACATCATGGCCGCCAGTTTTCGATAGACACAGCACTCGCTTGGGGTAGAGTGGGGACCAGCCCCTGGTCACGGGGTGCCAGGGGCCACGCCGCGCTGCCTCTCGATCCAGGACCTGCAACCCTGAGATTTGAGGCGGCATTCCCAACCGAGGCGGGATACGGAGAGAGAGCAAGACCATGGTGACAGGTGGGGGTGGCAGTAAAATTAGTGGGTGTGGGTGTGGGTGTGGAAGGTCTCGAGACCCGGGCTGCCAGCTGTGAGCCACCAGGCGGTGGCATCAACTTCAGGGTCTGGGGGGCGGGGAGGATGGTAGGGAGGCGGGAAAGGCAGGGTCTGAACTGGAAGTATGTCTGGAATGCAGGAAGTACCCACAACCAACTTCTTGCTTATGAGTCCGGAAAAGCAGAAGCCGTTAAGAATAAAAGAATAGAGGGACAAAGGACGTACTCAGCTCCTTCAAACTGGGCTTTGGCCCAGTTTGCAGGTAGAGATTCCCCAGGTGACTTCGCGGTTATTCAAAATATTTCAAGATCCAGGGGCGGCTGGGTGGCTCAGTCGGTCAAGGGTCCGACTTCGGCTCCGGTCATGATCTCACGGTTCATGGGTTCGAGCCCCGTGTCGGGCTTTGTGCTGATGGCTCAGAGCCTGGAGCCTGCTTCCGATTCTGTGTCTCCCTCTCTCTCTGCCCCTCCCCTACTTCTGCTCGCTCTCTCTCTCTCTCTCTCTTTCTCTCTGTCTCCCAAAAATAAATAAAATGTAAAAAAAAAAAAAAAAATTAAAAAAAAAAAATTGCAGAATCCAGAGCATGTGTTGACCAGGAGAGGCTCCGAGCCTGGGACAGACTCCGGAGAAAGACAGGAGCAGCTGGGTGACCTCCTGCTCCCAGATGCCCCTGTCAGCCCCCAAGCTGCATCCCCAGACCATCTGTATCACATGTGACATGGAGGCCAGCACCAGGTGGGGACGTGCCTGACAGTGTCCCCGCCCAATTCGGAACCTGGTGTAGAGTGCTCAGGAAAGGGTCGTGCTGAATGAATGAATGAATGAATGAATGAATGAATGAACGAATGAACGAAGGATCGCCAGCTACGGATCACATTCAACTCAAGGACACTGCTCCAGTTGGAGCCGTAGGGTCCGTATTTGGGTAACAGTCTGGTCCACCGTCACTCGCTGCTGAGGCCACAAGGGCCTGCTTATCTGGTCCAGAGCCAGCTGTGTCAAGGGATCTGTCAGATAAGGCTGGTCTTTAAAACTACCTGCTACGTCTGCTGAGGGTGACATTTAAAAAGATAGCCTCCCCCTGGCCCCAAGAGCTAGCATACAAATCTGAGCTGGGACAGCTGCAAACCTCACACAGGATGCTGGCATTTTATAGCCAAGGCCGCTCATGGATGGAGTCCACAGATTCTAGGACCCAGATTGGGGCACAGGCATGGTGGCAGCACGCGTGTCTCTTAGGAGATTGTGCCCCAAATTGGGGGTTCAACCCGGGTACCGGGAACAGTGACTCACAGAGGCAGTGGGCAGTCAGGGTGGGCAGCAATACCCACACTGCAGGACAGGTCTGCTCTGCAGGGGACAGCCGAGGGGGGCAGCAGGGTCCAAGGTCCGGGAAGGCTGTCACCTGGACCAACTCTGCCCACGTCCGTCAACCCATGCCTCTAAGGGAGGCCACGGCAGCCTCGACAAGAAGGGACGGCGAGGCAGACTCTAGGGCTCACTACGTGGAAAAGCTCTGTCCACAGCTCAAGTGTTTGGCCTTGAAAAGAGAGGTCTCCTGGTGCCCACAGCGTTCGAGGGAAGCGTGGCATCAGAGCTGGAGGCAGAAAGGTCTGCCAGAGAAGACAGGCCTCGCTGGCAACCTGCCCGCGGCTCCTGGCAGCCCCCCACATCTCTGTTCTTACAAACGCGTACTTCAGCCGCTCCCAGACAAGGCAAGGATGCCGTGGTCCTTTGGAGTCCTGCGTGTCAAGTGACTTCTGGTGTCCACTTAGAGGGAAGAGAGCTGATCTCGTAAGAGTCGAGATTGTAATAAGATGTTGATTTCAAGCTGCCTGTCCCCTCTTCCTGGTGGGGTGAGGAACAGCCCTGGACACAGCACTGAAGAGGGGCTGGTTCTGGGACATTCTCGTTACCTGCTGCTAAGGCAAAATGATGAGGTCACGTGGCCCGTGCAGAGAGAAGATCACGAAAGGCCTTATCCCGTCCTGACACGTTTGCAAGGCCTGTTTCCACAAAACTCAGTATCTATGATGGAAGACGCCATAGGTCACAAGCCATGTGTCCACTGAGAAAAGTACATTTTGTTAAAACCAAACAATACCCTCCCCAGTGGAAACCCCCCTGACCAGTTCGCGACTGGTGTCCCCCTAACTTTGCTACTGGGCCCTCAGTCTGGCCAGAGAAGCCAAAGCCACCAGCCGTCCTTGACACTGTCACCACCTCCTGTTCACTCTTCAACACTTAAACTCCCAAGTGCCCGAGCCTTCCCCAAAGTGCCTCTGCCCAGGGTCCCACTGGAAAAGCTTGTCAATGTCTTCCCATTTAGGTACAAGAGGTGCTCCCGGTGATGGGAAAATCGCTCTGGCAAATTACAGTCTGTCATGTGCTGTCCTCATTACCCAAGCTTCGCCATTTAAAAAATGACAACAAAATTGTAGACGTGCTGTCCTTGGACTCCACATCCATTGCAGGAATCACGGGAAGGCAGAGAATGAGACCCGCTCGGCCCCCAACATACAGATAAACATCGGGTACCGGAGATATTTTTGAATCTAACATTTAACTGCTCAAGGGTTTTTCAAGTATCGACAGCGTGTCGGCTGGCTTAAAAATAGAGGCTTAAATTTATTTTCCCAGGCCCGACTGGCGGACTGGGTCACGCTCGCCTACAAACCCGCAGCAGCCGTGAGCAGCTCAGCGCCCAGAGCCACTGCCTGCGCTGTGGGTGGCGATTTGAGATGCCCCCGTTTCTATATTTAATCCCAACTGACGGAGTGTGGGTGCCAGCCTCCTATATTAAGAAAACAATAGTAAGTTCATCCTATTTTCACTGGCCCACCCCCAGTAACGGCAAGGGGTTATTCTGAGAGCCCGTGGGGTGACAGCCTCCTGAGACGGTCTGGCTTCTCCCTCCCAGGTTCCCAATGTGCCTGTGGTCATCTCTGTGAACCAGGGCCAGGGGACTATTCAATGAGGCGATTAATAAGGATTCTTTTTGGCAACTGACGGGTTTCTGATGCCAAAATGTCAAAAGCGGGAGCTCTGGCGGGGGCCTCAGACATAGCCCAGGAGCATCCCAGACCCAGGGAGTCAGGAGAAAGGGCTGCCCGGCCATGCTTTACCCCTCACCCTCGGTGTCAGGGGACTCGAGAAGGTCACAAGCGAATGCGCCTCCTGCCGTTTGAGAGTCGACGCTTCCCTGTTCTGAACAAGGCAGCAGGGAGAGTGGGGCAGGCGGACTCCGGCCCCAACAGCCAAGGGAGACTGGGGATAAGGTGGCGGTCCTGCGCATAAATCCCCTCGGTGCTCCCCACTTCGGGAAGGGCAGGCCGAGGCCTGGAGTCCGCGCAGGGCAAGGTCGCATCTCTGCAGGCCAGGCACCAGTGCAGGTCAGCTTCCTCAAAGGAAACGCTCAAGTCGGGGTGAAAGGCTGCAGAGCTGGGAGCCTTGTCAGGTCAGAGCCATGCTCAAGATACTGAACAGGAAAGCCACCGTTAGGGGATATCCGCGCCCCTAGTGATGCAGCGAAACAGGAAGCGAAAGTTAATTAATCTGGCACCAGAGACAGAAGATCCCAGTGCACTGGCAGAGGGGAGCATTCTGACGCTGTGTGGCTGACCGGGTTTCTCCGGCAAAACGCTCTCACTTCCGGAAGAAAAGCGGAAAAGCGGGGCCGCCGGCCAGCCACACACGTCTCCCAGGCTGGAGGAGGCCACCGGGAGGGCCAGGCGGCCGGGGGAGACCCGTCCCCGGGGTGGGCGTCAGCAGGGTCCTCACCACCGCCAGCCCCGGACGGCAGGAGCGGCACCCGGGGTCTCCCGCCCCGCTCCCCACGGCCGCCTGCCCGGACACAAAGCTGCTCTCTGCGGCTTCGGACGCCGAGAACGACTTTCGCAAAACCAAAGATTCTTAGAAAGTGAGAACGGGGAGGAATGCGGCCGTCACCGGCACACCGGTTGGCCGCATGATGACGAAACTGAGACCCAGACCCGCATTCGCGTGCTCACCTCGGGGCCCCACGAGGCCAGTTCCCCAAGAGTTGGAACCGTGCCTCACTCCTCTCTTTTCTCCCTCCTCCCCAGCCGAGGCCTCGACACACTGTCTGCCACGCAGCAGGGGCTCCAGTTAAATGAGGCCACAAAACTGGAAAGGAGCATCTGTGCCTTATTCTGGATTTTGCAGTGAAATCAATTCCTCCCACAGGTGCTGTTTCCCAATGGAAACCAAGCGGTAAGAGCATCCGGGCGGGAGGCCTCCTCCCGCACCTCGTCTCCCAGATGTCCTCTGCTTGGGCCACCAGGCTTCTCCCTGCCCGTGTACCACCCACCTCCCTCCCTTCTGCCTTCTCCCTTAGGTGCCAGCTAAGCTGTGTGGTCCCCCAGCCTTGGGACCCCCGGGAGCCACGCGTGGCCCCTTGGCTGCCTGATGCTCGTGTGGCGTGTACGAGATCTGTCTCCTGCCGCTTCGGGCGGGCGGCGTCGGCGTTGTGCTCTGCCGCGACCCTGGACCTCACACCCCCTCCCGCGCTCCTCCTGCGGGGCCGCCTCTGCTGCCGTGCTGTGGCCCTGCTTCCCACACAGGGGCCCCTCCGTTCTTTCCAGTTCATTCTGCACCTTGCAGGTCTACTCTGCTCCAGGCCCTGCACTCAGTGCTGGGGATGCAGCCGTGAGCACGTCACGCCAAGTCCCCACCCTGTGAGCCTGAGCTCCGGGAGGGGTGGGTGGTGAGCGCCTGTGAACACAGACAGCAGGTGGGGGTGGGGTCTACCTAACACAGGGTGCGGTGAGGGGGCTGGGGGGGGGGGGTGGGCGGTGTGGGCAGGGTCCACAGCTGGAAGTGCCCCAGGTGTCCTGGGACTGTGAAGGGGGAGAGCAAGGCAAGAGGGGGGACAAGATAAGGGGGGTCGGAGAGGCACAGGGGAGGGCCCTCCTGGAAGGCCTCATAAGGACAGAAGCGGCACAAATAAAAAGATCTGGCGTCTGCTGGGAGTGAGACAGGAGCCACCACAGGGTCTGGAACAGGCTCGGCTTGACCGGATTTCTGGTGTAACAGGCTCGGCGAGGCTGCAGCTTTGGGAAAAGAAGTGGTTCAGGGAAGTCGGGAGACCAGGCAAGAGGCCATTTCCCTGGTAACGGGGACTTGGCGGGGGAGGGCGGTGGAGGAGGTGAGAGCTCACATTCTGGTATGTTCTGAAGGTGGAGCCCAAAGGACGGGTTGATAGATGAGGTGGGGAGTCCGCGAGAGAGCCAGCCAGGCCACAGGAGATCACGGGGATTCTGGCCAGATCACCTAGGGGATGGCCTGGCTGCCACTACAGGGGGATGCCTGGGAACAGGGTCTGGGGGACCCAGGGACCCCGGCAGCCATCCCAGGGTGGGGGGTCCTGAGGACTCAGCTGGAGTCCAGGTGAGTCCCAGAGGGATTCCCAGAGAGAGAGAGCTCAGGGTGCAGGGAGGGGAGGAAGGGGTCTGGGGAGGGAGCTTGAGAGGGGCCGGATGAACTGTGAGTGCCGAGAAGGGCTCTCTGGCTTTGGCTCTGGCAGGTCAGAGGGCTCCTCAACAGGAGGGAGGTGCTGGGAGCAGGTTCGAGAGAGGACGATGAGAGAGACAGGAGGGCCGGAACGCAAGCGGCTTGCCGAGAAACCAAGCTGAAAGGGGCAGTGGAGGCATGGGGCACAGGTGGGCTGGGGACACCACTCTGCCAGGAAAGAGAGGACTGGCCTCCAGCTGGCCTGAGGACACCAAGGCCACTGTGACAATGGAACATCAGCGACTCTGAAGACAAAGGTTTTATGGCGGTCATGACTCCCTCATTCATTCTTTTTTCAGCTGCAGAACTGGGAGCCTTGTCAGGTCAGTGAGGTCACTCTAGAAATCAGGGGCCCCAGCCCATCCAGTGTTCACCTGCCTCCCCCAGACCGCCAGAGTACATCGGAGCTAGGGGTAGGGGCCCCAGTGGTACACTCATTGCAGACTCACGACAGCACGGGACAGAAAGCCCCTCGCTCTGGCCCCTTCTTCTCTGAAACAGCAGCATCGGCTCCCGGAGCCCATCAGTGCTCACCCTTACCATGCGGGGCGTCCATTCACTGCTCTGGCGACACCCGGGGCCGGGGTGCGGGCATGGCTGAAGCTTTAGAGGCAGCCTCAGCGAAGAGGCAGAGTCATTCCAGCCAGTGACCACCCCACCCTCAAAACCAGGTGCCAGGCGGGGTGAGGCAGAAGGCGTGGCTCCCCCACTGGACGTGGCCTGCACACAGGCCTGTCCTACGAGTGGGAAAGACGCCAGCCCGCCAAGTGGGACCCAACCCGGCAGCTTGGTCTAGGGACACTGGAGCTCCATCCGCAGTTTGACTTACTGCCTGCGATTCTAACAGAGAAAAACTGCCAATAGCTTAGGACCCCCCTCCTGGACTGAGAGCCTGTAAGCTCCCTTCCTCTCCCAGCTTTGGGGTCTTTCACAGGGTAAATAAAGAGGACAAAAATAGGGGCACCCGGGGGGGCTCCGTCAGTTAAGTGTCCGACTCGATCTGGTCTCAGGTCACGATCTCACGTGCCCCACGTCCGGGTCTACATTGGCAGTGAGGAGCCTGTCTGGGATTTTCTCTCTCCCTCTCAAAATAAATAAATAAACTAAAAAACAGAGGACAATGATAATTGGCTGCAGGAACAATGTTCTCCCTCTTCCAGCTTTTAAGTAGTTAGCATGAAGCAGGGCGCTGGGCGGCTGTCGTAGGGACACCTGGGCAGACAAAAGAAGGTTTCAGAGCTGGGAATGGTTTTCAAAGGCAGGAAACACACTCTGGGTGCTGGGTCCAAGCAAGGTTCACCTTTCCCGGCTGTGTCCTCTCCCCCAGGCCGTCCCGACCAACAGAATCACCGGGCAGCTCCAGCAACTGGAACACCTGGGCCTCCCTATGGCCTCCGGTCCTACTGGTGGGGCCCGGGCACCTGCATTTTTGAGTGCCCTGGTGATCCCCGCGGGCAGCAAGAATGAGACCACAATCCACAACCTCTCAGGATAGTGGACAGACCCACACTGTGGGAAGGATGAGCCGGCCAATGGGGCAAAACCCCTGAAGGGGGCAGGAAGAGGGTCCAAAGCCCAAAGGGAGGGCCAACCCCACAAAAGCTGGCGAGACTGACGGGTAAGACCAGCTGCAAAGGCTGTGCTGGCAGGGGCGGGGCCTGGCAGGGGCGGGGTCTGGCAGGGACAGGGTCAGAGCTGCAGGCATCTGATTCCATCTCAGGAGCAGCTGCTCCCCAGCGAGGTCCCCAGACCTATGGGTGCTTGGGGTGTTCAGGACCCGGTGGGGGGTGGGGGGAGGGCACAGCCATCCAGAGCAGTGGCTGCAGAGGGAGGGTTTGTTAAGCACAGCATGGGGAGGGGGGCCCGGAAACTGCAGACCACACAATTTGTTATTCAGGAAAGCAGACAGCAGGAAGATGGTGGAAGGGCCCTGGGCAGAGGCTAGAATGAGCAGTGAGGATCGGGGAAGGGGGACAGGCAGAGGTGTGGCCAGACTCCCTGGATTTCTGAACGGGAACCTCAGAAGCCGTAAGGTGACGCACCAATGCCTCCAAGTCCCTGGGAAAGCATGCCAGACACAAACTGCAGATAAACCACTGAGCCCCCGAGAGAGTGCCCCCCATCAGTTCTCCCTTTCTTCTATGGCAACTCCAGTGTTCAACAGACGCATCTGGCCAGCTAGACCCACCAGCGGACGTGAGCGTTGGGTGCAGTTTCCCAGGAGCCCCACTGCCTCTGGGCGGAACACTGGTGCCACATTGTGCTGCCGCCCAGCAGAAACAGGGCCACCCCAGGGACAGCAGACCGAGGCAGAGGGAGCCTCCACGCAAGCCCCTGACCTCTCACAACTGCATCATTACACAGGACACAATAGTCCTCTGTCTTGTGGAAGCCACCATTTGGGGCCTTCAGCCCAGCAGCTGAATCTTTAAAATTTTTTTTAATGTTTTATTCATTTTGAGAGGGGGAGAGAGAGAGAGAGAGAGAGACAGAATGTGAGCAGGGGAGGGGCGTGGCGGGGGGGGGGGGGCAGAGACACAGAATCCGAAGCAGGCTCCTAGCTCCGAGCCGTCAGCACAGAGCCCGACGTGGGGCTGGAACTCACAAACCGTGAGATCATGAGCCGAGCCGAAGTCGAACGCTTAAACGACTGAGCCGCCCAGGCGCCCCTGAACCTTTAATCTGGCTAATACATACCTTTCACGGGAAGCCACTGGAGGACATGTTCCACCTAAACCAGCAAAGAGGAAACGGGAAGCTCTAGGAGTCTGAGCGCCCGGCCCCGGGGAGCCGTGCAGCAGGTGCAGGGAACGGGCGGGCCGGCTTGGGTGGGGGGAGGGCGCTCTCTCCAGGGAAACGCGTACCGAACGACTGCCCGGCGGGCAAAACTGTACCGAGAAGCATTTTACAGAGGCACGGAGGCTTAGCTGGGTGTTCAAAGTCGGTGGAAGATGAGGTGACGAGGAGGGACCGCGGTGACAAAGCCACACGGCGACGCAGTCGTGGCGCTCTGCCTGGCGTGGCGCGGGCGGTACTCACGCCGGCGGAGTCTGAGGATGATGCGCCGAGAGGCGCCGGGGAGACGGAGCCACAGACGTCCAGCCAGAGCAGCACAGCCAGAGCAGCTGCTCAAGTGAAGCGAGGGCAGGGCAGCTGGGTTTGGCTAAAGGCCGTCTTGGACCCCCTTCCACAGAATACCTCGGTTTCAAATAATTAATTAAAAGTTTTTTTAAAGTGCCAAAGGAAAAAAATCCAAGGCCGCCAGAAGTTCAGAAGTGCAGAATTCGTGTGGAGGACACCTCCAGTCCGCCCTGAGCGGGACGCTGGGCCACCCCCCAGGGAGCCCCCCACTGTGGTCGTGGTCGGGCTGGTGGCGAGCAGAGACCCCCCCTCCCGGGGAGCGGCCCACAGAGGGCCAGGCAGGGAGCAGCCCAGAGGAAGGAAGAGGCATAGGGGGCGCCTGGGGGGCTCACTTGTTAAACGTCTGACTTCAGCTCAGGTCACGACCTCACAGCTCATGGGATCGAGCCCATGACTCCGCCTCAGAGTAAGATGCTTACTTTCGGGCTCAGATACCTGTGTTTTATCCTGTCACGAAGTAACGTCAATTCCCATTCTTACCGAGCGTTTTCAGCAAGGATGGGTGTCGGGCGAGTCTATGAAAAGGTCCTCGCTGTGGCATGACCCTAAACCCCCCAGAGATATCTGCCAAGTCACCCCCTCAGGGGCCACAACCGACAGTGGGCGAGGGGAGGCCTCACCCAGGACCCAGGGAAGGCAGAGGCCAAACCCCAGGCTGACGCTTGTGCGGAGGCCCTGACGTCAGAAGCACGGGGCTACAGACGGCGGTCCTTCCCGGCACACTGGGCCAAGTTCCTCTGCACAGCCTCCTGCCGGCTCCCTGCTGCTCCTGCCTCCCTCAGTGAGTCACCGGAGGTCCTGTCCACGCACCCAGGACGGGACGCAAGACTGGGCATCTGACTGGCGTCCCGTATTCCATCTGGGACCTCCTCCCACACCCGCTATGCCCCCCACCGGTTTTAGCACAGCCAGCGGCCAGCGTCTGTGCTGTGTGTTTCTAAGTGGCGGGACAGGAGCGGGTTCACAAGATTAAGACGATCTCGGGTGTGAAAATCACAGAAAATGGCACGGGGGAATGGTTTCTCAAAGACACATACGCGGTACAGGATGACTGAATAAAAGCCAAAACTGGCCTCCATTTCCACGCGAGAGCTTCCCCTGCGATTGGCACCTACTGAATTACAGGTTAGAGGCAACTTTGATTCAAATGAGTTTAGACACCATCTATCGACAGCCTTGTCTCTGTAGGAAAACACCATAAAATCCCAGGTCTCTCGCGGGTGTTTCCAGCACAGTGTTAATTTTGTTCATTCGCTCCCGGTGAGTTACCCGGACGCCGTTCAGAGATCGCATTTGATAAAAATATTAGGTGTGTTTTTTTTTAACTTGTGGGCACAAAACCCATACCAAAATAGGCATTAAAAACTGTAAAGCCATCGCAAACATGCCTTCAATGCGCTTCTTAAAAAACCGTGCCGGTATCGAACGGACGCAGCAGTCCAGGCCCCGTGGGTGAACACGATAACCTGTGGGATTCCAGATTTCCAACAACTCCCTCACATCCTCCTGCCCGCAAAGACAGAGCCCAGGCTTTTCAACAAGGAGACAGCGGATAGAGGAAACACCACCTTTCCCGAACTTCCAACACGTGGACGAGACAAGCAAAAGTTCTAGCACAGAGTTTCACAAATTCCCGGCGGGATGGAGCTCAGGCAGGCTGAAAGGCCGTTCTCAGCAGTTACAGGAGCCTGGGCTCGGAAGAGGGGCCGCCCCCCACTTCCAGGAGGCAGGCGAGGGCTGGTGGAGAAGAGGAGACGAGACGGCTTATGAGACTGCCCTGTCCTCAGAGTATGGAGATGCCCTGCCTGCCACCACACGCACGCGCCTGGAAAGTACTGTTGGTTGCAAAGCACAGCTTCCGTTGGGTAGGATCTAAGTGAATCACATCTAAGGGCACCGCCGCCAGCATTTAGTTGAGAGAGGAAGACAATCATGAAATTAAAAATATACACGTATATATACACAAAAAGAGGACTAGCTAAAAAAAAAAAAAAAAAGCAACTTAAAAAATATATCTCAAATCCCACAGCCCATTACCCTACGCTTCTCATCCTGGAAGTAATCTGTGCCTCCTGTTCACGAAACAGGTCTCTGGAAAGCGGCTCTTTGACTCTGTGAGGCCCCGGAGGCCACACAAACAGTAAGATCAAGCCTGGCTCCTGAGGCCTCCCCTGGTGGAAGTATCAGTGTAACCCTGCACAGAGTGGCACCACGTGAGGTGGGCTTTGAAGGATGAATAGGAGTTTTCTGAGGAGAAAACGGAAGAGCTGGGTACTCCGGGCAATTGGAAATGAGAACATAAAGGAAGGGCATTGTGTCAGTGCCTGTATATCTACTGTTTTCTGTAAATCACAAAAAGCAATTACACTTCACTAAGGTAAAAAGTGCCCCCTGTGAACCCGGAGCTAAGTCCTCCCTACCTCCCGCCATACTTCCCGAGCCTTGTTTAAGGTGGAGTCTGACCAAAGGAAGAAAGAAAGAACAACTCAGTGGCAAAACCATGTTCAAGTAGCCACTCTTTGTTGGTGGGTCACACTGTTACTCCCTGGTGACATCACTGTCCCCGGGAAGGCCCTGGCCCGACCCACAGGCGTCCACCAAACACCTCACGGTTACATGGTCCTGGGGTGGCGAGTGACCCTCCATCAGGACAGTCATCCATCTGACTTTCGTTTCCAATTTTAAAAACAGGCGCCGACTGTATTTCGGTGATTTATTATGCAGCCTCTTAAAAGTTTAAACTTCTCCTTCATTAAACACAAGAGCCTAAACTGGGTCAGACGGCAGCCTGGCTCCCGGGGGATTAACGGGG
Source organism: Felis catus (assembly GCF_018350175.1). Classification (NCBI taxonomy): domain Eukaryota; kingdom Metazoa; phylum Chordata; class Mammalia; order Carnivora; family Felidae; genus Felis; species Felis catus. The sequence continues at coordinate 4,104,346 of NC_058375.1, forward strand.
ACGTGCAAACGGGAGCCGCTGTCTTCTTACCTCCGTGCACGAAGCCGTGCAGGGTGCAGTCGGAAGGCCCCACCAGGTGGATCAAGCTGGACTGGCTGTAGCTGACCGTGTTCGGCTCTGGAATCGCAAAGGGGAGAGATTAGGCCTGGGGACAGATCGCACCCGCGACGGAGCGCTACGCTGAGCGGACGGCTTGAGGGTGATTTCTCAACATGCTCCGGCCGGGGAAGGGGAAGGCTTTCTCGGAGGCTGATCAGCCGCTCTGTCGGTGGGTCCTGAGGTCACTCCCCGTGTCCCCAACAAGGCCCTGTCCCGAGCCACAGGCAGTCAGCAGACACCTCGCAGCTACACGCTCCCAGGGCCGTGGGCACCCTCCATCGGGACGGTGTTCGGTCTGGCTCTGACTCCCATTTTGTAAACGATCGTGGACAATGTCGCAGAAACTTACCATGCAACCTCGCAAGCGTGTACATTTATAGCTCACCGAACGCAACGGCGAGGTGGAAACCAGGAACCTGAGGGAGACGCCACAGACTCGGCCTCCCTGGGAGCACCCTGGGACTCCCGCCAGCCCCCAGGCTGCCCAGGAAGACTCGGCACCCAGAGGCATGCCAGCCTCTCCCTCCCAGTCACGGCCCCAGCTCACCAAATCCCTGGGGGGCATCCCTCCCTCCCTTGATGATGCTGCTGAAATAGCTGTAAGAGGCTATGCTTAAAAACAGACGTGATAGGGGCGCCTGGGTGGCGCAGTCGGTTAAGTGTCCGACTTCAGCCAGGTCACGATCTCGCGGTCTGTGAGTTCGAGCCCCGCGTCGGGCTCTGGGCTGATGGCTCAGAGCCTGGAGCCTGTTTCCGATTCTGTGTCTCCCTCTCTCTCTGCCCCTCCCCCGTTCATGCTCTGTCTCTGTCCCAAAAATAAATAAATGTTGAAAAATTTAGAAAAAAAAAAAAAAAAAAAACAGACGTGATAAAACCCTGTCCCCAGAAGGCAGTTGTCATACCGCGGCACTGCCTCCTCTAACACGTGCGGGTAACACGGGTATAAGGTCTTCTGAGCAGACCCAGCCGCCGCTCCCACCTTCCAGAGCCTTCTGGGCAAGGATGACCCTCATCTGTCTCTTGCCCGGATGGCTGGTGTTCAGGAGGGGTGCCCCTTCCCGCCCCAGCAAGGCCGAGCTGTCAAGGAGGCCGGCCCACAGGGCCACTGAGTGACGGGGACACAGTGCAGATGAGCAGGGGTCCTCTCTACGTGGGGCTGTGCACGGAACAGCCTGCACAAACGCTATGTTGCCCTGCAGGCAAGAGCTGGTGGCACGCCCGCCCGTGTCTCCCCAGCACCACCCGTCCTCCCGAGACTGTCTGACGCTCCTCCCTACGGAATTCAAACCACCTGCTGGCCTGAAGGGGTCACAAGGCAGGGAAACTGGAGCCCGTGGAAACTGAGACCGTTAAGTATTTAACTCCAAACTCAAGACATTTTGTACTGGTCCTCGAGCCTCACAGCTTAGAGTGATTCAGACTCAAGTTCCGAGCACTTGTGTCACGTGCCGTCCACTGAGAGGCCCCCGAGGAAGGCGGAAGAGGCCCTCAGCTGCGTGGGAAGCCATGAAGTGGCTCCAACTCTGGAAGAGGGGGGGTGTCTGGTTCTCAGGGGCAGTTGGTTCTCACCTCTAGGGGGTCCCGCGACTGGCCCTGCTCCCCCCACCTTCCTTTCTGGCTCACTGTGTGTGGTCAGAGGCAGGGGCCGGCTCCCGCGTGAGGTCCCAGCTCCTGCCTCGGGCTCTGCTGGGGGGTAGGAAGCAGCATCCCGTCCCGGGGTCAGGAGCTAGTGAAGGGTGCCCACGTGAGAGGCCACATTCTGGGGACTTGGCCATCCAGCCGACCCGTCTGGATGTGGGTCAGACTGTCATCACAAGGGGCCCCTCCACGAGCTGGTGGGCAAGGACACTACCCAAAACCAACCGACAGATGACAGGGACAACTCCAAGAGAGGGGGGATGGGGTAACATCAAAAGCAGCAGGAAAGGCGCTCCAGGTGTCCCCTGGTGCCACAGGGACTGCACGTAGTGCAGACGGCCCGTGGCTTTGACTCCAGGGAGGAGATGCTCCTCCCAGCTGCCACTTGAGTGCAGGCCTCCCAGGCCCTAGGGGTGTCCAGGATTCTGCCCTCCCTGGTTTCTTTTTTTTTTTTTTTTTTAATTTTTTTTTCAACGTTTTTTATTATTTATTTTTGGGACAGAGAGAGACAGAGCATGAACGGGGGAGGGGCAGAGAGAGAGGGAGACACAGAATCGGAAACAGGCTCCAGGCTCTGAGCCATCAGCCCAGAGCCCGACGCGGGGCTCGAACTCACGGACCGCGAGATCGTAACCTGGCTGAAGTCGGACGCTCAACCGACTGCGCCACCCAGGCGCCCCCCCTCCCCGGTTTCTAATTTCACTGGGAAATGGCAAAGACACACCCCCAAATCCCTGTTGTGCTATGGGAGGTTCAGGTAACGGTCCCTGCTGGTGCGAGTGCACCCAGCCAGGGCCACGCCTACAGCCAGCCTTGGGGGCTCAGACACCTGGAGCGTCCCTGCCTGGGGACAGCCGGAGAAACCACAAAGCACACTGATGACGACCCTCTCCTCGCCTATCAGAGAAACACCCCCAGTCAGCGCTGTCCGGTCCACAACACGCTGATCTCAAACGCTGACTCCCTTGAGCCCTGTCTCTGCAAAGCACGCGAGTGGACGGCAGAAAGGCCCCGAGAGCCAAGGGGGCCTGCTCTGCTGCCCGCGTTCGTGTCCTACTCATAAAAGACGCGAAAGCCACTCTTGCAGCACAAATGAAAATTCATTCTCAAATCTGGCCCGATCTCAGGAACTGCTTTGACCAGCAAAGAGGTCTGCAGGTGAACGTTTTAAAACATCAAACCATGGAGAACTGCACACAAAAGCTCTGTCGTGTCAGATGTCTATTTACTCAAATGACAAGTCATTTGAATAATGACCACGATCTAGTCAAAGAGATGCCCCCCCTGTTCTCGAATGGCATTCAAAAGTTATCAGTTAGGCCATGTCTAATAATTTAATGTTCTCAGAACTTGAACCGATAAGCTTTTAATAAGCGAAAGCACCAAAATTCTGATGGGGAAAAACAACACCGCCCCCCGGCCACACCCCAGTCCTGCTTCCCTCGGCCGTGAACTTGGCACCCACGGGGCTCTTCGCAGGTGGGCCTGTGTCTATTTTTTTGTGTGTTTGGTTCCCGGTCCCTGGTCGTCCTCAGCGGCCTCTCCTCTGTTCATTTCTGCACCTCAGGTGAACCACAGTGATACCTACGGGAAAAGACTCTGCCAAGTGCAAGGTGGAGGCACAGAGACTCGGAGGCTGTTACTGCTGCCCATGCTGCCTTAATGAATACATAAGTGGGCATCAGAATTGGGGCCCCACCCAAAGGAAACCCTTGAAACAGCCAGTTGGGAAGCAGAAATGAGAGTGAATGGAGCCCAGAAACCTGGGGCATCAAGGTGGGAAAAGCCTATTGCTTCTGGGGACCGAGGGGCACAGAGATCAAAGCCCATCACCACTCAGCCCATGAATGTGTCCACGCGAGAGAGTGTCAAGGAAGCCACCGTCCAGCTCAGAGAGCTTGAGAAGTGTGCTGGAAAGGACTCTCAGCGTGACTGTCACAAGCAGCCGACAGGAAGTCAACAGATCCAATGCCCACTAAGCTCAGGAGGGGAAAACCTCTGACGTCCCCCATCACAGATGAGCAGGTGCCCACTCCAGTGAGGCCGAGGAGGACAGCGGACACGAAGACCCTTCCGGACAGCTGAAAGGGACTGAGAGGACCCACCCTCACCCCGAGGGCAGCACCAGGGTCTCCTGCAGGCCCTCCCCTGGCCAGGAGGCTCAGCCCTGGGAACAGGTGAGCGTGTCCGCCCCTCACCTGCTGTCCCGCCTCCGTGTAGACAGTGCCAGTGCAGGGGGCCCATTGTTAGTTCACTGGCTCCCGGCCCCTGTCCCCAAAGTACTGCATCTAAATGCAACAGGAGACCACACACAACCCGAGACACTGCTCTCTGACGCAAGCTGGACAGGATTTCCAGGTGAGGTGACCCACACGTGCGAAGGAATGAACAGGTGGACAGCAGGCAGGACGGGGCAGTCCCTTCTCCTCACCTTCTCCACGCATGGCCCCTCGCAGGCTGCCCAGGGGCGTTGCTGCTTCCAGGCCCGACCATCAAAATCCCAGATGTGTGAGCCTGGCTGCTCTTTCCCCTTCCAAGAGAACCCCGGAAGCTACCTGTTAAAGAGGCAGAGCCCCAAGACAGAGTCCACACCATCTGCAGACACCCCCTGATTAGGAACACCCGGTTTGGACTTTATAGGAAATGAACCTCTAGTAAGTTAGGCACGAGGATTTTAGGGTTCAGAAGCTACAGCAGCTACCATGACCTTGGCTAATACAGAGCCAATTCTTTGAACCTCAACTATACGATGACATCCGGAACCTGAGTGAGGTCCCCAGGGCAGTGACAGGAGAGGATCAACACGGCCATAAACAAACACAAAATTCCCCTTTACTGCGTTTGCAGCCAAGGAAACAGAGGCGCAGGGAGACTAAGCCCCCGTGGAGGCAGAAGTGGGATTCAGACCAGGGCAGTCTGACTCTACACAATCTTTCCCTCACTGCCCGGCCCCTGCCTCCCCACACCTCACTCCCTCCCCAGAGCAAGTGCTCACGGGCACAGGATGGTGGGACCTGGTCAGATCCCGGTCAGATCCGAGACGGGCACCAAGCACTCTCACGGACGGCTTGGAGAGGATGTGCCCGAAGGGGTGGCCGGTCACAGGCCGGCCACAAGGAGGCAGAGCCCGGGCCCAGGCCAACAACCAGAGCCAGGCTGACTTTGTCCTAAACCTCACAGCTCCCCCAAAAGGCTCCAGATGGCCAAACAGTCCCTACATGGCCAAAGCTGGACATCTGATGACCGTGGATCAAAGAGTTCAAGGTAATTCTATTTTCTCTCGTCAGATGGAGAAAGCAATAAGAAAAGCTGGGTTTTAAAGAGCTCCCAGACTCTCTGAAAAGGCATCTCAAGGATGAGGTCAGCCCTGGAAGGGGGTTGCTAGGCAACAGCTGGCTGAAATCTGGCTCTGGTCTCAACAGTGACAGAGAGCCGCAGATACGTGGGGTGGCGGGGGTCCTCCCACAGGAAGGGGCTCGAGTGCTGGAAAGATCCCCAGTGCTGAGCACACACTCGGCCCTTCCTGCTGAGCTCCTGTCCTGCTGGCTCAAGCACAGCTGCCAGACGCAGCCCGGGGCCAAGCCACGCAGGAGGTGGTGGCCGGTCCTGGGGAGCCCGTCCTGCTCCAGGCACTGGGAGCCCTGCCAGGCCGAGGGCAGCTCTACCGGGAAACTGAGGTCAAAAGTACAGATGACATTCAAAAACACAAGCAACGGACATATGACTTCCTGAAGAAGCATTTAAAAGCCAGTCCCCCTAAGCCAATCTTCTGAGAAAGATGCATTTTTATTGGAACACAGAAAAGTAAAAAATAAAAGCTTGTAAAAGTCTGTCAAGAAAGCTCGAACTTCAGAAGGCCACCTTTGGTTAATATCTTTGGAGAGTAACAGATTCCGAGAAACATTATGTACCAGATTTACAGTCAAACACCATAGCAAACAGAAAATAACCCCATGCGCAAAGGGACTTTAACCTGGAAACCGTGAGCTTTATATTCAGTTTCCCAGACAGTCAAAGGAGGAAACCAGGACCGACCTCAGGTTCTCAAAGCCCCGGATTCGGCCCTCAGCCCAGCTTCCATCCCAAGCACTCGCCAGAAACCACCCACGGAGGGGAGCGCCCGAGCAGACCCCACGTGCCTCCCCGACTTCTCCCCAGCCCTACCCTTGAGGCTGGCCTGACACTGTCTCCCCCTCCTGTCTAATGAGAACACTGGTCACGGGGCACCTGGGTGGCTCAGTCAGTTGAGCGTCCAACTCTTGACTTTGACGCAGGTCATGATCTCAGTTTGGGAGATCGAGCCCCAGGTCGGGCTCTGTATTGAGCATGGAGCCTGCTTAAGATTCTCTCTCTTCCTCCCTCTGCCCCTCCTTCATACACGTTCTCTCTCTCTCTAAAAAAAACAAAAACAAAAAAGAACACTGATGATGACTGGATTTGGGGCCCACCTGGGTAAAGCAGAATGACCTCATCTCGAGATCCTTCACTTGACTACACTTGCAAACACCCTTTCTGCAACTAAGGGTCCAGACACGGACGTGTCTTCTGGGGAGGGCTGCCGCTCAGCCCCCTCCAGTTTCTCTGTCCCCGAATTCCCTCAGCGCCGAGTGTGTACCTCTCCTAAGAACCCCCACCTCGCCTCCCTCACATCATTTGTCGCCCTCCGTATCTGTGCCTGACCAGCCTGTGCGCTCGCCCTCCCAAAAGCAGAGCCCGGGTCTGACGCCCTCAGCAGAGGTCTTAGGGCCTGGGGCAGACCTTCGTCATCAGGAGGGACCCCAGGCCTGTCTTGTGGGTTACTGTGTTATCAACAGACGGTCTGTTTACTTTTCATCTTTAGAGATACCGCTTCATAGAATTTCATCAGAGCAGCAACATTTCGGACGAGGAATTTGTCACTTTGGCGTTTGCTGGAAAGCAGAGGTGAAAAGAACAGTAAAGACACCAACCCACGCACAGTCCACCAGCCTTCCCTGTGGGCGGGTTTGAGGCTGGAACATGAGAAGGATAAGGGGGAGACGCACAGGAAGGGACCAAAAGGTTTGCAGACTCTTGTGCAAATAGACCCCGCCTGGGGAAGCCAGGACATGCCGGCTGAACGGCCCAACTCGAAGCCCAGAAGGTCCCATCCTCATGTGTACCCTGCTGTGCCGTCACCAGTGTCCCTACCCCGATGCTGGATGTGGCCTGCAGCCAGGGCAAGTGGGTGGGTGGCCGGAAACTTTGTCTGGCCCGGGGCCCTGGAGCTCGCCGTGGTCCTGGTTAGTGGAAGTCGGGGCACAGCTCAGAGTGAGGAGAGGGATTCCTCGGGACAGGTCCTCAGCTGTCAAGGACCAAACCAGGAACTCAGACACTACCTGTGTCTGGGTGCCCTGAGGTGTCACCTACGGAACCCGGCAACAACACACAGCATGTTCTGGAGAGTGCTCTTCACGCAGATAAAACGTGGTCACTGCGTGTGCAGGGGAGACACAGGTTACCAGGAAGACCCACGTCCCAAGCACTCACCGTGTCCCGATGGGAACAGACAGCCCCAGAGACCCTGCCCTGAACTGTCTGGGCACCGGGGAAGCCGTCTGCTCAGGACGCGGTGGGGGAAGTCCCATCTGCAGGGGACCATCCCTGGACCCATGTGTTCGGATTCTGGATGGACACGCTGTTAAAGCCGGCCACCCGGACGTGCGGGCAAGGGGGCAAAAGACAGGCGGACGCGGCCCGAGAAGGCGCCAGTGCACCCACAGAGCGTTCTCGCCCGCACAGCCAGGGAGGCCATTTGCCACGGCGACACGTGAGTGGCGGGCTGGCGAGGAACGACGTACGAAAAGCTGTTGCCATTTGTGTTTTCTATGAACGGGAAATCCCGTAAGAAATGTGCCCCTGAGCACATGGGGGGCGCGGGGGGGGGGACACAAGAGCAACTCCACGCCCAGGCACCTCCACTCTGCCCAGGTAGCAGGGCCTCCGCCCCAACACTCCGCGGGCTGCGGGGCCTCGCTGACCATCCCGTCCCCTCGTTGCTGACTGTGCTGCTGGGGAGGGGTCTGTATGGTGCGCGGACAGGGGACAGGGCCCCGGGGAGCCCAGAGGGCCTGGTCGCGGGCGACAGCGCCAGGTGTGGGGGCCACACTGCCCCTGAGAGGAGAACGTTTCACACGGGCTGGCGGAGGTTCGCCCCCCATCCCGCACCCAGCCTTTACCTGGGTTCGGGACGGGCTGCACGATGTCTCCGTTTCTCCACTTGGTCTCCATGCGCTCCAGCTTCTGGGCCTCGTACCGCTTCCGGCCCTCCTCCTCCTGCTCCTGTCGGGAATACTGCGGAGAAGCGCGGACAGACGGTCAGGCCGGCAGCAGTGAGCCCGGCCTGCCTCCCCTCGGCCTCCCCGGCCAGGCCTGGCTCAGCCTCCTGGGCTCAAGGCTTCCTTGTGTGGTGGCCTACATTTACGTAACTGGAGCCATCCATTGTTTTCCCGATACTACACGTCTAATATAAACAACAAAATACACAGAAGGTGGAAATCTCAGTCAAATGTTTGCTTCATGTGCTTTCTAGAATTGTTGTTATGCCCACGTCTATATAGATAGTTCTACCATGCTATGTGAGAAGTTTCTTTTTTTTTTTTTAACTGTATACTTAAAAAAAATGTTTCTTTTGAGAAAGAGAGAGCGAGCCGGGGAGGGGCAGAGAGCGAGGGAGACAGACAATCCCAAGCAGGCCCCACGCTGTCAGCAGGGAGACCAATGCGGGGCTCAGACTCCCGAGCCCTGAGATCGTGACCTGAGCCAAAACCAAGAGTCCAAGATTCGGACCCTCAACCGACTGAGCCACCCACATGCCCCTGTGGGAAGTGTCAAAGTAGCAATATTTCCTCCTTTCACTGCATTAGCAGAACTTACTAACCTAACATGACTTAGGGGAGAGGCCCGGTTCGTATGCGTTGAGCGTTTAGCCTGCTCCCAATGTCCCACTGCTAAAACAACATCACGTCAACAATCAGTTACTTATTTTGTTTTACACTTGCCCTTCCCTTCCTGGGATTCATTCCTGGACACTGAGCTACAGAATCCAGGGAGCCCCAACAGGGTGAGGAGAGAGCAGGTTTTCTGCGTGCCCTCGACATCCTCACTCTGCCGACCCCCAGCCTGTCCAAGAGGCTGCAGGTTTGCAAGGAATGCTCCCCAGAGCAGAGACAGCCCCACTGGAGCTTTCTTAATGGATCACAGGGGTTTGGACCCAAGAAGTTAAGAAATAAACACGAATATACAACTGGCACAAAAACTGGGGTTCCTTGGGCACAGAGAGAGATGCTGGGTTTCCCTGACGTGACAGCAAGGGCCCCGTCCTCCGGCCCACTGTAGGGTACACACGCCCTTCCTGTGGGACATGAGAAGACCAGACCGGGTCCACGGGCCCTCTGACAGCTGCTTCCCCCAGGGGCCCGGCCCTCTCCCTTCCCGCCGCCACGGCCCAGGCCCCCTGTGCTGACTGTGGCCCAGCCATCCTCCTTTGGTTGGTTCCAACATCTGCCCCTTCATTCCCTCAGCCAGCATTCCTGGCTGAGCCCACGGAGTGGCTACTAAGCTCAGGGCCCCTTGTTCCCTTCTCTGTCCCCCCATGAAGGCTCTCTGACTTAGGCAAATTCATTTCAGGTGGCAATTTTAGAGCTTCTTTCAAAAGCTACTTTTAAACTTCTTGATCTTCCTGCTCGTGGCTCTGCCCCAAATCACACAGGGTCTGAACACCACTCTGTGGCTTAATTACCATCATCTGAGGCTCAGAGAGCCTGTCTCCAAAGGAGGCTGAGAAAGGAGCTGAGTGGTTTGTTCAAAAGAAACAGACCATGAGTGTTTAAGTCGCAGTGGATAATTTACCCTTTTCCTCCATAAGCAAATTGTTGCTTCCCGTCCCACTGTCCAGAGTAAAGGCCCTAAGAGCAGAGTCTGTGCTGTGCCTATCCGGAAAAATCCATGGTTGAACCCAACTGTCCTCAAGAAATGCCTTTTAAAGAGATTTAAAAAACAAAATTTTGTTTAATGTTTATTTACTTTTAAGACAGAGAGAGACAGAGCATGAACAGGGGAGGGTCAGAGAGAGAGAGGGAGACACAGACTCCGGAGCAGCTCCAGGCTCCGAGCTGTCAGCACAGAGCCCAACGTGGGGCTCAAACCCAAAGACCACGAGACCGTGACCTGAGCCGAAGTCGGACGCTCAACCGACTGAGCCACCCAGGCGCCCCTAAAGAGATTCTAAGAAAGAGCCAACCCCCGCCCCGCCCCCGCCCGGAGCCTAATAAATCCTGGCTGTGTGCAGCCACATGGGGCCTGGCGGGGCCCTATCCAGACTTGAGCCACGAAGGCAGAGGAAACACAGCCTCCTCACAACCGTTGCCCTGCTGGCTTTAAATCTGGGGACAAAATCACTAGAGCATCCCAGTGATGGGCTGGTACCCCACTCCCATCCCCAAGGGCTCGTCAAGCCCAGATGATGTGAATGAAGCAGAAGCCAGCTCAGCCCCAATGTCCCAACTGTCTGTGCAAGACTCTTAAGTGCACATTTGGACACTGGAAAAAGCCCCAAGCGTCCACTCTCCACCACCCGCCAGGTCTCTCCAGGGCCGTGCTGCCCCCCTGGCCACCGCAGGAACCTTTCTCCTGTCACAGGGATACTGGGGTCCCTGTTTCCTGGAGAAGAAGGTGGAGTTATTTAACACTGCACGCGGTTGATGGCTGGGCTTCTTCCAGGGAAATGTGCACATGCAGTAAATCCATGAGCACGTGAGCGTGTGTGTTCCAAGGTATGTGTGTGCCTGTGACATCTACATGTGTATCTGTGAGATATGTGTGACATACACGTAGGTAATACGTATATACACGCGAAAGAGACATGTAATACATATGCACCAAGACAGAGATGTGTGTTCTCGGATAAATGACAGCTGTCAAAGGTTGACAGGAAGATTCAGGGGGGGGTATTAGGAAGCCTTGTGGCTAAGCTACCAGCAGATAAGCATAAACGCCAGAGAGACACAGAGCTTTCCAGGATCAATCAGGACAATGAAAACAGCAGACCTATATTTCAAAGCAACTGAAGGCTTATATGTGGGCCTCACACGCGGGGGAAGAAAAGCTCCCATAAATATTAGCAGCGGCTGCAGCTGGGAGCTGGGTGGTTTCTCCCATCTGGAGAACTCGCCGCTTCCGCCTCTACAAGGGCAAAGTTGGTATTTATGTCTTATCAAAGCCGGCTGAACAAAGGGGTTGGGAAAGCTCTGGGCCCCTCCGGGATGTGGGGGTGAGTGCTCCCTGGGGAGGAGCTGCCCTGGCCCTCTGGGGGGACAGGAACCGGCACGCCACCCACCCCGTCCTGCTGGCTGAAGACCCAAAGCTCTCAGCCCCCGGGGCCCTGAGGAGCCAGAGGAAGCAAAAGCTTACGTGCTCAGCCCCAGAATCTTCCCTCGGTATCAACCCCGTAACACATATCAGATGGCGCTGAAGCCACAGAAAAGGTCCGCCAGAGACTTCTAAGTTCTGTGGCATCTGAAAACTAAATCAGTTTAGTAATTATGTTGTACTTACATGCGGATATGGCTAATTTAACGCCAAGTGCTTAGTGGGAAAGGTGAAGGCAGAGGCAGGTACGTCTGTTAATTTCTAGAGAGAAAAAGTCGCTGTGCCTCAGACTTTGGTCTTAAAGCCCCCCAGTCAGTGGTGCAGGGACGGGAGAGACGGAGGAGAAGGGAGAGAGGCGGTGGGGTGGGGCTGGACTGAAGGGCGGTGTTCTGGCTTGAACAGGGTCCTGTCAAAGCTCCTGCCTCTCCCGGGACCGGTACAAGTGGCCTCTCACAGCATCGGAGTCTGCGCGGGTGTAATCAGCAGGGATGAGGACATACTGCATGTGGACCCCGGTGCCACCGGCTGGGGCTCAGCTAGGCAGGGCACACACAGACACCCGAACGGGAAGTCTGAGGCAGAGGTGAGAGGGGTGCTCCCACCAGCCAAGGAGTGCCCGCAGCCGCCAGAAGCTGGAAGAGGCAGGAAGGGTCCTCCCTGGGGCCTCCATCCAGCAGCCCAAGGACACTCACACAGACATGACCAGCAGGAGCTGTTGGGCCCCACGCCCTGGCCCTGAGCATCCACACACTCTCCTCGCTTGTGCAGGGGTGGGTGACACCAGTGCTGTTGGGGGTGGGGGAAGCGCTGCCTCCCTTCCCTCACAGTTCCAAAGGACTGGCCACCAACCTGACCCAGGCCAAGGTCTAAGCACCCTTCCTGTTCAATGCAGAGAGGGCTCCCCTGCCCCAAGGTGTCTTTGTAAAAATCTAGACTACACGGCAGCCGGAGCCCCGCGGCCGGCCATCCCCACCCGGGCAAATGTGCCACCTGGGCCTGGACTGTCCCCGGGGGCCCAGACAGGGTGTACGGTTAGACACTGAGCTGGTGGGCAGAGGGTGGGAGGCCAGTCTTACCCTGCAGGGGCGCGGGGGAGTGAGAAAGCCTGTAGGGGAGACAGAGCGGGCCTCCCCTAAGCGGGAAGGGCCTGTGCCAGGGGGTCCCCAGGAGCAGGGCAGGGACAGCTGGAACCAGCCAGGATCGCCCGGCTTCTCTGTGAGCTATGTGAGCAGACACCGGTCCCCACCTATCTGGTTCTCGGTTCCATTACTTGAAAAAATGTTGTTCTCTGGGCACCAGGGAGCTCAGGTGGCTAAGCATCAGACTTGATTTCAGCTCAGGTCACGATCTCACGGCTCGTGAGATAGAGCGACGAGTTGTGAGACTCAGCTCCACACTGCCAGTGCAGAGCCCGCGTGGGATTCTCTCTCTCCCCCTCTCTTTCTGCCCCTTCCCTGCTCGTGTGCGCACGCCTTCTCTCTCTCTCTCTCTTTCAAAATAAATAAACTTAAAAAAATGTCGTTCTCTGTATGTCGTGACGGCAGGGAAATGCTAACTGCAGCCACAGGACCTTTCCCTCTGAGAAGAGCTTGGGTGTGGGAACCGAGAGCTGCGGGTGTCCACGGAGGAGCTGTCATGCGTGTCCTGGAAACACGAAGGGACTGGGGTCACGGGAGGAGGCGAGGGACAACCTCAGGGAAGGAACGAAATCCTTCACTGGCACCACGTTCACCCTCCAAAGCCTGCCCACCCCAGCGCTCCCACAGCGGGCCCAGAAACAACCAGAACACGATGGGCTCCCTCCATGCAAAGATGCCTCTGTCTGCAGCAAAGCCACAAGGACAGAAGCCAGGGTGGTGGCAGGCACCAGCAGGGGCAAGTGGAGGGAGAAGAGGCTGAAACAGAGATGTCTTAGCGTCTGTTTCCTCAGGGACCACGAAGGGGAGCAGCTGGCCTGGGCCAGGCAGCCCGGAGGTCCTGGCTCTCGGCAGAAGGACCCGTCACCCGACACCGTCCTGGCCCCCACCTCTCCTCCGGTCGGGGGCACGAGGAAGGGTCCTCCAGGAAGGGCATCTGGCTGCACGGGGCCAGCCTTCACTCACGTTCCCATCAGGGAAGATCCCAGGCAGGGACACCCCCTCCACTGGCATTTCTTGTTGGCAGGCCGGCGCCCAGCCCCTGCGGCTCTCCAGGGACGTCTGTGTGGCCGATGACCAGGCCTCTGCCATCTGTCCCCAGAGAGAAGTAGAAGGGGTCTTCTTACCACGACTGGAGGCACCTCCAGGACCTTGTCCACGTTCTTCAGTGACAGGGGCACGTACCACAGGGTGGCTTTGTTGGTCAGCTTTTTAGTTCCTTCAGAGAAAAAAACAACAACACATGAGTGGTGACACAGGGAGACCACAGGAAGTTCAGGGCACAGGGCAGGCGGGGCTGAAACACACCTCTCTCGGGCCCCTAATCCCCAAGGCCTTTTTGAAAAAAATTTTAACGTTTGTATTTATTTTTGAGAGAGTGTGAGCAGGGGAGGGGCTGAAAGAGAGGGAGACACAGAATCCGAAGCAGGTTCCAGGCTCTGAGCTGTCAGCACAGGGCCCGATGTGGGCCTCGAACCCACGAACCGTGAGATCATGACCTGAGCCCAAGTTTGATGCTCAACTGACCGAGCCACCCAGGTGCCCACCCAAAGCCTTTTTTAGCCACAAGTTGCGAGCGGGGGACCGGAGCACCGGAAGCCAGCACCATCCCCACCACAATGCTGCCCTCTGGAGGGTGCTGGAGAGGCTTCAGTTCACACACCTTGAGCCTGGGGGTCCCGGCTTTCCAGCATTTGCTGACACAGAGGGCGCCATCTGCAGGCACTGCCTCCTTGCGGGTATTTGATGGAAGGGAAGTTTGGTCCCCAACACGCCCAGAAGCCTGAGCAGCCTCAGGTGGGGCCCTCACTCAGCACCTCCCGGAGAAGAGGGGACAAAGCCAGGGGACTCAGCCCAGGCCGAGCTCGGGTTCCCGCAAACAGGTCCGGCAGACCCTGAACTTCTGGTCAAGCACGCTCTGCTGAGAAGCTTCACGCCACAGCGCTCAGCAAGGGGACATCCACCTGCCTCAACACCACTGAGAAGAGCTCCCGCCACACAGGGGCCAGAAGGACAGCGGCACGTGGGCGGGAGGCTCGGGGAGTCACCGAGCCAGGGCACACGTGGGCGGCCAGGGAGTGGGGGGTGCTGGCCAGGCCACAGACCCCGGCACAGGTGCGCGGCCAACCGGGTGAGGCCGGTCCTTCACGCTGGACGCTTGGATTCACTGCTGACTCAGAGCTCCCATCCAGAAACTTCAGAGTGGAGTGCTGAGAGACAGTCAGTGGGCCGCTGACCCCACTCTGGGCGGAACGACAGGGAACAGAACCCTCGATGGGGCTACCACAGAGGCCTGTCTGGGCTGAGAACCCTGGGCCAGAAAAGTCGAGAGTCACTTAGTCCACTCCCCCTCACCTGTACTGGAGGACCCCGGAGCCCAGAGGGGCCAAGGGATTTACCGAGGGTCGCACAGCAACTCGGTGCCACTCAGACCCAGACAGGCCTCCGGGATCCCAGTAATTTCAGGGAACTATTGGCAAGGATGCCTTCGAAGAGTAGCTTCTCAACATGGAAGATCCCCAACGTGGAGACCAGTACACCTGCAGGAAGCAAGCGTAGCAGACAGGGGGCAGTGAGGCCCGCTCTCTGAAGCCCCTCTTGGAGCTCCCTTCGCCTCAGTTCTTTCTGACCTGCCTTCCCAAAGGGGGCCGGGGGCTCTGGTCTCCTCTACACACAGCCCTCAGGACCCGGCCGAGCCCCGCGGTCATGTAGGAGGGTGAGCCCGAGGTGCCCGGGCCTGGTCCTGACGCCCGGCCCCGACACGACGGTACCATCAGCACGGCACGGGAACCACAGGCAAATCACATGGAAACTATTTTCACTGCGCTTTGACTGAGAGTAAATCTGACAACCTGCTTTGGGGAATAAAGATTTCCTGTCTGACTCTGCTGGAGCCGGCCTGACAAACTGGTTTCCATGGAAACCCGCAGTGGCCCGCCTCTGGACCTAAATGAACACTGCAGGGCAAATGAGGCAAAACATGCTAATTGCACTTTCTCCATCATTTAATAAAACCATCAAAAGACAGTTGCAGGATTAAAAACACCTATTTGAAAATCTTAAGGGCTCCCAGCTATTTTCTGGAGCGTTTGCAACAATCACACCCCAGTTAGCTTAATATTTTGACAGTTGCCGGAGATGAATGAGCCTTCTCGAAGGCGAAGGTTTGCTGGTTGTCTGCCTCGGTCAGTGCTCGCTCGGCTGCCTCCTGACAGGCTACACAGCCCCCGAAGGAGGGGGACCCACAAGACAGGGGACCTCTGCCTGCTGGGGTCTCAGTTCCCTCCGCCGTCAGAATCCCCCTGGGTCTGCTGGGCCACACACTGCTTGGGGGGGGGGGGGGTGCCACAAGTGCACGGACAAGGCGGCCGAGCCCTGCCCTCCCCTCCTAGCCATGTGGACAGACAGACACACGTCAAGACAGAGCGGGAGGCCTCGGGGGACACAGGGCCCTGGAATAAGAGAGAGACACACGGATCCAAACACGGAAAGACAGAGAGAGGGATGCACAGACGTGGCAATTGGAGAAAGAGAGCCAGAAATGAGAGAGAGGGGGCGCCTGGGTAGCTACATCGTTGAGCATCTGACTTCGGCTCAGGTCATGATCTCACGGTTCATGGGTTCGAGCCCCACATTCAGCTCCGTGCTGACGGCTCAGAGCATGCAGCCTGCTTCGGATTCGGTGTCTCCCTCGCTCTCTGCCCCTCCCCCCCTTGTGTGTGCTCTCTCTCTCAAAATGAACATTCCAAAAAGAAAAGAAAGCAAGAAAGAAAAGAAATGAGAGAGAGACCCGAAGTCACGGAACAAGAAAGGAGGCAGCAGGACGTTCTGGGGCAAGGTGACCAAGCCGTGTGGAGAAACCGCGGCCTCGGGGCTCCAGGCGTGACTGACCCCTTCCCGTGTTACAGGGGAGGCCTGAGGTCAGGAGTGGGGACACCTGGGCCAGGGGCCCATCCCTTGCTTCTCCCGAGCCTGTGTCTTCTCAGAACACAGTGGGATCACCAAGCCTGCCCCTCCGTCCTGCAAGCTGGACACCTGCAGCCCTCTCCTCACCGCCAGTGCCCTCCTGCACAGGGCAGATGAGGCCCCAAGTGCCCACCCTGCAGGGAAGGAGCAGAGACGAGGCCACGGGGGCTCAGGAGCCCGGGGAGGTGCGTCCTCACTGGTGGGGGGGGGGCTGCTATCCTGCCAACGCGGCCCCAGGTGAGAGCCTCCAGCCCCCGCCGTGGGAGGGACCCCTCGGAAGTCAGGCAGAGCGTGTCGTTCTAGACAAAACCCTCCGTCAGCTTCCCATCTCTGCACAGACACAAATCTCCCCAGCAGCCTCTGCGGGTTTGGTGGTTCGTTCGCTCCCTTGTTCTCTGCCCCCTGGTTGTCAGCTCCACATTTGCTTGGAGACGAGGAAAGTGCCCGGGAGAAGAAGACACGGCCATTTCCCTCAGAGGTTCTCGATCCAGGGCTGGGTTTCTCTGCCTCGGTGCAAGGACACTGCATCACCCTTCGTGGTGGAGACCATCCCGCGTACCCCTGGCCTCCCCACACTGGATGCCAGTAGCTTTGCTCCAATTGTGACAACCAACGATGTCCCCTTGAGAGGCACCATGCCGGGGGTCCGATGCCAGGGAGGTGAGCTCCACTTTCAAAGTCAAGAGCGCCTCTGTCCCCCGGCCTCTTCCCCATTCGCCAACAGCGATTCTGTTCCCCAGGGCTTCCTCCTGGGCCACAGCTTGGGACGTGCCAGAAAGGGGGCTTCGATGACAGAAATCCGGAAGGCATGCCCCTCCCCCATTTTTGGTCCTTGGCTCAGTGACACTGATCATCACGATGAACAGCAGCACTGCTGGGACTGCTATCGACAAAGAAGCATGAGGACAGAGAGCAGCTGAGGCAGTGACATCCCCCGACAATGCCCAGCACTGCCCAGGAGAGATGGCCTGGGCCACAGAGGGACAGGCCACAGGGAGTGATGACAGACACCCCAAGGCCCTACTGTGAGAAGACAGTACCTAGGTACCCCTTTCTGTGCCATCACCCGAGGCATCCAAGGTCCCTCTAATGCCAGAGTTGCAACAGGCCTTAGGCCACAAACATGAGGCACAGGGGTGCTAGCCACTCCCTGATCCCAGGCCTTGTGCTGCACCCTTCACTGGGCCATGGCTGGGCCTGCCGGGGTCACCGGGATGTTCCAGATGGACAACTGTGCTCTGGGCCCAGGGAAGGGAGAAGCCTGAGCCCCTTAAAGCTCTCTGAGCACAGCACCCTGCAGAGATGGCCGAGGAAGGGGCGAGGGGGCATCAGGACCCAGGCAGCTCCTGCCTTCAGAACCAGCGTGGACTGTCCTCTGCGCAGGAGGACAGGGTGGTCTGGGACAGGGAGGGGGCAGCAAGGGGACAAAAGGCCTTGCCTTCGTCGTCAGCAGCCTGGTTATAAAAAGCAGCAGCGGGTGCAAACCAGAGCCACGCTCCCCTGCAGAGCCCAGTGGGAGGATGAAAAGGGGTTTCCATGGTTACCACCCCGAGAAAGAGAATATTCAGATCAAACCAGAGTCAAAGGTTGGCCCAGTGAGCTTTCAGCCTAAGCCTGGTATGCAGGGCCTGGGGCGGGTGCAGGGCACCACCTTCACTTAGGAAGGCTTAGGAAGGGAGGGGGGAGGGCCTGTGCCCTCCCAGCCCCCCCGCCGGAGGAGCAGTCACCAGGCCACCACCCCCCCCCCGCCCCCCCCCCCCCCGGAAGGCAGGATGGGCGGTGGCTGCAACCCCAGAGCCAGAGCTCGAATCCTGGTCCAGGCACGCGCTCCCGGGCTCGCTGCTTAACCCCTTCCTGTCTGCGAAACGAGGATGGCAGGGTGGGAATTAAGGGAGGTCATTCACGGACAGCGTCAGGACCGGCCCCTGCTGCAGGGTCAGCCCTCCATGCATGTGAGCTGCGGCCGCCGCCGTGCTGTCACCGCTGGTGAGACGCGATGCGGAAGTTACCTGTGAGGATGTTTTCAGACATCACGTTGACCTGGACTTCCACAGAGTGCTTGGAGGTATAGGTGATCTCCGCACTGACGTGCGCCACCTCCCCGATGCACATGGGCGACAGGAAGTCGGTGCGCTCGACCCGGGCCAGGGCGGCCACGCAGCGCTCCTGCAGAGGGACCAGAGACAGGTTACCCGCAGGGCAAGTCCCCACCCTGGAGACGCTCCTGAAAACGGCCTTCCTTTTTTCCCCCACTGGGAAAGCAGCGCCACATTCCGAACTGCAAAACCACAGGGGACGCGGGAATGCCCGAGGGGAACAAACACTCCAAAGCGATCGCTAACGGGATTCTCTGAGTGGTGACGGTTATGAGTGGCTTGTTTCTTTTTTCTAATTTTTCTACAAAAGACGTGTATTAGTTGCATAATGAAAGGTAAAAAAAGATATACTCCTTATGGAACATTTGGGAAATACAGCAAAGTAGACAGAAGAGGGAAGATCACTCCTCCCATCCATCCGAAGAGAAGCCAGGTTTCTATTTTGAGATCCTCCCTCCCAGGCTCTTCTCCTTAAGAATGGGATCTCACTGGTTCGTGTGCGGCTAGTCTTATTCGGTCATGCGAAAACAAACATGCGTGTCCACAAACTGCATTTTTTCACTCAACACAAGGGAAAAGAACCTGGCTGCGTTACAACCAGGGCCCTGCAATCACTATTCTTTTATTTAAGTTTTATTTATCCTTCAGATAGGCACCCCCTTCGCAGAACTCAAAATTCAAAAGGGTATACAGGGCACCAGGGCTGCCTAAGGTCACCTGTCCCTAGCCACCCAGGACACCCCAGAGTAATGGATCATCACGGCCACAGAACACACCCACACCTGGAGTGCCATCCGGAGGGCACGCGACAGACTGCTGTGGGGCTCGTTCTCTATCAAACGTGACAGACTTCCTCATTCGTGTGCACGGCACTGCCCGTGATTGGTATTTCCCGCCATGTCACTGCAAAAGTATGTTTATGGCTGGATAGAATGGAATATTCTTTCCTCTGTTATTAGAGATTTGGGTCAACACCAATTGTTTGTTGGTTTGTTTAAATTCACTCTTCTCCAATGAAGTTTTTATTTTTTTTTAAGTTTATTTATTTGAGAGAGAGAGAGAGAGAGAGAGAGAGAACACAAGTTGGGGAGGGGCAGGAAGAAAGGGAAAGAGAAACAACCCCAAACAGGCTCTGCGGGGCTCAAACTCACGAACCAAGAGATCATGACCTGAGCCAAAATCAAGAGATGCTTAGCTTCACTGACTGGAGCCACCCAGGCACCGCCCCCCCCCCCCAACTAAGTACTTCTTCTTATAAACAGTCCTGTGATGGATTCCCTTAGGTCATTTTCAGCACTGGGGACTGTTGCCCAGACCGAAGGGACAGACACCTTGGTGCCTGCTCCCAGAGTACTTCTCAAGAGGACAGCAGCGTGTGACGCGGCCTCAGCGCCTCCCGGCGCTCGCACGGAGGACTGCTCACTTCTCGTCGGCGCTAACAGAACGCCACGAAGGATGCAGGTGTTTGAAGAGTGGGACTTCAGACCCTCACTGCACCCTCTACCGCTTCCTGCCAGAAACCAGTCATCTCTTCTGGAACGCTGAGCACACGTCTGGCTGCCCCCAGGCCGGGCGGGGAGCAGGGAGTGTGAGATGGGGCTCACTCTGACAGCCTGGCCCTCAGGGCCTGCCCGCTCTGGGACTCGCTTTCCCGGTTGCTCCTCACAGCGCCCCCCCCCCTCCCCCCCGTCCCAGGGTGGGCCATACCACGCTTGTAGGTAACGGTCACTTTGAGCCCTGGCAACACCACCCACGGCACCCGAGCCAGAACCCGCCTGCTGCCTCGCAAACGTGCAGATTCCCTGCCCCACCTCAACCCACAGGACCTGCCTCTTTTGGAGGGACGGTCAGGGAACCTCCACCTTCACCCCGCCCAGGTGAGTCTCAGGAACACGGGGGTCAGGGGTTCCTCCAGTGTCTGTTCCTGTAAACGTGCCAGAGGCAGGTGTCAGCAAGACAGGGGACCAGGGTGATGGGAAAGGTCCTGGGGCTAAGTTGGGGCTACTCTGATCTGCCCTCGCCCCCTAAGTCGCATGGACACCCGGAAGGAGACTTCTGTGGCTGCAGCACCACCCACTGGTAGAAAGCTGGAAAGACATGCGCTAAGCGGAGCAGGACAGAAACCAAGGCCCTGCCTCTGGGCCGCTTGTTGAGGTTATCCGAGCGCTGTCTGCGAGACCCAGGTATCTTCACTGGAGAGTGGCTGAGCTTTAGCATGGCTACGCTCACACGTGGGTAATGTGCATGCATATGTATTAATAATTTCTAATGGAAATGCAGCTTACTCTCACATCTGTCCACGTCTAAGCCTCGGATGGACCTGAGCTTTCCCACGGCCACAAAAGCATTCCTTCATTCACAGTACAGCCCCCCCCTCCCCCGCCGCCCCGGTCCACGGGGGATTCCTTCCAAGACCCTCACTGGAAGCCTGACACCACGGGTAGTCCCGAACCCTATAGATACTGTTTCTCCCCTACATACACACCTACGACTAAGTTCTAAGTTAGGCACACTAACTAATAATACCAACTGTAACAACATGCTGTAATAGAAGCCATGTGAACATGGTCTCTCTCTCTCTCTCTCTCTCTCTCTCTCTTAGTGTACTTCTTCCTGGGACCATGTGAGATGAGAAAATGCCTATGTGACAGCTGCAGGAGGTGAGTGACGTGGGCAGGTGACAGCGTTAGGCCGATATCTGATGGTGCATCAGAGGAAGGGTCATCTGCTTCTAGACCGTGG
This sequence comes from Felis catus, assembly GCF_018350175.1. Classification (NCBI taxonomy): domain Eukaryota; kingdom Metazoa; phylum Chordata; class Mammalia; order Carnivora; family Felidae; genus Felis; species Felis catus. The sequence continues at coordinate 4,125,410 of NC_058375.1, forward strand.
GTAAACCAGGGCAACTGAGACCGCAGACCAGGCGGGCTCTGACGCATGGAGCCAGGCTGCGCCTCAAGCGCCATTCGGGGGAGTAAGTCAGAGCACCTGCCCTCAGCCTGGGTTCGGATGACAAACAGGGCAATGCCTCACAGTGGCAGGTGCTCTGAAGAGGGCAGCATGGGATGGGGTGGGGGTGGAGGCGGCCCCACTCTGCCACACTCCCAAAGGCTCTCAGGGGCGCCTGGGTGGCGCAGTTGGTTAAGCGTCCGGCCTCAGCCAGGTCACAATCTCGCGGTCCGTGAGTTCGAGCCCCGCGTCAGGCTCTGTGCTGATGGCTCGGAGCCTGGAGCCTGTTTCCGATTCTGTGTCTCCCTCTCTCTCTGCCCCTCCCCCATTCATGCTCTGTCTCTCTCTGTCCCAAAAATAAATAAAAAACGTTGGAAAAAAAAAATTTAAACCAAAGGCTCTCATTGGGTGACCGCTCCACACACGCATCTGGCAATGAGCAGACGGCCAGCGGGAGTCCACAGTTTTCCAGGCCTCCGCCCAGATGTTGAGCATCCGGCAGGGACCCGACAAACAAAAGGCCCTCCCTTCGTGGGGTTTACACTCTAACGGGGTGCAAAAGGGGGCGAGCATACCAAAGATACAGGAGCAAAACACAGTGTTCCGGGAATACCTGGGAGCAAGGAGGGAGCTGGTCATCAGGGAAGGCCTGGATGGAGGCCGTATTTACAGAGACCGGAAGGAGGGGCGAGTCATGCAGATATCTGGAGGAAGAATAGCCCTGGCAGAGGGAAGAGGCAGTGCCAAGGCCCAGGGGTAAGAACACACTGGCCAGTTCACACAGCCACAGGAGGGCCAGTGTGGCCCCGGCGAGTGTTGAGAGGAAGGCACGGTAGAGGAGACCCAGGAACTGGCCGGTGCTCAGATCCGGAACCACCCAGCAGGCAGAGCCAACAGGATCAGCCGCCAGTGAGAAGGGAGTCAATGGGTGTAAGTAACTGAATGCCGCAGAGGTCATTTACGGAGGAGAGAGAGGCTGTGGGAGGAGCGGCCCAGGGAAAGGCCCAGGGTGTCTTTTTGGCCTTGTGAAGGTCAAGGGGCCAGTTAAGCATCCAGGTGGAGCCACAAGAGGCCCGGCTGGAAACAGAGCCCCGGGCCTACATGATGGTACTAAAGGCACAGACTGGATGAGGTCTCGAGGCGAGTGGGGTGGGGGTGCCCTCCCCGACTCAGAGCGCCAGAGAAGCCTCTCAGAGAGCAGCATCAGCACCCGTGCCAACATCTACCTGGAGCTGCCTGGGGCTCACATGTCCCCCTGAACCTGGAACTTCTACACCCCTATCCTGGGTCCGCCAGTCCAGAGGCATCTCCAAGCCAACGCGTCACAACCGTCCCTCCTGCGCCCAGGCTCCCTCCAGGGAGCGCAAGAGAAGCAGAGGCTCAAAGCACAGGTTTGAGGCCGATTCGTGGTCCAGACCTACCCCACACTCCCCCATGCGGCCTCGGGCAAGTAGGCGACCTCTTCTCTACGTCCTCACTTGTGCAATGGGGACGACGGGGCGTGGCGAGGATTATGAGTGGGAGCACTTCACAGCTTTGCAGAACATTAAGCACTTACTGACAGCAGTTACACAGGCCCTCCCCACCCATGTGGCCTCCCAAGGCCCCCCTCCTCCTCTCCCCTACCCTGAGGCTCTCCTTCCCAGTGTCCAGCCTCTCCCACCAGGCCTGCGGGGAACCCTCACTGTCTCTCTCAAACCCCAGGCCCCACAGGCTCAGGCCCACCCTCCCCACGGCCAGCAGAGGGCGTGCTCTGGACACTGCTGGGTTTGCCCCAGAACTCCAAGGGCTCCTGAACAAATCCAGAGTCCTAGCCAGGCAGACGAGCTCCTCCCTCACACCCAGCTCCTCCTGGGTGCCAATGTCCACCCAGCAAGTAACACATTCACCCCGGCCTGGTTTATCACACGCACGCGCACACGCACGCGCACGCGCACACGCACACGCACGCGCAGCTGCTGCTGTCATGTTCTCCTCGAGCCACCCCCGCCCCCGCCAGCATTCCTATCATCACAGCAGGTGGCTGGCAGAGGCCCATGGGGACACAGGTCACGGGACACAGGCACACAAAGGCCACGGCTTCCGGTGGTGCCGCATCTCTGCTGACCCCCAGGTGGCAGCGTGGCACAAGACAGAGCCCCTTCCCCAAGCAAGGTGGCTGGCAGGCCTCTGGAAGAAAGGTCAGGTCCCTTGGGGCTGGAGGGACGGTAAGAGGTGATGTCCCAAAGCCCCCAGCTGCCTTGGAGTCCCAAAAGCAGAAAGCCCGGCCCTCAACCCAGGCGGTCAGGGCTTTGCTGGCTCCGTACTTGCCCTGGCTCCCCCCTGCCAGGGGGTGGATGGGGCAGAGGAGGGGTCAGACCCAGTGTGGCCAGGCTGGGGATGGGGGTGGGGGTTTAGAAACCAAGACTTTAAGGAGGAGGAGTTTAAAGGCAGCTCTCAGCTCAGTCTCTGGCTGTCCCCTGTCCTCCCTCGCTGGGCCCCAAACCAAGCAACCTACCCAGGGCTTCTGGAAATCCCCAAGGCCCAGGGGATGAAGGAAGGGAAGACTCCAAGCAAACTCCTATCCTGACCCAAGAGTGGTGCAGTGCTGCATACAGAGGGATGCCAGGCTTCCTGGGCCCTGGAACCTTCCATGCAGCCGGCATGACGGCCCCCAGACACTTACCCCATTCTGGCTGTTACAGTGCCGGGTGCTGATGATGGCCCCTGCCTCCTCGATCATCTTCAGGATGGTTCCACCGTGGACATTGCCAGCCACGTTGGCATCATCCGGCCTCATGATCCTAGGCAGAGGAGAGAGAAGTAGGTTGAGGCTCCTGAGAAGGACGTCACTCATCAACAGTGACCACCTAGGGTGAGGAGAAGGTCCTCCAAAGAGACCAATGGCTCCCAAAGAAGGAAAGAGAACTTTCCATGAGTTTGGTCACAGTGGGCTGCTGACCCGACAGCCCCAGGCTAGAGGCCGCCGGGTCCTGTTTCCACGGGACGGAGGAGGGCAGAGGGCAGGAAGTTGTCCCCGAGAGCAACAGGCACCCAGCAGAGAAGGGGTGATAGCGGGGACCTTTGGCAGAGGCAGTGAGGTGGCGGCATGACTGTTGGGAGTTCCCAGCACTCCTGCCCTTCCTGCTTCCCAGGCTCCCCCAAAGACCTGGGGTTGAATGAGCAGGGCAGGGCTGAATGAGCATGAGGACACAGGCTGTGACCCCCTTGGACAGCGGACAAATTCCCAGGACAGGACCCCCCCCATCAGGACTCCCAGTGGGGCCGGCTGCCCTGAGAACTGGAAACAAGCCACAGCTCTAGGTACAAAGGCACAAAGTTCCACTGTAAGAGACATAAATCCTGGGGCCATCACGCCCAGCACGGTGACTAACGTTAACAGCGCCGCACTGTATGAAAGTTGCCGCAGTGAAAGCTCTCGCCACAGGGAAGAAACACGTGTCAGGTGATGTGTGTTAGCTAAACTCACGGCAGTGATCGTTTTGCAAAATGCACACACATCAAACCATCACCGTGGGGCGCCGGGGTGGCTCAATTGGTTGAGTGTCTGACTTCAGCTCAGGTCATGATCTCACAGTCTGTGAGTTCAGGCCCCACGTCGGGCTCTGTGCTGACAGCTCGGAGCCTGGAGCCCGCTTCCGATTCTGTGTCTCCCTCTCTCTCTGCCCCTCCCCCACTCGCGCTCTGTCTCTCTCTCTCAAAAATAAATAAACTTTAAAAAGTGTTTATTAAAAACTTGAAATGTTATTTAAGTTAATAAATGTTTATTAAAAATTTAAATGTTTTTAAAAACTTTTAAAAAACCCTATTGTTATCAACCTCTTTCCTTTGGAATTGTTTGCAATTTCGTGAAGGACAGACGGTCATTTCCACACAGAGAAGCTGGTCCTCCTGCGAGCACAGGTACCACAGAGGCTGCCGTAGGGCAGGGGCTGGCCAGGGAGAGCTGAGCTCCCGGGCTCTAGAGCGCTGGGGAAACTCGAATCCAGCCTTTCCCCTCGGGCCTCGCTTTGCCTGTCTGTAAAGCACAGCTGTGCCCGCCACTGTTGGTTGACCCACAGCAATGCTGTGCGACCTGGGAGAGAAGGGCAGAGGAGGAAGTGCTCACATCCGGCGGGACACTGAGTCAGGGGCTGATAAGGAAGCAGCCTGTGAGATAGGAGGCTGGCGATAGTGTCTGGAGTTGCAGACTGAGGGTCCCCCGAAACCCCACACCATCAACATCGGGCTGCCCCAGGATCCTGGGCAACTGGGAGCAAATGCCAGGAGCTCCAGACCACACGCTTGAGGCACGAAAGCTCACTGGGACACTTGCTGTCCCCCACCCTTCCTGGTCACCCTGGGTCCTGCACCAGGCACCGACCTAATTCCCCAGGCCAGCTGGCCACTCAGACACAAACCTCCCTCCACTGGACCTGATCCTGACCCAGCACTCTGCAGTTACCCTGAGCCCAGCTCACCTCCCCCCCCATCCCCTGGGTCCCCAATGGCCCCCCACTGCTCAAGGCCATTCACTCTGTCAGGGCCTTCCTCCCCAGTTCACTTCCCCAGGGCTCTCCCTGCCCACGCCCTGGTCCTCCCCAGGCACAAGTGAGGACAGCCGGGAGAACGTGTGGTCCCTCATTCAAGCTTCTGTTTTCCCATTTTTTTTAAGTTTATTAAATTTATTTATTTTGAGAGACAGAGAGAGAGCAAGCGGGAGAGGAACAGAGAAGGAGGGAGACAGAATCCCAAGCAGGCTCCACACCATCAGTGCAGAGCCCAACGCAGGGCTTGAACTCATGAACCATGAGATCAGACACTTATAACTGACCGAGCCACCCAGGAGCCCCTGTTTTCCCAGGTTTAATGCAGCCATGGGTATGAAAAGGGCTTCTCTTTCCTCTTCACTATTAAAAAAACAAGAAAACCCGGTGAGGCAAGCAGCACTGACCACAGCACCTGGTCGGGGAGGCATCTCTGCACCTGCCCATCTCCTCCTGCACTTAACCAGCCACTCATCCCCCTGCCTGGAGAGTCATCTTAAGCAGGAATCTAGTCCTCAATCACCTCTCTCATCTAAAGAATAAAGACTCACCTCACTAGTGAGGAACTTGAAGCCCTCAGGCATCTGGAACTACTCCTGTGTCATCATCAGCCACCGCCCTGGCCAAACCAGAGCATCGGCCAGGGCCTTCCTACCACCCTACCTGGATCCACCTGTCCCAGCAACATCCAACCTACGGTCTGGGAGGAAAGGGGACTCATCCACGAAGGGGGGCGGGAATAAGTAGACACAACCTCATGGAGGACAGCGCGGCATTCCCAAACTCCAAATGCACAGGCGGGCTCCGACCCAGCAATTCCAGCTGTAGGAGTGTGTCCCACAGATGTTTCCAAACGTGAGTAAACCTGTTTGTTGCCCATTGCATTCCGTGTAGCCAGCCTCACAGCAGACACCTTGAAGGCAAGCCCCGCCCTCCTGTTCCTTAGCCCCACATAGAGCTTTTATACTGGGTTGAACTGTGTCCCCTGAAAGATACGTTCAAGCTCTAGCCGCTGGAACCTGTGAATGGGGCCGTATTTAGATACGGGTCTTAGTGGGGGTGTCTGGTGGCTCAGTCGGTTAAGCGTTGACTTCGACTCAGGTAATGATCCCACGGCTCACGGGTTTGAGCCCCTTGTAGGGTTCTGTGCTGACAGCTCGGAGCCTAGGGCCTGCTTCAGATTCTGTGTCTCCCTCTCCCTCTGCCCCTCCCCTGCTCGTGCTCACTCTCCCTCTCTCTCAAAAATAAATAAACATTAAAAAAAAATTTTTTTATGTTTATTTATTTTTGAGACAGAGAGACAGAGCATGAACAGGGGAGGGTCAGAGAGAGAGGGAGACACAGAATCTGAAGCAGGCTCCAGGCTCTGAGCTGTCAGCACAGAGCCCAACGCGGGGCTTGAACTCACAAACCACAAGATCATGACCTGAGCCGAAGTCGGATGCTTAACCAACTGAGCCACCCAGGCGCCCCAAGATTTTTTTTTTAATGTTTCTTAATTTATTTTATTTTATTTTTTTTTAAATATTTTTTTTCAACGTTTATTTATTTTTTTTGGGACAGAGAGAGACAGAGCATGAACGGGGGAGAGGCAGAGAGAGAGGGAGACACAGAATCGGAAACAGGCTCCAGGCTCTGAGCCATCAGCCCAGAGCCCGACACAGGGCTCGAACTCACGGACCGCGAGATCGTGACCTGGCTGAAGTCGGACGCTCAACCGACTGCGCCACCCAGGCGCCCCCTTAATTTATTTTTGAGACAGAGAGAGACAAAGCGTGAGCAGGGGAGGGGCAGAGAGAGAGGGAGACACAGAATCGGAAACAGGCTCCAGGCTCTGAGCCATCAGCCCAGAGCCCGACGCGGGGCTCGAACTCACGGACCGCGAGATCGTGACCTGGCTGAAGTCGGACGCTCAACCGACTGTGCCACCCAGGCGCCCCCTTAATTTATTTTTGAGACAGAGAGAGACAAAGCGTGAGCAGGGGAGGGGCAGAGAGAGAGCGAGACAGAATCGGAAGCAGGCTCCAGGCTCTGAGCTGTCAGCACAGAGCCCAATGTGGGGCTGGAACTCACGGACCGCGAGATCATGACCTGAGCCGAAGTTGGACGCTTAACCAACTGAGCCACCCAGGCGCCCCTAAAAAAAAAATTTCTTTTAAATACAAACAGGGTCTTTCCAAATGTCATCAAGTTAAGATGAGGTCGTTAGGGTGTGCCCTAATCCAGTGTGCACAGCACCCTTTTGAAAAGAGGGAAATGGACACACGCCAGGGAGCAGGCAGAGACTGGAGTGATACATCCAGAAGCCCAGAAACGCAGGACGCCAGGAGCCACCAGAAGCTGGAAGAGGCAAGGAAGGATCCTCCCCTCGGGCCACCAGAGGGAGTGTGGCCCTGCCGACAGGAGGATCCGGGGCTTGTGGCTTGTGGCCTCCGGGCTGTGAGAACATGAATTTCTATTATAAGCCACCCTATGTGTGGTCATTTGTCCTGGCAGGACACTGACACTCACATTCACACTCAGGGGGGCTTTGCCCCATGCACAGAAAACAGCAGGGAGTGACAGGCGAGCCCACGGGACCTGCGGGTGTGGTGGCCTCCCCAGGCAGGGAGCCCAGGCCAGGGGGTGCCCGCACCACAGGGGGCTGTGGTCAGCCTGATTGTCACCCAAACATGTCAGCGCTACAACGTAACAGTGCTGCAGGAGTCCATGGTTACTGGGCTGGAGAGGCCTGCTTCCGTCTCCCACGGTGGAAGCTAGAATAGCTCTCTGAGGGAGAAGGCCGGCTCCACGCACAGCCAGATTTCCGGGATAGATAAAGTCTCCCGGATTTTTCACCTGCACCAAAGACCAGCAGAGCCTCTGGGGGGAGTTCAGGTGGGGGCACACGGGGCAGCCAGGGCTAAGGACACCTCACAGACTGTGCAGAAGGTCCCCGGGCCCATCCTTTCTAAATGAGGCTCAAAACAGAGAGGCAATGATGGGTGTCCTGAGCAGGAACAACCCCCAGGAGCTTCTGCCCTGACCTTACCCACAGCGGCAGCTTTCAAGCTTCCTTTGTGCTCAGCGCAGGGAACAGTCGCCTTGGCAGGGAGACAAGGAAGAATAGGGAGTGCCATTCCTGGTGCCCACGGGGTGGGCAAGTGCCTTGCCCATGGCACATGTGAAACCTCATGTTTCTATGGGGGCCTCTGCCAACCAGAAGCCCAAGTGACACTGCTTATCCCCTCTAATTTGCTGCCGAGGAAGGTTCCAGGAAAGTTCCTTCAGCCCCAGAGCCCCCCACCCACCCCCATCCCCTACAAGAGGCAAGGGAGGAGAAGTGGCTGGGCCAGGAAAAAGTCCCTGGGGCTCTTTCAGGTCCCAGAGCAGGCATGGGGTGGGGGGTGCCAATCACACCGAACACCCAGGCTCACACTTTGGCTGGGACAGGGAAATGAACCAGGAGAAGGCTCCAGGGGGTAGCAGACCAGCACCCACTGATCCTGAGAATGCAGAACCTTCGGGGGCTGAGCAGGCAGGACGCTCGGCAGAGCCCTGCCCAACCAGGGAACCGGCTGGCAAGAGAAAGAAACACAGTTGCCATCATTCCTGGGGCTCCAGCCAGGAGGGAGACCGCTGAGCCCCACGGCTCCACAGCCCCACTCTTCTGGGAACCCAGGGTCTGACCCTGCCGGGCCCCTAGGCCCCCAGGTGTCAGCAGAGACTGGACTTCCCGTCCCAGCCTCCGCTAACCACCTCACATCGGCCTCAGCAAGAATCAGGCCAGGCACAACTGTCCCTGGCCACACGAAGGGGCCGTGTCCCCTCTACATCGGACCCCTTCAAAGGGCCCCCAGATGGATGCCCCTAAGAGAAGGGGGCGGCGCGTGACTTTGCGGTACCTGCTCATCTGGGAAGCCATACCCGCTGGTTCGCCCCAGATCCCGGGTCCCGAGAGGCAAGGCGGCTAGCGGCGGCCAGAGCACCCACCCTTCCCCACCACAAGCACCGTCCCAACTCCCCGCCACACCAGGCTGCCCAATCTAACCAGGAAGAGGCTGCCTCCCCAATCTGATCCGAAGACTCTACCAAAGGCCAGCTGTCATAGCAACCTCGCTTTGTAAATAATGACAGCGGAGAAGTACATCTTCGAGCCCTCCCGCTGCTGTCCCTGAGATCAAGAAGTCACAGGTGCCTCTCTGAGAAGCCTCTAGGGGGCCCAAGGAGAGGGCAAACGCCCACCCAGACTTTTCTCAGCAGAGGCCGGGCCCCAGGCCTGGATCCCCTGCAAGCCTTCTGAGCCTCCCAAGACGCAGACAGGGGAGGGGGGTCTCGGGCCAGAGGGAGACTCACAGCAAGAGGTCACAGTTGGTGCAGAGCCCCACATCCTGCTCAGAGGGGCTGGCATCTGACACCTGTCCCCGAAGCTACCTCCTGGAGGTCGAGGATCCAGGTGACCCACTGGCTCTGCCAGCCCCGGCACTCCCCTGGCTGGCACCCCCACCCCCACACAGACCTGCCTCCTCCCCTCTCCGGTGCCGGGCTGCCAGGGACAGACCTTCCGTCTCCCCTCCCGCTGGGTGCCAGGCAAGCCGTCAGAGTGGCCGAGGAGCACGCGTGACAGCGGCAGTCGGGGGAGAGGAGGCCGGATGCGTAATTATTACCCCCGCGTCCCAGGGCACCTCCACACAAGGCCACTTTCCCCGGAATGCCGCAGCCAGGACCCTGGGCAGAACACAGCCTCCATCCATCGGGCAGGCTGATGGCCACCACCAATGAATGAACCTGCCCGCAAGCCACCTGAGAGAGTCCTTCCTGAAAACTGCCATCCCGGCTTGGCTCCCGGGCGCCGGTCCACCTCACCTGCAGGGCGACTCTGGCAGGTTTTGTGCTCGAGGGGTAAAGTGAGGACAGAGCAAGCTGGGCCCGCTGCTCACTCACACGCAGCCCTCACCGGAGGCCCGGCACGCTCCCGGCTCCCAGCGGCCTCCGTGAAGCGCAGACAAATTACGCCTAAAGGTCCAGGTACCATTGTCCCCAGTCTTCCCACGTTTGTGCGAAGAGAGAGAGAAGGAAAACTCCAGACTGACCAACAGCACAGAGCCTGGTTCCACAGGGAGGGAGGCCGGCCGGGGCAGGAAGTGGCAAGGCTGTCCTCGGGCGAGAGGGCCCCTGAAGGGATAAGGGGACCTGCCGACCCCACCCAAAATGTCTACCTGGAGGAGGGAGTCAGGGCAGAATCTGGGCGGAAAACCTTCCCCAAAAGCCTTCCCCGCCCACACCGCCTGACGGGGGCCCTGGCGGGACAGCAGACCTCCTTCGGCCTCTTGGCTGTCCCTGACGGTGTTGATCCTGAGTAGAAATGATCCCATTTGCAGGGAGGTCCGAGGACTATTCCTGTAGGACATGGCCTGGGGCCATCCTGCTCACTGCTGTGTCCCCAGCAGCTGGCACCGGGCCGAGCACACAGCAAAGTGCCATGAATAGGTGTCAAATCAGGGAGTGAACCAGTGCCTGGGAGACACAGAATGGACAGAGGCCCCCACTCCATCCGCCCTATTCCCCTCCGGTCAGCTGGGTGCTTAGGCCCTGCGTGCACGCGGCCAGCAGCCTGCCCCACGCCTCACCTGGACCAAGAGGTCAAAGGCGTTGCTCCCCAAGGCCACTAAGGACCCAGACTCCCATAGTGGGTTCTCGGTGCCCCCTAAGAGAGCCGTGTGCTGGGTCTGGTCAAACCCATCTATCACCTTCAGGTCAGAGAAAAGGCCCCAAGGCCACAGGTGCCCACTCTGGCCACGGGGCATCCCACAGCCATGTGTCCAGGCACCACAGCCCTTCCCACTCCACAACCACAACCAGGGACCCCCCCCCCCCCCCCGTAGCACCATCCCCAGCCATCCCACAGGTTCTTACAGCTTGGCTTTCTCCCTAAGACAGGCCTCGTCAGCTCCTTTCCTGAACACTTTTAGGGACACACCTCGCCGAAGCAGAAGCATGGTCTCTGTTAGCCCCTTCTGGAGCTGTGGCCAGATGGGACCAGAGGGGGGCCTCGGCCCGGATGCTATGCCCTTTGGACTTGGCCCCATTCCTCAATGCAGGCATCGCAGCCTCCCTAAGCAACGCTGGCTTCTCTCCCCCTTGGTCCCAACCCTGGGTGTGCTGGGCACACTGCCCACACCAGGCGACGGGTGGCCACCCCATCACTCCCATGACCTTTTCAAATCCCTTACAATCACAGGAAATTGAGTCGAAAGAGTCGCTGGAAACTACCCACTTCAGGCCCCAACTTTTACCTGTGAGGAAAGCAGGCACACAGAAGGCCGGAGGCTTGCCCAGGCCCACATCAGGTAGACCTGGGGGACTGGGCGCTCGGCACCTTCACGATGGCGTCCTGGGAGGGGGCCGGGCCCGGGGCCAAGGGAGACGCACCCTCCTGCACGCTGCGGACCTACCATCAAAACACCACCCAGGTGACGCAGTTGACGACGCACATGCAGATGAGAACCGGGCACGACTTGCCCCACCAGGTTCGTTCTCAGTTATGGAAAGATCGTGAAGATACACAAGAGAAACAGTCCTCACGGGAGCACACGGGGGGTCCTGTAACCAGCGGGAACCTGAACGAGGGCTCTGGGATCGAGAAGTCAGCCCGCGCTGGGCTGGGCTGGGCTGGGCTGGGCTGACGGAGCACACGGTGCTGTGACGCGGGGCTGGCCATGCAGGAAGAGGCACCCAAATCCACGACCGGGAAACGCTTTGAAACAAGCCGCTGAGTTAAGACCCTATTGTCACCATTAGAGGGAAGACAGTTTTCAGACTCGGAATGACCCACTAATGACAGGCACGATCAATTACTTAACATCTGGATACAGGGATACAACCTAAACCAGAAGAACCAAGATTTTAAAAACAAACAAACGAACAAAAAAACCGAAACAGAGAAAGGGAATGAGGGAAATCTGCAGGAAGTGACACAACCAGGGGCACCTGGGTGGCTCAGTCGGTTGGGCGTCCAACTTCGGCTCAGGTCAGAATCTCTTACTCTGTGACTTTGAGCCCCCGCGTTGGGCTCTGTGCTGACCGCTTGGGGCCTGGAGCCTGCTTCGGGTTCTGTGTCTCCCTCTCTCTCTGTCCCTCCCCTGCTCATGCTGTCTCGCTCTCTGTCTCTCTCTCTTAAAAATAAACATAAAAAAAAAATTTTTTTTAATGACACAACCAAGTAAAATATCTAAGAGTCCACCATGGCTCAGTCAAATCAGCAAGGACCATACCTCACCTCCGCAGGCCTCCACAGCCACGCCGACCGAGCCATTAACAGACCTTTCCACAGAAAGGAATCGTTTGTTGTCAGCCTCATGAGTAAATAATTTCAAAGTTAAATAACCGTGAGGTGGTTCCTCATTTTCTAAATTAACCAAGAACTATTTAAAAAAAAAATTTTAACGTTTATTTATTATTGACAGACAGAGAGAGACAGAGCATGAGCAGGGGAGAGGCAGAGAGAGGAGGAGACAGAATCCAAAGCAGGCTCCAGGCTCTGAGCTGTCAGCACAGAGCCCGACGCAGGGCTCGAACTCACAAACTGTGAGATCATGACCCGAGCCAAAGTCGGACACTCAACCGACTGAGCCGCACAGACGCCCCAACCAAGAACTATTTTAAACGATACAACCAGACATCCGGAAAGGTTCACAGCAACATTATTCGTCGTAGCCAAAAAAGGTGGGAAGGACCCAGATGCCCATCACAGATGAACGGATAAATAAGAAGTGGTCTCTCCAAGCAATGGGATATGATTTGACTCTAAGAAGGAATCAAGTAGTAATGTATACTACCACATGGAAGAATCTTGAACAAGTGCTGAGCACAAGAAGCCAGTCACAAAAGGCCTGATTCTATCCACAGGAAACGTCCAGAACAGGCAAATCCAGACTGGTGGTTGCCAGGGCCTGGGAGAGGTGAATGGGGAGTGATAGCTAACAGGCACAGCGTTTATTTTGGGGGTGAATAAAATGTTCTGGAATTCAAGAACTGTGATGGTTGTACAACCTGATGAATATACCAGAAAACACTGAACTGTCCTCAAGAGTAAATGAACTTACAGGACATGAGTTGTATCACGATAAAGCTGTTACACCTGTTTGCAGACAGCTGTGGAGAAACAGGCCCATCCCTCCACTTCCAGAGCTTTCTGCGTTGGCCAGACCTCCAAAGAGTCACTTGGCCGAGGAAGAGCGCTCTGGGAATGTAGCCCAAAGAAAACCACACACAGCTGGACATGGCAGGCTGCAGCCACAGTGTTTCTGATACTAAACAAAGTCCAGCTAGCTCAGGGGCCCTGGGCATGGGCGAGGTTGCGTCTGGTGTGCATTTCTCTGGAATTAAGTGGCAACCCTTCTGTTCAGCTTTCAAAGGCATCCGGAAGCTGACAAAGGTCGAGAGACGCATCAGGCTCTCTGCTGTCAGCTTGAAGCCTGCTTCTGATCCTCGGTCCCCCTCTCTCTCTGCCCCTCACCTGCTTGCCCTGTCTCTCTCTCTCTCAAAAATAAAAACATAATAATAATAATTTTTAAAAACTTAAAAAAAAAAAAAGAGTAAGAGGCAAGCCACGGACCGGGAGGAAACGTTTACAAAACACGTATCTGATGAAGGACTTGTATCCAAAATAAATGAAGAGCTCTTAAAATTCTATGATAACGACCAACATGAAAACGGGCAAAAGGTATGGACACCTCATGAAACAAGACACACAGACGGTAAATAAGCATATGGGAAGATGTGCACCATCACAGGCCACCAGGGGACTGCAAATTAGAACCACGGCAGTGACACCACTGTCAGGAGTGGAACAGCAGGACCTCTCTCACTGCTGGTGGGGACGCAACACGGTGTGGCCGCTTTGGAAGACGGTTTGGCAGTTTCCTACAAAACTAACTACCCGGGGTGCCTGCGGGGGGGCTCAGTTAGGCGTCCAACTTCAGCTCAGGTCATGATCTCTCAGTCTGTGAGTTCGAGCCCCGCATCGGGCCCTGTGCTGACAGCTTGGAGCCCGGAGCCTGCTTCAGATTCTGTGTCTCCCTCTCTCTCTGCCCCTCCCTTGCTCATGCTCTGTCTCTCTGTCTTTCAAAAACAAATAAATGTTAAAAAAAAATTTTTTTAACCGAACTGTACCCTTTAATTTTAACTAACTATATTCTACTCTCTACTGCATTAATGATGTAAAATTTAGTAGGTACATGGAAGCAATTAAAGAAAAATCAAGTAAAAAAAACTATTGTTGGTTTGAATTGTTGGTTATTGAATTAAGAATCTTAGTGGGGCGCCTGGGTGGCTCAGTTGAGCGTCCCACTCTTGATCGCAGCTCAGGTCAGATCTCACGGTTTGTGAGTTCGAGCCACACATCGGGCTCCACACTGACAACACACAGCCTGCTTGGAATTCTTTCTCTCTCCTTCTCTCTCCCCTCCCCCACTCGCATGCACTCTCTCTCTCTCAAAACAAACTTTAAAAAAAAAGAATAAAAATTAAAAAAAAAGGATCAATAACCACGATCGAGTGGGATTTGATCCAGAGACTCAAGGATGATTCAATATCCTACAAATCAATCAACGTGACATACCACAAGAACAAAAAAATGAAGGAAGAAGTGAAATTGACCAAAACAAATCATACAAATACTGTATGATTTCCCTTATGCGTAGAATCTAAAAAAATAAAACAAAAAACCAACAAGATAACAGACTCATAAATAGAGACAAATATCAAGAATAGTGTAATAACTCCGTATGGTAACAGACGGTCACGGCACTTAGGGTGAACATTTCGTCACGTATGTAAATGTCCATCCACTATGTTGTACACCTGAAACTAATACAATAGTGTGACAACTACGCTCAATTAAAAAAAAGAATATTGGCAACATGTTTCAGATACCACGGGATCAATTAGGCAGCTTCAGGCTGGCTTGTGAGTGTTACCACCTCAGCTTTCATAAGGCACACGACATAGTGGGCTCAGCCTGTCATCAACGGAGGCAGAGCACCAATCAAACAGGACTTAGTTTCCTGAGACACGGGAGGACACCAGAAAGCAGTGTCGCCGTTAAAGCTCTGGATTCCAAACACAAGCCACATCTGAGCGAACACAGCACCAGCACAGCCAAAAACACACACAAAAAGTGTGGCATTTACTGAGAATGATGGCCACCCACGCTCGCTCACCCTGATCAGTTACAAGGCTACAATTTCCATCTGCTAAGTGCCCACAAGGTAATGAAATATTTAGCTGGCTCGAAGAGAGACTGAATTGGAAGCCTGGGGACTTTCAATAGGTGGAGAGAGGGGCAGGGTACGTCTCCAGCATGCCCCCTACAGACCCCAGCTGGGGTGTGCCAAGGCAGGCCAGGACAGGGGTTGAGGGATCAGAAACGAACCCCAAGCATTTTCCAGTCCCGTGCCCTGAATGACAGCAAAGCACTCACACCAGGTGCCCTTCTAAGACCCATCAGACAAATCTTACGGGGGCGAGGACTTCAGGGTCTTCTCCCAGACCCAGGGAGCAACGCCCTGACCTCGCGGCATCAGGACACGCATGTTCCCTAAGGCTCAGAGACGCCCTCAGCATCGTGCTGACTTTGGGAGACACATCACACCTTAGACTTTTAATCCTACCCATTCATAAGCCAAAGTAAACAACAGGCCATTTCTGGGGCAGCGGGCGGGCTGGAGCTGTCTCCACCACCTGCCCCCTCCCTTTACAGCAGCATTTGCCCCTGGTCAGGGCAGGCGATGAGGTACAGAGAACTCGGTGTCAAGACCTGGGTTTCAGTGTCCACTGGTCACTCCCGCACTCGGTTTACCCTATCCTTAAAATGAGGGTGATTCCTGTGCACCCCCCCCCCCCGGGGCTGAGAGCTACGCAAGCGAGCTTGAAGGGTGCAGGGTGTAGATGGGAGCCGGGGCGAGCTCTCAGAACGCAGGTTTTGCCCCTGAACACAGGGCCGCTCCCCTGTCAGCTGATGTCAGGCTTTGCTCCACATCAAGACGGTGAGAAAATAAGTTTTATTACAAAAGCAGTTCTTTCTCCCGATGCTTCAACCTCCCAGTCTGATGTTATCTCCCCGGCTGGATTAAAATTCTGATTTGCTAGGGCGCCTGGGTGGCTCAGTTGGTGAAACATCTGACTTTGGCTCAGGTCATGATCTCGCAGTTCATGAGTTCAGGCCCCATGTCCACCTCTGTGCTGACAGCTCAGAGCCTGGAGCCTGCTTCGGATTCTGTGTCTCCCTCTCTCTGTCTCCCACTCACACTCTGTCTCCCTCTCAAAAATAAATAAACATGAAAAAGAAAATTCTAATTTCCCTGGGGCACCTGGGCAGCTCAGTTAGTTAAGCATCTGACTTTGGCTCAGGTCATGATCTCTTAGTTCGTGAGTTCAAGCCCCTCATTGCATCGGGCTGTCTGCTCTCAGCTGTCTGCTCTCAGCACAGAGCACGCTTTGGATCCTCTGTCTCCCTCTCTCTCTGCCCCTCCCCAGCTTGTTCTCTCACTCTCTCTCTCTCTCTCTCTCTCTCTCTCTCAAAATAAATAAATAAACTTAAAAAAAAAAGGCCCTAAAATTCTGATTTGCTTGTTATGTCCAATGTCCAATTAAATGTCTCACAGGGCCACAGGGCACACTCAAGGCCATGACTGCTACAGGCAACTTCCCACCTCCCAGGGTTTTTAAACACCCTTTATTATTTTTTTATGTTTATTTATTTATTTTTAGTTATTTTTTAATTTAAAAAAATTTTAATGTTTTTATTTGCTTTTGAGACAGAGAAACAGAGCACAAGCAGGGGAGGGGCAGAGAGAGAGGGAGACACAGAATCCGAAGCAGGCTCCAGGCCCCGAGCTGTCAGCACAGAGCCCGACGTGGGGCTCAAACCTATGGACTATGAGATCATGACCTGAGCCAAAGCCCGATGCCCAACCGACTGAGCCACCCAGGCGCCCCAATGTTTATTTATTTTTGAGAGAGAGGCAGAGACAGAGTGCAAGCAGGGGAGGGGCAGAGAGAGAGGGAGACACAGAATCCGAAGCAGGCTCCAGGCTGTCAGCACAGAGTCCAATGCGGAGCTCGAACTCACAAACTGTGAGATCATGAGCTGAGCCTAAGTTAGATGTTTCACCGACTGAGCCACCAGGCGCCCCATAAACACCCTTTATTATTTTTTAATGTTTATTTTTGATAGAGAGAGACATGAACAGGGGAGGGGCAGAGAGAGAGAGGAGACAGAGGATCAGAAGCAGGCTCAGCACTGACAGCAGCGAGCCCAATGTGGGACTCAAACTCACAAACTTTGAGATCATGGCCTGAGCCGAAGTTGGACGCTCAACTGACTGAGCCACCCAGGTGCCCCTTAAACACCCTCTAGACGGGCAGTCACGCCTGCTGGACCTGCCCCCACAGCAAGCCCAAGCCTAAGGGAGGAAATTCAGGGCACCAGGGGGTTCTGCCTGTCTGGCACAGCCCAGGAAGTTCCCCAACGGGGACCTGCCGCACGGGAGGCCTGTACTCGAGGCTGCCACCTGCCTGGGACAGGCTGGTCACAGCAGGACGCTGCAAGGGGGCGGGGAAGGCCGGAAGGGGGCGGGGTTGGTATTCAGGGAGGGGAAGCGGAACCACAAGACCCAGGCTGAGACCCCACACAGCCGCCAGGAAGCGCAGCCTAGTCCTGAAATGAAACCACGTGTGTGATGAACACTCCACATTCTACAGGGCGCAACTTTTACTGTCGGTGGACTTTTGCTTCTGTCCTCAGGGTCAGGGATAACCCGGGGGTGCGGGCCAGGTGTGTGGCTTCAGCCCTGCACTTACCAGCCTGGGACCCCGACAAGTCCTGGGACCCCGACAAGTCCTGGGACCTCGGAAGAAGGGGCGGGTCCACCTCAAAAGAACAAAGCTGGACCCTTACCTCACAGATTCAAAATAGGTAAAGCTCTGAACAGAAGGGCTGAGGCTGAAAGAAAACATGCAGGTAAGGCTCTGTGACCCTGAGTCTGGCAACGGTTTCTCAGGCGCGACGATAAGAGTACAAGCAACCAAAGAATAAAAAACCGAAACTAGACTACATGAAAATGTCAAAACTGCGCTTCAAGGGACGCCTGGGTGGCTCAGTCGGTTGAGCGTGTCTGGCTCGTGACTTTGGCTCAGGTCATGATCTCACGGTTCGTGAGGTTGATCCCTGCATCCGGTTCTGTGCTGCTGGCATGAGGCCTGCTTGAGATTCTCTGTCTCCCTCTCTCTCTCTGCCCCTCCCCCACTCATGCACGAGCATGTGTGCTCTCTCTCTAAATAAACATGCAAAAGTAAAAAAAGGTTTGTGCTTTAAGACAGAACATCCAAAGCGAAAAGACTGAACGGGAGAAAATCTCTGCAAACCGTGTATCTGAGAAGGGTCTTATCTCTAGAATACAGAAGGAAGTCTTAACTCAGTAACAGAAAGACAAATATGCCAAATGAAAAACAGGTAAAGAAACAAAACAGCCAAACTGTACAAATGGCTGATAAGCACTCAGCATCATTACTCATCAGAGAAATTCAAATCTAAGCCACAAGGAGATAGGCGGCTGCAATCCAAAAGGCAAATACCCAGCACGGAGGGGGATGTGGACCGCCCCCGCGCTGCTGGGGGAGGGGGGGAAACAGCCCAGTTGGAAAACGCCCCGGAAGTTGAACAGAGTAAGCGCATGACCCAGCAATTCGACTCCTACTCACACGGCCTCTGACCCCCAAGGTGCGGGTTCTTCTCTTCTGCACCACCAGCTGGGTGTCCTACAATTCAACGCGGTTCTGACGCTAACAGCCCAGAGGTAGCGCAGACCCCATCCAAAGTTCAAGGGCTCCAGGCTGTCCCTGCTTCCACGCCCCTCTCAAGTCCCAGGCCGCCTGAACTTCTGACAAACTGGCTCTAGACTCTGGGGTTCCCACAAAAATCTCCTCCGGTTGGATCATTTGCTGGAGCAGCTCACAGGACTCAGGCAAACTTTGCTTTATTCACATTGACCGGTTTGTTGTAAAGGATTCAGCTCAGGAACAGCCAGATGGAAGAGGCGCATAGCACAAGGTGTGGGGTGGGGCCGGCACGCTGCCCTTCCGACACCTCCATGTGTTCGGCAACCTGGAAGCTCTCCCAACTCCACTGTTCCGGGTCTTTATGGCGGTCACGATGGAGGCATTGGTGATTAACTCAACCTCCAGGCCTCCCTCCCCCCACCGCCATCCCCAGATAGGAGGTGGGGCTGAAAGTTCCACCCCTGTAAGGCAGCCTGCGCCAGGCTGGCCACCAGTCCCCATCCTGAAGCTATCTAAAGGGCTCCCGGCCACCTCGCATCTCATCAGCATACCAAAGATACACTCTCACTGGAAGAATTTCAAGTGTCTGAGGAACTCTGTGCCAGGACCCAGGGATAAAGACTAAATACCTTTGTCTTATTAAGCCACACTAGGTATACATTCAAGAGACATCAACGCGCACGTCCACACAACAGCTTGGACAGGAACATTCATAGTAACGTTATGCATAATAGATGAAAGGTGGAAACACGGCGAGGTCCATCAGCTGGCAAATGGACATGCAAAATGTGGCATGTCCCCGCACGGTGAATTATTATGAAAGAAGCATGGATACACGCATGATGAAAACATCACGCTATGTGAGAGAAGCCAGATACAAAACACCATGTTGCATGATTCCACTTATCTGGAATGTCCAGAAGAGCCGAACTTGCCCAGAAAGAAAAATAGATGGAGGCGGTGTAAAAATTAATAAAAATTGAATTAACAAAAAATAAAAAAATATTTATTCGGGTCAGGTCATGATCGCACGGTTCGTGGGTTCGAGCCCTGCGTCAGGCTCTGTGCTGACAGCTAGGGGCCTGGAGCCTGCTTTGGATTCTGTGTCTCCCTCTCTCTCTGCCCTTCCCCTGCTCCTGCTCTGTCTCTCTCTCTCTCAAAAATAAAAAAATAAACATAAAACAATTTTTTTTAATAAAAAAATTCATAAGCCTCGTTTGTAATGGAGTCGGGAGGCCAGCAGGGGGAGGTCTCACACCCCGCAGACCCAGCAGAGGAGAGGTAGCCTCAGGTCCCACCACACCCCTCCTGCTGGACCACAGGCAGGCCCCAGAAAGGCTCTCCTCCAGCTCCAGCAACAGCCCAGCCAAGGAGAGATTGCCAGAGCTCAGCCAATGGGAAGCCGCTACACTTCCAACTCCCGGTTTGCTCCAAAGGACAGCCCTCCCAGGCTGCCCACCCCTTCCCTCTAGAAAGGTTACTCTGTTCTCCAGACTTGCCAGCGGTTTCACAGAAGCTTGCTTGTCTGGAGTTGTAATTCTCTGCTCTTCCCAAAGAAATCCATCTTTGCTGGCTAAACTGTACCCTTCAGTGGATGAGTCCTATGGAACACGGATTACGTTTCGATAAATAAAGCTGGTACGAAGTAGAGGGTGATATACTCACCGAACAAAGTTTCTGTAAAGTTTGAAATAAACACAGGAAGGCCACGGTAACAGCACAACGTTGTGCTGCTGAAGATGAGCCCATCGTGCGAGGACAGCTCTGCTGCCCTACGTAAGCTTCTGGTCCAAAAATCGCAGCTGGAGCCCCTGCCCCCACGGCCCCAGACTCCTCGACAGCGGGTGCCAGGGAGGGATGAACGCGCACAGCTGTTGGCACGTGCGGTGCTTCAATTTCCACACCTGCCTCCTTCCCTCAAAGATGCCAGCTGCCCAGAGCCCAGAGCCCACCAATCCCGAAAGCCTACCTCCTCCAACAAAGCCTGGGGGGGGGGCTTTGACTGGGCCCCGGCAGGGAAGCATGCTAGGTTTCCACTTGGATGAACACATTAGCGTGCATGCTCAGTCAGGCAGTTCACTGAACACCCGGTGCCCCGATGGCCCCTCCAAACCGTCAACAATAAATCCTGAGTCATGTGGCCCACGGCTCCAGGGCGGGCTGCCCAGTCTGCCTTGCACACTGGACACCAGCAGGAAGAAGGCGCTGCTGTGGGCACAGAAATGTCCTTGTCATCCTACCTTGCAGTGATACAGGGTCGAGAGAGCAGATTAGACCTGGTTTCAACAGCCTGGACGGAAGCCCAGCATTTCTCCCCAGGACCCTGGGAGCTCCTGGGCCCCAGATGCTCCCAGGTGGCTGCCTGCCTGCTGAGCTCACGGAGGTGGAGGCGGAGGCGGAGGGTGTAGACTAGCAGCTTCATCTTGCAGCGAGTGGTCAGTTCACCCAGTTCTCAGCACAAGGCTTAGCAGCCCCCACTCCCATCTCCCCAGGGGGCCTGACCCCACCCAGAGCCCTCCAGACAGGAATGCAGATGTCCCTCTCCCCGGAGCCTCCTCCTGGGGCTGCCCCTCCTCCCATCAGTCCACAGTCAAACTGGCAGTTCTGCTTCCGGAAGCATCTCACAGGATGCTTCTCTGCAACCCCAGTGACGCAAGGAATTCATGACTTGGCCTGAAGTCAAAGAGCTTGGCTCTCTCCTGAGCAAAGGAGGAAGGTGACAACAGGCCCACCACCTGTCTGCGGGATAGCAGCGTGACCATTCACAGAGGAAAAAGGCACAGAGTGGAGTCGGGAAGCTAGAAGGGGAAGCTACAGCACTTGGCGTCAATGACAATTACAGATTCCAACAGAAGGATCAGCTCAGTGCCTCCACGGAAAACCCTGTACCTTGCATCTTCCACAAGAACTTGACCACCCCTGCAACCCAGCCAATGGGAAATCCTCATCCCCCTGGGCTCTGGCTTTTCTCCAGTGGACTTTCACTCAGAACCCCCCTCCCAACTTCCTCCTCCTCCACCTCCTCCCCCCTCCCCATAACATTCCTTGCCTTTGTTGGACTTGCCACAGCTCGCTTGTCCCAACTTGCAACTCTCTGCTCTTCCCAAATAAGCCCGTTTTTGCTGATAAAATAGCTGACTTTTCTTATTTCTAAGGTTACCATTTTTTTGGTGATCAGAAGTGGGATCCAGAGGCAACCCCCCAACAACTCCGGGGCTGGTGGACACAAAGGTGCCAGTGCCCCCAAAGCCAACACGGGTCACGGCTTTCTTGCTGACCCTGGAGTGCACGGGCAAGTTTTCTCCTGGATTTCAAGCTCCACTCTCTTTGGGTGTGAGCTCTCCTGGCTGTACTCAGGATCTATTTTAAGGCTTTGCCCTTTCAGAGTTCTCACTTGGACTTTGGTCGGACTTCTGTTTGGGACTGTGCTGTGTAGGACGTTTGCTTTCTGCTTTCTGCTTCAGATTCTGTGTCTTCCTCTCTCTCTGGCCCTCCCTGCTCGCCCACTGTATCTCTCTCTCTTAAAAATAAATAAACATTAAAAAAAAAAAAAACTAAAAAAAAAAAGGGAAAAGAAACAGGATCCCAGGCATCAAAACTGGGGACGCCCATCCCCCGTTTCTGGGATACACTTGGTTTTATGTTTAAAAACTATGGTCCCCCCAAAAAAAATTTAAAAAAAGAATAATAATAAATAAATAAAATAAATAAATAAATAGAAACTATGGTCCCTCCTCATGCACAGTTCTAATTAAATGGACCACCTTTTTTAAAAAAATTTTTTTTTTTAATGTGTATTTATTTTTGAGAAAGAGAGAGAGAGACAGAGCTCGAGCAGGGGAGGGGCAGAGAGAGAGGGAGACACAGAATCTGAAGCAGGCTCCAGGCTCTGAGCTGTCAGCACAGAGCCTGACGCGGGGGCTCAAACCCATGGACCGTGAGATCATGACCGGAGCTGGAGTAGGATGCTCAACCGACTGAGCCACCCAGGCGCCCCTTAAATGGACCAACTTAACCAAAAGTAATTTAGAACATCAGTGGCCATTATGGGGAACTTTTCAGCTCCACAAACTTATGCTTCTCAAAACTAAACTGGATAGCCAGGCTCTAAAACTGTCATGACTGAATGGGATGTCTATCTGGACTGGAATTCTGAAGGTTCCAAACATTATCAGGAATCCAGAACTGCCTCTGCAAAACACACTTTCTGGACTGAGGTAAACGAACAGTTAAAGACAAAGAGGCTTCAGGGCACCTGGCTGGCTCAGTGGAGCCTTCGACTCTTGGTCTCTGGGTTCTGAGCTCAAGCCCCACACTGGGTACAGTTTCCATAAATTAATTAAATTATGTGTGTGTGTGTGTGTGTGTGTGTGTGTGTATAAACAAAAAGGCTTCTGGGGCCTCCTCCCCCCATCCCGTCCTCTTTGTCTCAGGGCACACGGCAGACACCTCGCGCTCCAGGCCCACCGTCCTCCTTCCCTTCTGTACCACCTTCACCTCCTCTACATCCTCAGTTTCCCCATTCCAATTCCCTTGCCGATTTTCCATTTTCCTTTGACTCTCTGCCTGCTTCTTCCTATCCTGAACCTATTCAAACATGCCTCTTTGGGCCTGGGTGTCTCAGTTGGTTGAGTGTCCGACTCCTGATTTCGGCTGAGGTTTGTGGGTTCAAGCTCCACACCAGGCTGTGCTGACAGCATGGAGCCTGCTTAGGATTCTCCTCTCTCTCTCTCTCTTTCTCTCTCTCTCCCCCTCCCCCTCCAAAATAAGTAAATAAACATTTTAAAATATATTTGAAAATAACAATAAATAAAATAAAATGCACCTCTTTAAAGCTAAGTCTCCTTTGGGTCCTATAAGGATCCAAATAAACCCCACATTTCTTACATTCCCTAGACTAAGGCTGAATTTTGAGCCATAGTTAAAGAGTTTCCTAAAGTGACGAAGGACCCCCCCCCCACGGGTTTGCTGAAGAATTTAACACACGTATTCAAACTTGCCAACCTAGTTTCTCAGAGTTATATCAATTAGTCCACATGGCTCATAGGTGAGGGCCAGGCCAAACTCTGGATGAAACTAGCCCAATGGGATCATCCTAAAAGGGAAATAGAGAAACAGACCCCTAACTCTGGCAAGATGCTAGAACACTTCCTGGAAATCTCCAGGGAGCAAGTATAGTAGCCTTTCCTAAAACTGTTGGTTGGAACAAAAGTCAGGCTTGCACACAAAAGCCTGATGAACCTGTTCATGACTATTATAATCAACTCCAAACTGTCTTTAAAGAAAATTCTGGTCGTCCCTTAGATGTTGAATCCACCCAGGAAGCACTTAACTATGTTTATGAATGGGCTGAACTGGGATTTTTTTTTTCTTTTAGTTAAAAGGACCAGGATGGAATGGGAAACTATGTCCACTCCCAACTGAGTTCGTCTGGCAAACCCGCTCACTTACACCTGTGATGAGTCTCCTAATAAACCACTAAACTTCTCAGTTTTCAATTCCAGCAAATGAAGTCCATGAACAATATCAAAACCTCCTAGTTTTGGCTATTTCTGCAAAGGGCCAGGACATTGGGATAAAACTGCTATCATGTTGGGGCGCCTGGGTGGCTCAGTCGGTTGAGTGTCCCACTTCGGCTCAGGTGATGATCTCGCGGTTCGTGAGTCTGAGCCCCACGTCAGGCTCTGTGCTGATGCCTCGGAGCCTGGAGCCTCCTTCGGATTCTGTGTCTCCCTCTCTCTCTGCCCCTCCCCCACTCACACTCCGTGTGTGTGTGTGTGTGTGTGTGTGTGTGTGTGTGTGTGTCTCTCTCTCTCTCTCAAAAATAAACAAACATTAAAACTGTTATCACGCTAAGCGCTGTGGGCACCACATCCCTCCAGCCGGTCTTTCCAACGTCCTCCTAATTCCCAACGTTGGGCTCCAAGGAGCTACAGGGGCTCTTGACACAAGCCACCGGCTGCTATGAGGGACTCCAACTTGCCCTCTACAGGACTTTCGTCTAGGACCTCCGAGCAATAAGTAACGTGGTCATCCCTCGACACCTGCTGCCCCTCTCACCACTGCACGCTAGTGACATCTGTTCCCAGAGAAAGCCAGTTTTTCAGCGTATTTGATCCATGCGGTGCATCTTTGGTATTCCAGTTGGTAAGGATAGCCACTATTGTCTTTATTTTCACTTGGGAGCATAAACACACTTGGACAGAAATGCCCCAGGGTTCCAGAGGGTCCTCACTTTTCAAAGATCTCAAAAGCTGACTTGGATGATATAAAGTTTTCTGTAGGCTCTACTTAATATGATACATAGATGATTTGGTTCTCCGACGCCCTTCTCAAACCTCTTCACAAGAAGACAGCATCCACCGGCTACAACTTTTGGCCTTAACGGGACAGAAAATCCCCCGAAGAAAAACTGCAGTTTGCTCCAATCCGGTTTGATTCTAGGAAACCTGATCTCAGAACAAGAACTCCATTTGGATCAGGCAGTCTTCCTGAACTTCCCAAAACCTAAAACTAAGCACCAATTACAAAGTTTTCTGGAATTGGCTGGCTAGTCAAAATTGGGTTCCAAACATCTCTCTTACGGCTCAATCTCTATATGCTCTACTTAAAAAATGAAAGATCAGGGGCTCCCAGCTGGCTGAGTCGGTAGAGCACGCGACTCCTGACCTTGGGATTATGAGTTCGAGCCCCACATTGGGCATAGAGCTTACTACATGTATAAAAGTGAAAAGGAAAAAAATGAAAGGTCAGGGAGACATAGCTTTGGGGACTTTAAGGAAAAGCTTAATAAGACCCCTGCCCTCAGATATCCTAACTCTTTTTTTTATAAAGTTTATTTACTTTGAGAGAGAGAGGGAAAGAGAGTGTGAGTGGGGGAGGGGCAGAGAGCATCCCAGGCAAGCTCTGACTGTCAGCGTGGAGCCCAACTCCACAAACTATGAGATCATGAGCCCAATACCAGGCTGGAACTCACGAACTATGAGATCATGACCTGAACCGATATATCGAGGGTCAGACGCTTAACCAACTGAACCACCCAGGCGCCCCAGCTACCCTAATTGTTAACTCCCCTTTTCCTCTGTGTAATGAGAGGGAATGGAATGCCTTAGAATACTCATCCACAAAAACACAGGGACCGTCTTCGACCCACAGGGTATGGAGCCAACAACCGGGCCCTACGGCACGGGAATATCCCCTCACGGCCATTCCTGCCACTAACTACCCTGTTAGTTGAGGCCGCTGAAGAAAAAAATCAGGGGACCCACTTCAGCCATCCTTGTATTTTGGCCAAGGGTGAAACCACAAACATTTATGCCAACAGCACGCCTTTGGGGCAGCTCATGGCTTTGGAATGTTGGCCAACAGTGAGGCTCCCTTACCTCGACTGGGAATGGGGTAAAAACTGGCTCCCGGCTCCAAAATTTATCAGGTGCCGCGCTGCTGGCTGCTCTGCCTACGAGTGAGGCTCCTGGGCATCCCCGGAGACCAAAGGAAACCACCTTGCAGTATTTCTGCCAAAAATGATGCTCTTAAGGAAACCGACAGCCAAATCTGTCCCGGTCCCAAGGGATGTCGTCCCAAGTGATAATTTGCAAAATTCAACAAGAGATACCCAACAACTGGCCCCAGAGAGGGAAAAACAAAACAAGACTGGAAATCTATTCATTGTTGGCTCAATAAAGAGAGGGAACTCTGGTTCGAACCGAATTAACAATCTGGCCCTACCAGAAATTCTAAACTTCCCACTACTTGCCTCCATACATGCATTGAACCATTGGTCTACTGACAAAATGATAGTGTTGGTGAACCAACATTGGCGGAGAAAAATTAATAAGGCTGCAAAAAGTGCCTACTTCACTTACCCACCTGTCCAGAGTGCAATCCAGGGAAATCTGTTCGCACTATGGATTTCATACATCTCACCTTGAAATCCTGTTCAGAAAGATTATCCCTACCTGGGTAACTCCTCTCAAAATTTGTAGTGATGGGGAAACCCATTTTTCTGGTCAGGTGCCTCAAAAAGTCTGTGTTGTTTGGCTAGTTTTAGCACACTTTTATCGTGCATCCTACCCTCAGTCCTCAAGGTTAGCTGAACACGCTAACGACACCACGAAGATTCACCTGGAAAAATCTGTATAGACCTTCCAGGTCCTTGGCTGAAAACATTGCCATCAGTCCTTCTAAATCCCAGCTCTACCCCCTTTGGAACTTGTAGACTCTCACCCTCTAAGGTAGTCACAGGACATCTAATGCACTTGGCCCCTGCCTCCTCTGACCCATAGTGACAAAAGGAAACACATTCCAACATTTTAAAGGTCTAATTGCTTCTATTAAAAATAACCATGCTTTGGTATGGGGCGCCCGGCTGGCACGTCGGTGGAACGTCCAACCCTTGATCTTGTCATTGTGGGTTCAAGTCCCGTGTTGGCGGGAGAGATTACTCAAAAATAAAATTCTTTAGGGGCACCTGGGTGGCTCAGTCGGTTGATCGTCTGACTCTTGCTGGTTTCAGCTCAGGTCACCATCTCACAGTTTGTGAGTTCGAGCCCCACAACCAGCTCTGTGCTGACGGTGTGGAGCCTGCTTGAGATTCTCTCTCCCTCTCTCTCAAAATAAATAAATAAACATTTTTTAAATAAAATTTTTAAAAAACATAAAAATAGGGGCACCTGGGTGGCTCAGCCGGTTGAGCCTCCGACTTCGGCTCAGGTCATGATCTCATAGTTCATGAGTTCAAGCCCCACATAGGCTCACTGCTTTCAGCAAGAAGCCCGTGTCAGATCCTCTGTCCCTTTCTCTCTGCCCCTCCCCCGCTGGTGCTCTCTCGAAAATAAATTAAAACATTTAAAAATTAATTAATTAATTTAAAAATAATAGCAAATAAATAAATAAATAAATAACATAACATAACATAACATAACATAACATAACATAAAAATAAAAATAAAAATAAATAGCCATGCTTTGGTACAGCAATCTTTTCAACATCTGTTTCCAGGAGATGAAGACCTCAGGCATCACACCTTGCAACCTGGAGATTCTGTTGGAAGAGACACCTCCACAAAGCCTCTTCCAACTCGCTGGAAAAGCCCTTCCAAGGTACTGCTAACATGCCCTTGTGCCGCCAAACGCCAAGGAATAGAGAAAGCACCACACCCTGACCGGCCCGGCACGCCACCTGATGGCCTGAAAGCAAAGACTTCCCAGAGTTGGAGCAGAGGACATCCGCCGAGACAGCTTTCCTGAGATGTCCCGACCAGGTCTGGGTTCCTCTTCCTCGCCGTTGGCTCCTACTCTCTCTCTCTCTTGAAAGAAAATGCTCTTGTCCACATTCCCCCAAGCCCTTGCAAAAGGAGGAAACCTCTCCTTTTGATTATGACCCTTTTCAGAAACAGCCTCATCACGATCCCGAGGCAAATTAGTTTTTCACTTGCCTTTTCTAAAGGAGTAAAAGGTTCAGGAGTCACAAAAATCTTTGACCTGGGCTATTATTTGACTCTGGGTTCTTATCCAAATCCATGGTCACTGAACTCGCAAACTTACAGACTGTCTTATTGGATAACATTTGTTTTTCCAAACAGTTCTTTTGAGAGAACGATACTGTTCTCATACATCTTTAAAGTTTTGCTATTTTTGCAAAAAGTTCACCAGCTATCGCGTCCTGCTCAGACCTGTACCGTATCTTCCCCAGTGTCCTGGGGAGGCCATTGCCAATTCTTCCCACATGCTCCAGAGGGACCCACAACTCTGCTCTCAGGGCCACTCAGCAGGGACTCCCAGGAAGCACTGTAACTGTGGCTTCGCCTCAGTAGGGAGAATTTTTCTCCCCTAAGTCAAAGTAAGTACCAATAAATATTTTCAGTTGGCTACTTTCAGACCTATAGTCCTGGTTTAGACCCATTATACAATTTGGAATTGTTAGGTTACTTCTGTTTGTATTTTTGTGTTTTGCTGCCCGTCAAACTTTTGTAAAAATGATGTAGCCAATCGGGAGATGATCTCCAACGGTTATGGCCTTGGTGAATATGTACTATATATTTTTTTTAGTTTTTTTAACGTTTTATTTATTTTTGAGAGCGGGGGAGGGGCAGAGAGAGAAGAGGACAGAGGATCCAAAGTGGGCTCTGTGCGGAGAGCCCGACACAGGGCTCGAACTCATGAACGGTGAGTTCATGACTTGAGCTGAAGCTGGACTCTCAACCCACTGAGTCACCCAGGTGCCCCTCAACTCTGGTTTCAAATGATATGTTCCCACCCACTCCTCCACTCCACACGAGTGACATCACAGCTTGGCATTCGTAAATATCTTAGCATTGCCTCTGAAAGATAAAGACTACAGGCAGGGCGCCTGGGTGGCTCAGCTGGTTGGGGAGCTCAATCAGTTAAGTGTCCAGACTCTGGTTTGGGCTCAGGTCATGATCTCACAGTTTGTTAGTTCCAGCCCTGGCACCATGGGGCTCTATGCTGACAGTGTGGAACCTGCTTAGGATTCTCTCTCTCTGTCTCTCTCTCACCCTGTCTCTCACCCCTTCCCTACTCACGCTCTCTCCCTCAAAAATAAATATTAAAAAAAAAAAAAAGATAAAGACTCCATTTAAAAACAGAACTACAAGGGGCGCCTGGGTGGCTCGGTTGGTTGAGCATCCGACTTCAGCTCGCGTCACAATCTCACCACTCACGGGGTTCGAACCCTGCGCTGGCCGGGCTCTGTGCTGACAGCCTAAGAGCCTGGAGCCTGCTTCCGATTCTGTGTCTCCCTCTCTCTCTGTCCCTCTCCCGCCCATGCTCTGTCTCTTTCTCTCAAAAATAAATAAATGTCAAAAAAAAAACCACACACACACACACAAAACAGAACTACCAAACAATTATCCCACCTGACACACAACACCAATTCCTTAGTATCATTAGTACCCAGGAAGTGTGCTCAAGTTTCCTCGATGGTGTCCTGGAAGTTTTGAAATCTGCATTTGTGAACTGTATTCACAAATCGCCAAGAGCCGGAAAGACCCGGATGTTCGCTGACGGGTGAAGAGAGAAACATATTGCAGGTAATGGACGCAACAGCAGGGAGCCCTGCAGGCACAGCAGTGGTGCTCACAAGCGCAGCGCTAAGCGTATGATTCCATCCGTATGAGAGTCTAGAAAAGGCAGAAACTAGAGTGAGAGAAAGCAGCCCTGTTTATAGGGATCGGGGGGTGGGTAGGGACTGACCGAGAAGGAGCAGGAGGGAACTTTTGGGGGGGATGGAAATGTTCTAGGTCACAGCTGTCGTGGTCATTATGTGGATGCACACATTTGCTAAAACTCGGTGAACTGGACACTTAAAAGAGATGCATTTTATTATGTGTTCATTATACTTCATCAGATTGCTTTTTGAAAAGTGTCTGGGTGACTCAGTTGGCTAAGCGCCTGACTCTTGATTTCGGCTCAGATCATGCTCTCTCGGTTCATGAGTTCGAGCCCCGCGTCCGGCTCAGTGCTGACAGTGTGGAGCCTGCTTGGGATTCTCTCTCCCTCTCTCTGCCCCAGCCCTCCCCACCTCCGCAGGCTCTGTCAAAATTTAGAAAAAAAAAAAAAATTTTTTTTTAATTAAAAAAAAAGCAGAACTACAATGATCTCACCTTTAAAAAAAACAGAAATTCCTTAATATATTTTAAGTTTCAAAGGACAATTCAAGTTCCCCCAAATATCTCATAAATGCTTTAAAGTCTGCACTTTTGTCGATTTTCTACCTAAGTGTAATTTGCATACAGAAAATGTGCATTTGTAACAAGCTTCCTCAGTTACTCAGGTGTAGGGTGTCCCCAGGTGGGCTGACCATGTAATTCATCCCCCTCCCTGGGACAACTGGAGACACAGTGGACCTGGAAGCAGACCCCTGTCTTCGGGAGGCTGGGCTCCCCTTGCAGAAGCCGCGCCACCCGGTGAAGACCAGTAAAAGACCTCCTCTAGGGTGGCGCCACAGGGCCAGCAGGGGGCGCACTCACACTGCATCGGTTGCAGGCCAGTCAGGAAAATCGGCTCCTTGCAAGTCCACATGGCTTTAGCTACTACTTACCGCTCCTGCAGGAGGAAGAAGGGTTTCCCCTCGCTCCGGCAACAGCCGAGCCAGAGAGAGACAGTCACAACTCGGCCAGTGAGAAGCCACTATCCTTTGAACTCCCAGTTTGCGCCCACAGACTTTGTGTTCGTAACAACCCTCCGAAAGTCCCCTCTCTCCTCTATAAAAGAGCTTTCTTGTCTTTTGTTCTCCAGGCGCCGAGGGTTTTGCTGTAAGCTTCCTTGCCCTGCAATTCCTAAATAAACCAGTTTTGCTGGTAAAATGACTGACGGCTCCATTCTTTAATATTAACTTATTTGGGGGAGAGTGCAGGCGGGGGAGGGGCAGAGAGAGGGGGACAGAGGATCCAAAGTGGGCTCGGCGCTGACAGCAGCAAGCTCGATGTGGGGCTCAAATTCATGAACCGGGAGATCATGATCTGAGCTGAAGTTGGACGTGCAAGTGACTCAGCCATCCAGGTGCCCCCTCTGACAGCTTCATTCTTAACGTTAACAGGAGAAAGCAACTTCTGGCCTGAGTGAAACCCGGGAGCTGATGGGCTGTGGTGCCACGTCCAGGGCAATGCCAAGCTGCCAGGCCCCCTTACAGACCGAGGCTGGACGGTGGGTGAGAACGGCCGACCCAACCACAGGCTCTCTGAGCTGCAAGAACTGTGCCTTTTCCTAGGGCCTCCACATCCCAGCAAGAAAGGAGTCAGCACCGTGCATTGTTTTATGGAATGTTCCAGAATATTAGCTCAGAGTGTGGTCTCCCTAAATCAGATTCGATGTTTTCCTTAATTCCACTGTAAACCCAAAGACAGAGCTCAAGGGGAAAAAATTCTAACCCCTTAACATGCTAAAATCCAGGTCCTTTGTCGGTACTACAGTGAACAAAGCAATCGCTAATCTCAATACATTTCCTAGTAGATCTGTATCTAACAGCATGCAAACAAAATACCTTGTAGACCTCACACACTTACCTACAAATAGAGGATTCCTGGATTATCCGCCCTGGGCAAAGTCTAAACCAAAGTCCGCCTCCATTAGCTAGGCGGTTCCCAGAGAGCTTCTGAAACCCTTAGGAAATCCTTCCTCTCACAGGCCTGCCATAAATTCCAGTTTTTACATCCCTCTCCATACTACACTGTCCCACAGTGTAGCCACCAGTCACAGGAGACTATCTACGTTTACATTTAAATACATCTAAACGAATGCAATTAAAAATTCACTTCCTCCACATCTGGCCACATCCCAAGCACTCAATGGCCAGTGACTAGTATACTGTGCCACCATATTGTACAGACCTGGACATCTCCATCACTGCTCCACACAGTCCTGCTCTCCAACAACCTGTTACATGGCATGTCCTTCAGCCGTTTTTTCAACAAAGCCTCGGAGGTTTCTACTAGGGGCCCGCACTGATGCCATGATTAAGCCTCACAACCAAATATAAACTGAAGCTTGAGTAAGCGGTGGACAAATCGTAGCAGTGGGGACACCTGGCAGGGAGTACTCTACCAACAGCCTTCAGCTCCTGGTCACGGTCCGAGGTGTGCCCTTGACCAAGTCTTCAACCCCTGAGAGCCTCATTTTCCGCATCTATAACATGACACAGCTGGACTGGGGCTCCTTCCGAGTCTGACATTCTAGAACTCTTGAGTCCAACAAGGAAAAGTGTAACTTAAGCAAAATTTAATTAACATTAGTTAAAAATAAGCCAAAAGAGCACACCTTGGTGGCTCAGTTGGTTAGGCTTCTGACTCTTGATTTGGGCTGAGGTCATGTTCCACAAGATGGAGCCCCGTGCTGGGCTATATGCTGACAGTGCAGGGCCTGCTTGGGATAGTCTCTCTCTCCCTCTTTCTCTCAAAATAAATAAACATTAAAAAAAAAAAAAAAAAGGAAATAACCAAAATAGTCATAGGAAAAATGTTCTTCTG
Organism: Felis catus; assembly: GCF_018350175.1. Lineage (NCBI taxonomy): Eukaryota > Metazoa > Chordata > Mammalia > Carnivora > Felidae > Felis > Felis catus. Next base: position 4,157,799 of record NC_058375.1, read on the forward strand.
AACTTAAAAAAAATTTTTTTAATGTTTATTTATTTTTGAGACAGAGAGTGAGCATGAATGGGGGAAGGTCAAAGAGAGAGGGAGACACAGAATCTGAAGCAGGCTCCAGGTTCTGAGCTGTCAGCACAGAGCCCGACATGGGGCTCAAACTCACGAACCATGAGATCATGACCTGAGCCAAAGTCAGACGCTCAACCGACTGAGCCACCCAGGTACCCCTGTTCTTCTGACCTTTAAATGCTGTCCTGGAACCTGCATCTTAGGGCCGGATCAAAGGCGGGAGGAGGACAGCACCCTACCGTGGCCTGACTGTCCAAAGTTCAGGCCCTCAAAGATAAACTGTTCTCTTTGTGGGCTCATATGCCCTTTACGAGGCCACTTTTATAACTGCCCAGCACTATGGCAAAGATTGTAATCCATACAGCCACCCTGACACAGGCATTATCATCTCCAATTCACAAGTAAGGAAGCTGAGGCCCAGCGAGGTTAAGGAACACGCAGAAGCCGAAAGCAGCTCACCTACAAGAGGCAGAGCTAAGATTCGAATCCAGGCCCCTTAGCCTCTTGGGCCAGTGTCCCACTTTTTGGACAAAAAAGAGCTTTCATTTACTTACAAGGTGCCGGCCACTCTGCCAAGCACTGGATACACTTTCTTTAACACTCAGAACAACCCATGAGAAAATGGGAACACGGAAAGGTCAGGCAGCTTCCAAAGGGGCAGAGGCTGAATTCATTTCAGTAATGCCAATTAACGTTTAGTTAGCAAATTACGTTTTCCTTGTCGCACTCCAGGGCTGGTTCTAACCACTGCCTTCCCCAGCCTTCAGGGCCCCTATCTCTTCGACATTGCCTTCCACACCAAGAGCATGTGACCACTCTTAATTATCTACGATGGTAAAGGTTTGGGCCTCCTTCTCTGCTGAACTGTGGACCCCAGAAGATGAGGACCGAATTTTCCATATGGGTGTCCCTCCGTGGTGCTTTGCTCTTTGGAGGCATCCAGTAAAACTTGTTAAACTCATGGGCCTGGCTGTCCTAGGGCAGGAGGCTCCTCTTTCAACATGGGGTGTCAGCTCAGATGTCCTTAAAGGGCTCCCCACCCTCGTATGTCCACTCTCCAGTATCCTGGGGTTTCTGTGGGCCAAGCCCTTGTGACCACGGCCGTTGTCACAGCCCCACCCACACTCCCTTTGGCAGTCATGCTGGGCACCTGAGGCTCACCTCAGCCAGGCATCCTGCCCACCTGTCCCAAGACTACTCAGAGACAATATGCGATTGTGAATGTGCCACAGGCAGCCCTGTACACACCATGGGTAACAAAAAGCACACACACATATGCTTGTGCACACACGGGAAGCGTCTAAAACTATCCAAGAACTATTAACTGTTAGAAGCTGGTTAAAGAAAGATGATATGTATAGACTGGCTATTCATCACCCTCATGAAGTAAATAAAAGCCTGGCCTTCCACGTGTAGACTGAAATCAGTATCTTCTTTTTGGGGTGAGCGCAGTGGAAAGTACACGGGTCTGGAGACAGAAGACCCGGCAGGGGCTGCCCTCAGGCTCTTGTGGCTGGATGACCTTACAGAGACATTGGGTCTCCTGGAACCTCAGTTTCCTTCCTCTCTTCACAGCGGTGAGACCCCTGCCATCCTTTCTCCCAGGTAAGTTGGGCAAACCGAATGAGAAGAGAGATACACAAGCCCTTTGTAAACCATGACTGCCAAGGTCACTTGGCCAACACGAGGCAGAGCCTGATCCAAGACCCTGACTCCAGGCCCGCCTGTTTCCCAAAGTCAGTTGCTTCTGTCATTTTGCCAGGAACTTATAGTTAGTGGGGCCATGACTGCCACACAGCCAATAACAAAGGGAACAGAGCAAGGTTCCCCTTAAAGATCTCCTCTCCCTAAGAACGCTCAAAACTGACCTTGAGGTTAGGAAAGGCTTCTGATGGCGTCAGAAGTAGGGGTGGAGTCAAGGCACCCCAAGAATCCAACACTTACTACACATCCAGTTGTTGTCTTTTCCAGGGAGATGTCAGCATCCACAGGAAACCAACCTGGTGGGTGGGACCCAAGGTCGGTGTGATGCCCAACCTCCAAATCTGAGGAACCTACCCCAAACCAGGAAGCAGCTCATTCTTAGTGGTGTGTCAGGCAGACTAGGCCCGGCTGCAGGCCCCAGTCCTAGTGAGGCCTTCCCAGACTTGCCCTTACTCAGCTCACGCTCAAATACTAGCGTGCCTGCTTCCGATTCTGTCCAAGGTAATGAAGAGTAACCTTGAGGCTGCCCTCCCCGCTCCAGTGGGAAACGAGCCAGCTCACGATCTCCAGCTTCCTCTGGGGGCTTCTATCTACCCATGGCCCGTGGAGGAAGGCCGGGGGTGGTCCGCTGCGAAGAACAACCCGTTGCCCCCATTGTGTAAGATGCTACCAGGCTCAATAGAGCAGTTAACCTTTCGAGGGGATGGGTATTTTCTGCTCCTCCGTTAACACCGACTCCCCGAAAAAGCCGAGGCAGACAGGAAAGGGACTGTATCTCTGCAGCCTCCGCCCACTCGGGTACCCACCGAGGGGCTCGCCTGGCAAGCTGGTAATCTGCACCCCACCTCTCAGGGGATCCGGCAGGCGATGCACCACCGCCCGGAGAACGCCCTCGGATTAGGGGGCTCAGCGGGACCCCGGCAGGGGCTCCGGCGCGCTCGGGCACCGGGCGGGGCGGGGCGGAGCGCCAGGGATGCGCATCGACCCCGCCCGGGGACGGCGCCGCGCCGATTCCTCCCGCAAACGGCCTGCGTGGCCGCGGCGCCGTCCCCGGGATGCGCCTCAGGCCGCCGGCGCTGCGGGCCTTGAGGAGCATCCAGGCCTCGGCGGGAGGGCGGCGAGTCGGAGAAGCCGGGCCGGGCCGCGGGCTGGGGCGGGGGGCAGGGCGGGCTGGGGCGGGCCGGGGAGGCCCGGGCGCTGACTCAGCGTCCGGGCTGCTCGCCGCTCCGCGCGCCCCGCTTACCGGCAGATCTGGATGGCGGACGGGGTCTCCGCGGCGGGGCCCGACATGCTGGCGGCGTCGGCGAACGACTGAAAGAGAACGCAGGTGTCTGGCAGGCCTGGCGCGGAATGAATGAGCCCGGGCGGCGCCATGGAGGGGGAGGGTGGAGGCGGGGCCTGCGCGTCGGAGGGGCGGGACCTAGGCGCCGGCGGCGAATCGAATGCGGTCTCTTGCGCAGGCCCCGCCCTTGCGCGCCCCGCCCCTCGGGCCGCCGCCGGCGCCCGGGGCGTCCGGTTCTGGCGGCGGTGGGGCGCGGTGGGGAGCCGCTTCCAGAAGGTTCGGCGACTGTTGGGCGGTGCCGAGCGCGGCAGCCGCGTGGATCAGCCTCGCCCCGCGCCGCGCGTGTCCGCGGGGGGGAGGGGCCGTCCCGGCAGCCGACGCTGGGCGGTGGCGGATACAGCGCCCCGCGAGGTGGGCGAGCCCGGGCTCGGAGGCCCTGGGGCTGGAGTGCGGCAGGAAGGCCTGCGGGGGTCCGCCTCCGGGGCTTGCACTCTCGAATCAGCCCCTGACGGGAAATTGGAGGTCCCCCCACCCCCCGTAAACGAGCATTTATGGCGGAGCTGCTGGGTATTGTGCTGGGAGGGCACGTGGGTGCGCAGAACCCGGAGTCAGGAGCCGGCGAGCTGGGCGGCAGACGACCAAGGACCCGGGATGGCCTACACCGCCGGCTGCAGGCAGGGAATCTGTCTACGCGGTCCGCTGCAGACCGCCTCGAGCTTCGTGCAGGATTTCCTGGAAGCCCTGAGCTTTTGCTTGGGGGTGTGCGTGCGGGCGGCTGTAGGGCGCCCTAAAGATGGTGAGCCGTTCTGTTGCACAGCCCAGGTCAAGTCTGGGTTGCAAAATAGGCTTAACACACACCAAAGAGGGAAAAGGTGATTACATCTGTGTGCCAGAATTGCAGAGAGCTTTTTACTCCGTATAAGATGTGCCTTTTCCACATTTTGTTAACCGTGAACATAAATTGCTTTTGTAGTCAGATTTTTAAAAATCAAATAAAACCCACAAAATAGGCTCTTCAGTGAGATTTGAAAACCCATTTATACTAAACTAAATAGCTCTGAAGGAATCCTATCTCATCCTGGTCAGTCCCGCATTATCAGACCCTAGAGGCAGCCCAGCTCATGTCTAAATCCTTGGAATAGAGGGGACAGTCCGGATCACATCTATGTTTTAAGACGATTGCATTAGAAATTTTGTTTTCTAGCGTGAGTTAAATTGATGCAAGCACCAAGGGTCACCAAGCCTATTTAACCACCACGTCGTCCCAGTATGGGTCCCAAGGGGGATAGATTTCTTAGGATGGGACCTAGCAGCAATAAACCAGATTTGGAGCCTTAGGCAAGGCAGTTTCCTTACCGGTTAATTGGGGGTAATATTTACCTGACCTTCCCCAGGAGAAATGAGGTAATGAATGTAAGGGGCCCAACACATCAATAATTTAGGGCCTTCCTTCCTTTTTGTTCTCACCTTTCCTACTCAAGTGTCCTGTCTCTCCAGTCTTCCCAGACGGTCAATGCAATGGAACAAGTCTTTACTGGAGCCCTGCCCTTTTTGTATAAGTGGGAGCATTCCCATGAAGTTGGATACCTTTTGTTCTTCGAAAACCTCAAAAAATCTGATTTGGAGACAAATCCGGGACACAAGAAACCTGACTGTGACCACCTACTGAACCATATTCCCAGACTAGGAAATGGGCTGAATGGTTCAGGATTAAATAGACTGGTCCCTCCCAGAGGGAGACAGAAAAAGAGATCTGGGACAACATCTGTAGCTTTGGAAAAGGGTGTGGCTAAGCTTTGGCCTAAAGACAGCATCTGTCAACACTCTCCATGTGACAGTCTTCTTGTAGCAGAGGGAGCCAGGGAACATGACCTTTTAGCCCAGATATTGTTGTGTCCTGCTTCTGTAGAGAAAATGGTGCTCCACGATTAACCACTTGTATGTCATTGCCAGTTGTTTATGCTGTTGCCCAGTGTTCAAGGTCAGCAGTGGGGGGGGGGGGCAATCCCTTAGTACAGCCATTACCAGTTAGCTTTACTACAGCACTGGTGGATTTACCCTGGTCTTTCACCTTACAGCCTCCCTCCTTCCCACGTCAGGTTTTTCCCTATTTTCTCAAGCTGTTGAGCCATTTCCGTCCCTGTCTTTCAGGGCAAAACTTCTCAGAAAAGCTGTTTATATATACACCCTCTGTCCTCTATACCCCCCCTCCCATTCTCTTCTGAACCCATTCCATCCCTGGGTTTTGTCTCTACAGCTCAGTTTGTCAAGGTCACTAATTCCTTCCCAAGTTGTTAAATCCAGTAATCTGTTGTCAGAAGTCATCTCTCTCGAAACGTGAACTCCTTGCCTTCCAAGACACCCCACGCTACTACTTTTCTGGCCACTTTGCTGGGTCTGCCCTGCTAGTTCTGCCATGTGGGATGCCCAGAACTCTCCCCCGAATTCTAGACCCTCGCCTAGACTCCTAGACTCACTAGACTCCTCATGCCTGGACCTCACATCACCCCAGTGGTGTTCTAGGCATCTCCCACTCCCCCTGAGACTGCTTCTCCCAGTCTTCCCCATTACAGTTTCTTTTTTCCAATTGTTTAAGCTAACAACTGGGGAGTCACCTGTGACTCATTTCTCTCCCATCCCTCATCCAACCCATCCGCAAATCCTGCCAGCTCTGCATCCAGAGCAAGTCTAGGCAAGCCAGTTAAGCGTCTGACTTCGTCTTAGGTCATGATTTCATGGTTAGTGAGTTTGAGCCCCGTATCGGGCTCTGTGCTGACAGCTCAGAGCGTGGAGCCTGCTTCGGATTCTTCCTGCCCCTCCCCCGCTCACACTCTGTCTCACCTCAAAAATAAATAAACATTAGAAAACATTAAACAAGGAAAGTAAGTCTAGAATGTGCCCTGTCTCCCTGTAGCATTCCAAGCATCGTCCACACCTCTGTCCAGATGTCCTCATCTCCGCTCTCCCCGTGCTTGCGTGGTCCCCACTGCCGTGACCCCTCAGAGGGTCCTTGACTACACCTAACGCCTCTTTCCTCAGGCACCCCCAAGCTTCAGCCCTCACTTCCTTGGGTCTTTACTAAAATATCACCTGTAAATAAGGCCTTCCCTGGCCACCTGTCAAAAGCTGAGTTCCTCAGTAGTCCCTACTCTCTCCCTGGCTTAATTTTCCCCTTAGCTCTTAATGCCACTTAATATATATTTTACTCATCTATTTTTTTTTAACGTTTATTTATTTTTGAGACAGAGAGAGACAGAGCACGAACGGGGGAGGGTCAGAGAGAGGGAGACACAGAATCTGAAACAGGCTCCAGGCTCTGAGCTGTCAGCACAGAGCCCGATGCGGGGCTCGAACTCACGGACTGCGAGATCATGACCTGAGCCGAAGTCAGAGGCTTAACCAACTGAGCCACCCAGGCACCCCTCATCTATTTTTTTTTAATAAGTAAGACAGTTTTTTTTAATTTTTTTTTAACATTTTATTTATTTTTGAGACAGAGAGAGACAGAGCATGAACAGGGGAGGGTGAGAGAGAGGGAGACACAGAATCTGAAACAGGCTCCAGGCTCTGAGCTGTCAGCACAGAGCCCGACGCGGGGCTCGAACTCACGGACCGTGAGATCATGACCTGAGCCAAAGCCGGCCGCTTAACCGACTGAGCCGCCCAGGCGCCCCGCGACTGTTTTATTATTTTTTTCAAGTCAGTAGGGATTATTGGATATGAAGCAATGGGGACCCTCATACACCAATGGTGGAAACGTGAGTTAGGCGGACTCTTTGGAGAATAACAACCAAAAATAATTGCTAAAGCTTGAAACTGCCATAGTCTTTGACCCAGAAACTCTACTACTGGGTACATCTCCAGTGTATTGAGCGTGAGGTCACCCAGAAGGGCTTCAAAAAGGATTCACAGCGGCACTGTTTGTGATAACCCCAAACTGGAACTCAAATGCCCGTCAGCAGTACACCAGATCAGTGGATTGCAGCACGCTCATCAGTGCCATACTGAGTAGCCGTGGAAACCCACGAACTTCAGTTGCACACGACGAATCACAATGTGGGGGGAAAGAAGAAAGATCCCAAAGAACACATAGGATCAAGCCATTCATGCAAACAGCGAATACTCTATTCGTGCCAGTCCCGAAAGGATAAGGGTTGGCGAAGATGTGGAGAAAAGGGAAACCTTTGACACTGTTACTAGGAATGCAAATGGGTACAGCCACTGTGGGAAACCATATGGCAGCTCCTCAAGAAGTGAAAAAGAACTACCTTATAATCCAGCAAGCCCACTGCTGGGTATATGTCCAAAGGAAATGAGACCACCATCTCGAAAAGGTATCTGCGTTGTAGTGCTGATTGTAGCATGATTCACATCGAAACAGCCTAAGTGTCCATCAATGGATGGACAGGGTCAGGAAAATTCAATATATATAAATTATATATTATAATTTTATACACACACACACACACACACATACGATGGAATACTATTCAGGCTTTAAAATGAAGGAAATCTTGCCATTTGCAACAACATAGATGAACCTGGAGAGCATTATGCTAAGTGAAATAAGCCAGACAGAGAAATATAAATACCGCACGGTACAATTCAGGTAGAATCCTGTAAAAAAAAAAAAAAATGTTGAACTCTTAGGAACAGAGAGTAGAAACGTGGTTGCCAGGGCTGGGGCCTAGGGGAAATGGGAAGAGGTTGGTAAAATGGTGCAAAGCCTTTATCTGTAAGGTGAATAAGGTCTCAGAATCTAATGCGTAACGTGGTGACTAGAGTTGAAAACGCTGTATTGCATAACGGGAATTTGCTAAGAATCAATAAACAACTCTGTTAGGAAAATATAAACAGGTGGTAAGAGAGTGTTGTCATCAAGGAGGCTCACAGGGAACGAGGTGAGTGGGGGCGGTATTCACGTTTCTTCTCCTGACCGGGGTGATGGTATATGGGATCGTTATTTTTTTACGCTGTAAATGTAAGTTTTATATTTTGTTTCTAATATGCATTTATTTATCTTGAGAGAGACAGAGACAGCACAAGTCGGGGAGAGGCAGAGAGAGAGAATCCCAAGCAGGCTCTGCACAGCCAGCACAGAGCCCGATGTAGGGCGCCATCACAGGAACCGTGAGATCGCGACCTGAGCAGAAGCCAAGAGTCGGACGCTTAACCGACTGAGCCGCCCAGGTGCCCCTGAATACCATGTCTTAAACTGAAGATTTGACTCCGGTGTAAGCATGAATTTATCACTCAGAGCTGTGAAAGAGAAGGGGCCAAAGAAACACCGGGTGCATGGCCCTGAAACTGTCCGTGTGTCCTTGATCACCATTCCCCTGACCTGCGCCTGGAAAGGGGTGAGGCAGAGGCAGGGTAACAGGCTGGGCGCTGGCTGTAGACCCCCAGAGAAGGGCTCCCGGGAAGTGCACTTAGCACCACGTATCGGTGTCACTGCCGTTGCCTCCTTCACATGGGAGAGCAGGCCCTGTGAGTAAACGCAGAGGCCTTTCTGCGAGCCTTTGTCCAGAAGTCACATGAAGCTCACCCTTGGGGAGCCCCAGCAGACTGCCAGAGTCAAGGGACCTTCTGTGACTGGGTGGGAGATGAGTTGCAGACAGAGGAGGGAGGCCAATCAGAGAGAGAGGGATGTGGGCTTAGGAGCAAGGGCCCCAGGCCGTGCTGCATGAGCCCCGTGCGGCCTCGCATTGTCTCCTGATGCACCTGTGCCCTGGCTCTCTTGTTAGGAGACACGGGGAAACAACAGCAACTGCCCCGCTGGTTGTTGGATGGAAGAAATAAGTTGATACCATAAGGCACTTGGAATAGGATGTGGCACAAGAGAAAAGGTCAGCTTAAGTTTTCGTGAACCAGCTTGTGAAGCCCAGTTGTCCTGAGGTCCTGGGGGCTCCGGGGATGATTTGACCAGATGGGATTCCGTCTGCCTTGTGCCAGAGCACTCTAACTGGGGTCCCGGAAGAAGACCCCGATTAGTTCAAGCAGGCACCGGTACAAGAAAAGGACAGTGCTGGATTCTCCAGGGCTCACCACGTCCTTTTGGGTGTCAGGCACCAGATGCAGCCTGGAAGGGGCCACCTGGCCCCTCTGCGCCCTCTGTCTCCTTCTAATGTCAATGACATCTAGCTGCTGTTGTTGTTGTTGTCTTAATGTTTATTTTTGAGAAAGAGAGGACACGCGGGGGAGGGGCAGAGAGAGAAGAAAAAAGGATAGGAAGCAGGGCTCGAACTCACGAACCTCGAGTTCATGACCTGAGCGAAAGTGAGACACTCAATCGACTGGGCCACCCAGGTGCCCCAATATTTAGCTGTTTTACTAAAGCTTTGTTTTTCCTCCTAAGAGATGCTGGACCCTTCGTGATTCTAGCAACTTGTCTATATTCAGTAGCATCTTGTCTACTGCATTGAGTGGACAAGCCCCTCCATCTGTTGCCAGCAGGAAACCTACAAAGGCTGAAGCATGGCCTCCGTCTCAGGGAGGACTACAGAGGCTGCTTAGAGACCTCACCGGTACCCAGCCCACTCCTAACACCTGTAAGATCAAGCCCTGGGGCTCTGACCCCACAGTGAGCCACTCTGAGGAAACCCAGACCTGATAAACCACCGGTTTGAAAGCAGGACCCATAATCCAAGAGGGCAAGCAAAGAACCTCCTTACAGGGAGAAGAAAAACACCCAAGGGTTTAGAATAGACAAGAGATGCACTTTCCAAATGAAGCATTTAGAAATCATCCCTTCGACTCGTAAGTAGGTCAAACTGTAAATCTAGAATTATAGCCTTGTCCGGGTGCCTGCATGAGAGTGTTGGTGAGAGGTGATCTTCAAAGTGCCTTTAGAGGTGGGAGTTCCCTTACAAAGGCGCTGTGTCTGAAGCTCTGTGGCTCCACCTAGGGGCCGAGCCCCCAAACCGCTGCATCCTTCCCTCGCCCCTGGCCCCAGCCTGGGCTCCACCCGCCTTCAGATCCTGCTAAAAATCAAAATAAACTTCCCCTTACTAAAACTTATACCAGGAACCCTGTGATTACAACAAAAACCACTCAGAGTGAGAGAAATTCTATTTTTTTTTCCACACACGTGATAATTAAAAAAACTGGGATATAATTACAGTTTCTCAAAGGCCCTGGGGGAAAAATGATGCTGGTTTCCTGCATCAAGTAATTGCTGTTTGAAGAGTCAAAGGGCCCTAATTTGCTAGAGATACTTAAATCAGATCCCACATGGTTGTGTGAGTCGTGAAGAACCCTGCAGGGCACAGCTCCCAGGCTCCCAGCCCCACCCCCTGTTCTCTGCCTGTGACAGGCTCCCCAGAGAAGCGACTGTTGTGTAACCAAACCCTTGCCTGGCGAGAGCTTTGGGTGACCCCTCCAAATGCTCATCTAAATGCCCAGGTCACTGAGGGAACAGAACTGCTTTTATGCCTCAGCGGCCCAGTAACACAGGTTGGATTTGGTGTTCGTGTCCTTAAGAGGGTTCATTTTGTAACTGGTCTTGGGAAGGCTGACTAGTTGGGTGAAGAGGTTAAAGGGAGGGATCCAGGGGCGCCTGGATGATCATGATCACGCATTCATGGGTTCGAGCCCGGCATAGGGCTCTGTGCTGACAGCTAGGAGCCTGGAGCCTGCTTTGGATTCTGTGTCTCCCTCTCTCTCTGCCCCTCCCCTGCTCATGCTCTGTCTCTCAAAAAATAAAATAAAACATTAAAAAAGAAAGGGGGGGGGAGGATGCAGAGCCCTGCAGCAGGGCCCCACCTTCAGGCACACCTAGCTGTGTGGCTTCAGGTAAGTTCCTTGACCTCTCTGTGCTTCAGGCTCCTCATCTACAAAGTGAGAATAACGGTATACACCTCATAGGGTTTTTATGAGGTATCAGTGAGTTAATACATAAAAGTCGTTGAGAGCAGTGCCTGGTGCATAGGGAGGGCTCAATAAATGGTAGTTGACAGCATGACTAGTTAATGAAGATTATTGTCATGCATTTAACAAAAATTTATTGAGCATTTTATACATGCCAGGCCGTGTACTGGGCACCACCATCATGCCTATGATACCACACAGAAACCGTCTAGATATTTTTTTAAGCTGATTTATTTTGAGAGAGCGTGTGCACTAACAGGGGAGGGGCAGAGAGAGAGGGAGAGAGAGAGAGAGAGAGAGAGAGAGAGAGAATTGTAAGCAGGCTCCGTGGTGTCAGCACAGAAGCCTGACGCAGGGCTTGAACTCACAAACCGTGAGATCATGACATGAGCTGAGATGAAGAGTTGGAAGCTTAACCTACCGAGCCACCCAGGCTCAGAAACCATGTAGATATTTATACATAAGGCATACGTGCAGGAAAATGCACAACCATAATCGTACAGTTGATTATCACAAAATAAATACACCCATTAGCCCCCCAGACTGCGAATGATGACAACACCAACACCCCAGAAGGCTCCCGCCTGTGCTCTCCCAGAAACGGCACCCCTCCCTAGTACAGACGATCGCTGTGTACAACGTCGGTGTGACAGGTGGCCGTGGCTGCTGCCGGGAGCAGTGGTCTGCTTGCTTTTGTCACTGCATAGCGTCCATCGCATGAGCAAAGCCTTCCTTACGTTTCCGACCCAGCGTTTCCAAAAGCGGTGTCCTCACTCCTCACTCTTTCTAGACCACTGTTCTCTGGCTCTCAAGTCCTCTGAGCATGCCGGCCATCACTGCCCTGTGGTAGTCTTGCGGTCACGGGGAGGTCATGGCCCCACATTCCTTGTCAAAGTGCTCAGCTGCCCCCGCACCGTTTATTCTCCCACGTTCCGTGTGTCCTCTGCTCTTTTGCCCTCTTTTCCCGCCCTCTTTCGGGTTGTGGGTTCCTGATGGTTCCACATCATCTCCCCATCGTGTCTTCTTAACTGTGCCTGTGCGTGCTCCGTGGACCCCTGGCAGTCCTCGTGTCTAACAAATATACAGGGTTTTTTTCAGAAGCTTCCTGATGTGTGGCGAGACTATATCATGAAATCAGTCGGTATTTCGAAGATCTGCATAACTCAGGGAAGCGATATTTTTCAGATGACTAACGCATGATGTTACATAATCACACGTGGGTAAAAGACCCATTCAAAATGCCAGATAGGGCGCCTGGCTGGCTGAGCGGCTGGAACGTGAGAGTCTTGATTTCGGGGTGGTGAGTTCGAACCCCACATTGGACATAAAGCTTAGTTTTTAAAAAAGTGCCAGATAGGGGCGTCTGGGTGGCTCAGTTGGTTAAGCCTCTGACTTTGGCTCAGGTCATGATCCCGCGGTCCGTGGGTTCAAGCCCCGCATCAGGCTCTGTGCTGACAGCTCGGAGCCTGGAGCCTGCTTCTAACTCTGTGTCTCCCTCTCTCTCTCTGCCCCTTCACAGCTGGTGCTCTGTCTCTGTCTCCCTCAAAAATAAACATCAAAAATTTTAAAAATAAATACATTAATTAAAAAGTGACAGATAGATCAGTGGAATTAACGGAACAGAGCATGACGAAGCAGTATATCCATATGGTTTTGGATTCTGCATCGCAGCTGACCTTGAAGGAGTTAGCACCTGTTGGGTTTTGATGTAGTAGCAAAGAAAAGTATCCACAAGTTTCTGAAAAGACTATTAAAACATTAAAATACTCCTCCTTTGGGGCACCTGGGTGGCTCAGTCGGTTGGGCGTCCAACTTTGGCTCAGATGGTCCGTGGTGATCTCGTGGTCTGTGGGTTCGAGCCCCACATCAGGCTCGCTGCTGTCAGCCTAACAGTGTAGAGCCCGCTTCAGACCCTCTGTCCCCCTCTCTCTGCTCCTCCCCTGCTTGCGCTGTCTCCAAAATAAATAAGTATGAAAAAAAAAATTTTTAAATACTTCCCCTTTTCCCAACGATATATTTGTGTGTGTTTTCATACGCTTCCATGGGAACAACATATCAGAACACGCTGAGCGCAAGAGATAGGAGAATCTGTCTTCTAGTAATACAGATAGCAAAGAGATTTGCAAAGCTATAAAAAACCATACCGCGCTTGTCTCCAAATAGTTTTGTTTTGAAAAATGTATTATTGAAAAGATGCATATGCTGACAAGTAATGCACGTATTGTTGTTTCTAGTGAATTAACACATAAAGTTTTAAAATTTCTTTTTAATCTCTACTAGAGTAAATATCGATAGATATAATCTACATAAAGTTGATTTTAAAACGTCTTCCAGGGGCGCGTGGGTGGCTCAGTCGGTTAAGTGTCCGACTTTGGCTCAGGTCATGATCTCACAGCTCGTGGGTTCCATTCCTGCATCGGGCTCTGTGCTGACAGCTCGGAGCCTGGACCCTGCTTCGGATTCTGTGTCTCCCTCTCTCTCTGCCCCTCCCCCTCTCAAAAATAAACATTAGAATAAAATAAAATTAAATTAAATTAAATTTAAATTAAATTAAATTAAATTAAATTAAAATAAAATTAAAATAAAATTAAAGTAAAATAAAATAAAATAAAATAAAATAAAATAAAATAAAATGAAATGTCTTCCAGCAACGGTTATAGCTAAGAACACAAGTGGATGAACTTTCCAGGGCTTCTATAACAAAGTAGCACGAACTGAATGGCTTAAAACAATAGACATTTATTTTCTCACAGTTCTGAAGCCAGAAGTCCCAAATTAAGATGTCAACAGGGCCACGCTCCCTCTAAAGGCCATAGGGAAGAATCCTCCCTTCCCCGCTTTGGGTGACCCCTGGTGCCCCTTGGCTTGAAGCTGCATCACCCCAATCTCTGCCTCATCTTCACAGGGCCATCTTCTCTCTGCCCTACTGTCCTCTTGTCCTCTCCTCTTTTTCTTTTTCCTTTAAGTAGGCTTCATGCCCAACACAGGGCTTGAACTCACAACCCTGAGAGCAAGACCTGAGCTGAGATCAAGAGTTGGACGCTTAAACAGCTGAGCCACGCAGGCGCCCCTGTCCTCTCCTCTTCTCATAAGGGCACCGATCCTTGGATTTAAATTTTTTTTAATGTTTATTTATTTCGAGAGAGAGACAGAGACAGAGAGAGCACAAACAGTAGAGGGGCAGAGAGAGGAAGACACGGAATCCAAAGTAGGCTTCAGGCTCTGGGCTGTCAGCACAGAGCCCAATGCGGGGCTCGAACTCTTGAGCTGTGAGATCATGACCAGAAGCTCAACAGACTGAGCCACCCAGGCGCCCCTAGCAACGTTTGGATATAGAGCCCACCTTAATCCAGTGTGACATCATCTTCAATTAATTCCATCAGCAAAGATCCTATTCCCAAATAATGTCACATTCTGAGGTTCCAGATAGACGCGAATTCTTAGTCTATTTTTACTGACCCCACTCCAACTAGTTTACTACTGAAAAGAAATGCCCTGAGCTGGGTGATACATCAGGAAGTAAAGTCATATGGAGGAGGGGGGACTAGAAATGATGGGGGGTGGAACTGGCCTCACCACTGCGGGATGGGAGCCCCTCAGGACCCGGCCTGCCTCCCCACCTGGCCATGAGGTTAATAACTAGGATTAAGTTATTACAGAGCCTAGCTGGGTTGTGCTGGACCTGGTGACAGAGGACAGGGACCACACCCCCAAGGAGCTGCAGGTCCTGAAGAGAACACACAGGACCAGATTCGGAGGTTGCTCGAAGAGTTGGAAAATAGAGTTGGTTAAGGGAGCGTGTATTGCTTTGGGAGCATCATCCCAGGACACTGGCTGTATCACACCGGCATTTACCCCTTGAGATGGTGCGGTCACGTGGCTAAGGTGGCTCTCGGTGGCATGACGGGGTGATGGCCCACTCTAAGGGAGGCTGGCCGTGCCTGAAAGGCTCAGAGGAGGGGCCCTGCTACCATGGACGTGCCATGTAAGGCTGGACAAGCCCCCAGATGAGAAGGCTACTTGGGAGGACCCGGAGGACACACATTCGTAAGGAAGGCACAGCGAAGGTGCACCTGCATCACGAAGAGGCGGAGCAGCGGGCAACAGCAGAAGACGCCGTTTCAGGAGCAGGACCACTGTCATCCCAGGATGATGGACTCCAAAACAGCAGAGGCCAGATGGCAGCGCTTAACCGTCAGAAGCCGGGAGCTCGGGATGATTGTACTGAGTGGCAGAGACAAGGTGGCCACCAGGGAGGCCTGGGCCACAGAGAGTTGTGATGGCCACGAAAACACGTCCCAGACGTGGCTCCGTCTGTATAGTTAGAGGAAATAAAGAATGCTTACCGGGGCCTATGGCATCGGCCCCAATAAAAAGCAATGATTCCTTGCCTGTCTTCCATTACCTGAGACAATGTTTGGGCGTGGAACCCACTGACTGAAGGAAGGCTGGGCCCCCAGGACTTTGCAACACGAAGTAAATGTATATAATACTGATTCCTCCTAGATTTCCACCCAAGAACCAATGGCCCTTACGTGGCTAATTGTGCCCTAGGGGAGGTAGCATGTGTGAACATTTCCTGGGCCATTGGACACAGAGTCCAAGTTCATAAGGATCCTTGAAGATCCAAAGTGTCGTCACATACCCTCTTCGAATGGGAACGTGAGTAACGGAGGCCAGGTCATTAACGGAGCCCTTCCTGGTCCTGTCGGGCTCACAGTGGGTCCACCGAGTGTGTGAACATTTCACACATGTGTGAACATTTCACACGTGTCATTTCTCTGGTCCCCCAAAGTATAATTGGAATACAGAAACTTGATATTTGGCACCACCCCCACATTAATTCTGTGGTCTGTAGGGTAAGACCTATCATAGAGGGGAAGGTCAGGTGTAAACCTCTCAATCAGAAACTTCCTGGGCTTTAGGAAATCACCTCTAATCTAGGAGGGAGCAGTATTATGATGTGTGGGTTAGGAGAACATAGAATGGTGAGGGGCGCCTAGGTGGCTCAGTCAGTTGATTGTCCGACTTCGGCTCGTGTCGTGATCCCTCGGTTCATGAGTTTGAACCCCAAATCGGGCTCGTTGCTGTCAGCACGGAACCCACTTCAGATCCTCTGTCCCCCTCTCTCTCTGCCCCTCCCCTGCTCACACGCTCTCTCTCTCTCAAAACTAAATACACATTAAAATAAAGAAAGAATATAGAATGATGAGGGGCATCTGGGTGGCTCAGTCACTTAAGCATATGACTCTTGGTTTCAGCTCAGGCCAGGATCTCACGGTTCGTGGGATCGAGCCCCACATCGGGCACGTGAATTCGCTGACAGTGGAGCCTGCTTGGGATTCTCCCTCCCCCTCTCTCTGCCCCTCCCTGCTGCAAACAAAATCAAAGTGACAAACGTGATAAACGGCATTCTATATTCTTTTTGTTTGTTTGTTTAAGTTTATTTAATGGTTATAGAATGGTGAGACACGGGACAGTTTGTCACTGTGGTTTTGTTTGCACAACTATATACACATTATAGAATCCTCTGTGCCTGAGCCAAACTTGACAAAGTCATATTAACGAGATTGGGAAAGTGAAGGACTCAGCAGAGTATGCTTTTAAGCTGGAACTAAAGAAAAACCTGAAACAGAGACAACCAAGACTGGGGGGCCTGGGTGGCTCTGTAGGTTGAACATCCAACTTTGCTCAGGTCATGATCTCGTGGTTCGTGGGTTCAAGCCCCACGTTGGGCTCTGGGCTGACAGCTCAGAGCCTGGAGCCTGCTTCTCCCTGTCCCTCTCCCCTCCCCTGCTCGTGTTCTCTCTCTCTCTCTCTCTCTCTCTCTCTCTCTCTCTCTCTCAAAAAATAAACATTAAAAAAAAAAGATGAATGAAAGCATAGTGGGAAAATATCTGTCCCTTAATTTAAACCCCTCCCACACAATTCTTTGTTTAGAAGTGAAGCACTACCGTGTGTGTGTGTGTGTGTGTGTGTGTGCTCACATCATTTTCTTAAGTAGGGTGTTAATTTTGGAATCAAAGGATAGTTAGCATCTGTTAACAGTATGTATACTAATAAGTTACTAAAGTTATCATTAAGTTACTAATGAATTCTTTCTTTTTTTTATTTTTTTAAATGTTTATTTATTTTTGAGAGAGAGAGAGACAGAGAGTGAGCAGGGGAGGGACAAAGAGAGAGAGAGAGAGGGAGACACAGAATCCGAAGCAGGCTCCAGGCTCCGAGCTGTCAGCACAGAGCCCAATGCGGGGCTCGAACTCACTAACCGCGAGGTCATGACCTGAGGGGAAGTTGGACGCTCAACCGACTGAGTCACCCCGCGCCCCCTTTCTTCTTTTTTTTTAAGTTTATTGAGAGAGAGAGCACGCACAAGTGGGGGAGGGTCAGAGAGGAGAGAGAGAATCCCAAGTAGGCTCTGCACTGTCAGCAAGGAGCCCAATGCTGGTCTTGAATTCGGGAACCTCGAGATCGTGACCTGAGCTGAAGTTGGACGCCTAACTGACTGAGCCACCCAGGCATCCCTTTAATTTTTTTTTTTTAAGGGCAAACCTCTGAGAAAATTGGACGGCCACATGAAAAAAATGAGACTGGACCACTTTCTCACCACACACACACATAAACTCACAACGGATTAAAGACCTAAATGTGACACTTAAAACCATAAAACTCCTTGAAGAAAACACAAGCAGTAATCTCTCTGACATCAGTCGTAACATCTTTCTCGACATTCTCCTCAGGCAAGGGAAACAAAAGCAAAATTAAACTATTGGCATTACATCAAAATAAAAAGCTTTTGCTCGGTTAAGGAAACCATCAACAAAACGACACGGAAACGTACTAGATGGGAAAAGGTATTT
Source organism: Felis catus (assembly GCF_018350175.1). Taxonomy (NCBI): domain Eukaryota; kingdom Metazoa; phylum Chordata; class Mammalia; order Carnivora; family Felidae; genus Felis; species Felis catus. The sequence continues at coordinate 4,175,571 of NC_058375.1, forward strand.
GCAAACAGCATATGTGATAAGGGATTAATATCCAAAATATACAAAGAACTTATACAACTCAACACCAAAAGGCCAAATAATTCGATTAAAATGGGCAGAAGACATGAATAGCTATCCAAAGAAGACCACAGACGCATGAAAAGATGCTCAACATCACTCATCAGCAGGGAAATGCAAATCAAAACGACGAGGCATCACCCCACACCTGTCAGATCGGCTAAAATCAACAACCCCAGAAACAACAGGTGTCGGTGAGGATGTGGAGAGAAAGGAACCTTCTTGCCCTGTTGGTGGGAATGCAAACTGGTGCAGCCACTGTGGAAAAGAGTACGGAGGTTCCTCAAAAAATTAAAAATAGAAGTATGACCCAGTGATTCCATTACTGGGATCTACCCAAAGAAAACAAAACTCTAATTTGAAAAGACATAGGCACCCCCATGTTTATCACAGCATTATTTGCAATAGCAAAGATATGGAAGCAACCCAAGTGCCCATAGATAAAGATGACAAAGAAGGATAAAGGAGATGTGAGATGTATCACATATATATAAATGGAATATTATTCAGACATAAGAAAGAATGAGATCTTGCCATTTGTTTTTTTTTTATTTTATTAAAAAAATTTTTTTAACGTTTATTTATTTTTGAGACAGAGAGAGACAGAGCATGAACGGGGGAGGGGCAGAGAAAGGGAGACACAGAATCTGAAACAGGCTCCAGGCTCTGAGCTGTCAGCACAGAGCCCGACGCGGGGCTTGAACCCACGGACCGTGAGATCATGACCTGAGCCAAAGTCGGCCGCTTAACTGACTGAGCCACCCAGGCGCCCCGAGATCTTGCCATTTGTGACAACATGGGTGGACCGAGAAGGTATCATGCTAAGCAAAATAAGTCACTCCGAGAAACACAAATATGATTTCACTCATAATGTAGAATCTAAAAAAAACAAAACAAATGAGGCACACCTGGGTGGCTCAGTCTCTCAGTTAAGTGTCCGACTTCAGCTCAGGTCATGATCTCGAGGTTCGTGAGTTCAAGCCCTGCGTCAGGTTCTGTGCTGACAGCTCGGAGCCTCCTGGAGCCTGCTTCGAATTCTGTGTCTCCCTCTCTCTGCCCCTCCTTTGCTCACGCTTTCTCTCTCTCTCTCTCTCTCTCTCTCTCTTTCAAAAATAAATAAACGTTAAAAATAACTGAAAAACAAAACAAATGAATAAACAAAGAATAAAAGAGACAAAAAAAACCCACACGCTCTTAAATACAGAGAACAAACCGGTGATCGCCAGAGGGGAGGTGGGTGGGGGATGTGAGAGAAAGGGGATTAAGAGTCCGCTTATCATGGGGAACACTGTATAACGTATAGAATTGTTGAATCAGTGTATTGTGCACCTGAAACTAACAGAACATGGTAGGTCAATTATACTTCAATTTTTAAAAATGGTTAAAAAAAAAGGAAAGAAAAGAAAAAAAGTGCAAAGCTCGGCCCCCAAGCAGGATAGGCTAGTAAATCAAAACAGTCTAGATTCCCAAAGTGGCAAAAATTGATGCCACTCTTAAAAGGCCTAAAGTGTGCATCATAGCTTCATTTAAGTCATCTCCAGGATGCCCCATGCGAGGCTCAAACTCGCAACCCTGAGATCAAGAGTCATGAGCTTTATGCACTGAGCCAGCCAGGCGCCCTGTTTATCACAGCTTAATTTAATTGACCAGTCTACTTCCTATGACAACCGGACGGATCTTCTGCAAACTCAATCAATCCTACTGCAAACTCGATCAAGGGGCAGCCCCAGTTTCAGATACCGCTTCTTTTCCTTCTTGTTTTTGGTGGTAAAATACCCAGAAAATTCACCCTCTTAACCGTCTTTAAGTGTGCGGTCCAGTGGCATGGAAGCACATTCACGTAATTAGCCAACCAGCATCACCATCCGTCCCCGGGACTCTTTTCATCTTGCAATCCTGGAGGTCTGTCTCCACTGAACATTAACTCCGTCTTCTGTCCTTCCCCCCCGCCCCGGGCACCCACAGTCCTCAGACGCAGTGTCTTTGCCCGAGCAGACTAACCTGGCCTCGGGTGTGTATGGTGTGAGGCTGTTGACTCAGACACAGGGCATCCGAACCCCTGGACGTGGGAGCTGGAAATCTGCATTTCACAAGCTTCCCAGAAAGGTGCAAAGGAAAAAAAAATGCTGTAAATACTGTAAATGTTCGTGTAAATATATAGCTTGTAACATAATAGCCCATAATGAACGGATGCAGTGAATGGAAGACATTTACCGTGTTATTGTCATCGAGCATTCTGGACTCTTACATTTGACCACGGAGTGTCTACTCTGGATTTAGCAGGAAGCTGATGAAGCTCAAGCTTGGATCTGCTCCCAAGGAAGGGCATAACCTAGTAGAATGTTCTGGAACGGAGGAAAGGCCTGGGTTGTCACCAGGAAGGTTTTCTGTGGAAGTGTCTGACAAATTGCTTGAAGAGAAACCGAAAGCATAGACATCAGTCTGCAAGAGCCACGCGTCTGATGTGATTTATTTTTTCACTGAGTATTTTCATACTAAGTCTGTATTTACAATTTTATATTGGAATGTAGCCCCACAAAACCTGGGTCTGCCTCTGATTTCTGAGGTCTAGAATGGTTCTTTGTTCTTTAATAACTTGGTCCCATTCTCCCTGAGGCTCGTAGTATGCCAAGCACCAAGGCAGGTGGTCTGGGCCCACCCTCCGCAACAGAACGAGGAGCAGTGAGCACATACGCGCGGCTGGGAATCTCCTTCCTTCACCAAGGAACCCAGCCTCACAAAGCTGTGACCAGCCCCTGGGGCCCCTGCTCCCTACTGCCCCCCAGTGGATCTCAGGTGACAAGACACCACCTGTACACTGGGTGTGCCCATTAAGTGCCTTTCTCACGGCGCTGAAAGTGCCTGGGGCTTTGCCAGGGCCTCTCAAAACCCAGAGCGAAACTGGTTGCTCACTGGGAACTCTCAGTGGGTGGCAGCCTTCTCCCGCACATCACATGCCCTGGCAGCTCCCTGCAGGGCGGTCACTTGGATGTGCAGAGAGATACACGTACACACACACACACACACACACACACACACACACATGCAGTCAGTACCCCAGAGACACAGCCACACTGGTAAGCGGCCAGGCCAGGAGTAAAACCAAGGGAAAAAACACCATTGGCTGGGTTAGTTCTTTTCTGGGATGTCTATAGCAACCTAGTATGTTTTTGTTTTTTTTTTTTAAAAAGGCCACATAATTTGCAGCAACGTGGATGGAACTGGAGGGTATTATGCTAAGTGAAATAAGCCAGGCAGAGAAAGACAGATACCATATGCTTTCACTCATATGTGGATCTTGAGAAACTTAACAAAGACCACGGGGGAGGGGAAGGGAGAAAAAAAGTTACAGAGAGGGAGGGAGGCAAACTATAAGAGACTCTTGAGGACTGAGAACAAACTAAGGGTAGATGGGGGGGTGGGGGAGAGGGGAAAGTGGGTGATGGGCAGGAAGGAGGGCACTTGTTGGGATGAGCACTGGGTGTTGTATGGAAACCAATTTGACAATAAATTATATTTTAAAAAAAATATATATATATATATAGCCACATAAAGGGACTCCTGCATGGCTCAGTTGGTTAAGCCTCCGACTTCAACTCAGGTCATGATCTCTCAGTCTATGAGTTCAAGCCCCTAGTCGGGCTCTGTGCTGACAGCTCAGAGCCTGGAGCCTGTTTCAGATTCTGTGCCTCCCTCTCTCTCTGTCTCTCCCTCTCTCAAAAATAAATAAACATTAAAAAATTTTTTTAAATATGGCCACATATGGATGTTTCAAATAGGAGATAGTTGCCCATGATGGGGAAGCCCCCCTCTGTCTTGCTGCTGTGTCCAGAGTGGTCACCCCAAAGCATGGGGGTGGGGGAGGTTCTGCGGAGCCGTAGATTTTTTCCAGACATTCCCCGCAGGCTATGTTCATTCTGATCCTGTTACAGATAAACCAGTGGGAGACTCGTTGGCAGAGTCTGGGCTTCACAGGCAGAGCAGAACAATTTGTACATGTTTATTAGAGGATCCCTCCTTGGCAACGTGCTCTTTATCCTCCCTCATGGAAATGAGATTTGACCTCTCCAAAGTAACCGGTGCCAGGGAGGGGGGATATGTGGGGTTTGGCCCCAGCCTGAGTTTCCCAGACAGCTCAGTGCTCTGGTTATCCTCGGGCCATTGGATCATTTCACCCACTGGTTTATGAGAGACACAGGAGACTTTTGTCCAACCAAACGTGATAACCAGACAGTTAGATTCAGTCATGGGATCATAGCAGAGAGGACGTCATAAGTGCTGGTCACCGGGCACGATGTGGGCCTCGGTAAAGATCATTAAATGCCCCTCTGAGTGAGGCAGCCTCCCCCACATAGAAAAAGGCCGCACTGCCCTTCGTTCACCTTTAGGAACACCTGGGGAGGAGCCTGAAGGGGTCCTGTGGAGGAGGCTGGTATCATCCCTGTTTCAACAAGCCCAGCTCAGAGGACCGGCTGAGCACTTGTGGGCAGCTGTTGCCTATTCCGACTGGGAAACCGGCTTCTCACTGCAGGCCCAGAGCCTCACCTGCCTGGGCACGCCTCAGCTCCCTGCCAGGGCCCGGGTAGCCACCCGGTCCAGGCTCCCCGGAACGCCTGATCCCGTGAGTCACAGGCCTGTCTACACTCCCCTCCTTCCCGGCTGCTTGTCTTATAGCTTGATTGGCGTCAAGTCAATGGGAGTCACAGGGATGAGGACCCAGGTGGGGCTCAGAAGCAAGAAGTGGCAAATATGAGCCAAAGAGGGAAAGGGGCCTCTGGCCGGCCAGTTCTTCCTGTCTTCAAACCTGTGTCAAAAGATATTACGTATTGGGAACAAGGACCCTGCTCACTGTGCCCCCAGCGCGGAGTCCTCAACCCAAGGAGGAAACCTGACGTCATGTGGTGGGTGTGGGCTGCCTCTCCTTATCCACCTGCTCCTGGAGACTCGGGAAAACAGGCTTACATTCTCAGGAACAGGGAAAACCAGCAGGAACTGCTCTTTCCGTTCTCCACACCCTCCCCCACGTTTGTCCCCGGGACGCACAAGTTTTGGTGGAGCCGATACGCAAAGTGACATTAGGGACTAGGGGTGGGAGTCGGGGCAAAAGGACTCCGTACAGCTGGGGTCCAGTCACACTGCCTGTTTGTTAGCTCGCGATGTTTATTAGGCAGCCACCACGTGCTGAGTTCCTGGGGGTCACAGAGGTGCACTCAGCCCTCGCCCTGCCCTCTAGGAACTTACAGTCTAGCCAGCTGGGCCTGACAGGTGGCAGGACAACACTCCTGGCTGGGGCGCACCTGTTGTCTTTTTTTTTAATTAAAAAAAAATGTTTTTAATGTTGTTATTTTTGAGAGAGAGAGTGCCAGTGGGGGAGGTGCAGAGAGAGAGAGAGAGAGAGAGAGAGAGAGAGAGAGACACAGAATCTAAAGCAGGCTCCAGGCTCTGAGCTGTCAGCACAGAGCCCGATGCGGGGCTCGAACCCACGGATGGTGAGATCATGGCCTGAGCCGAAGTCGGACACTCAACTGACTGAGCCACCCAGGCGCCCCTCACCTGTTGTCTTAACACTGACTCCTCCGAAAATGCCTACAGCGTCCCACCCAAATCAGTGCCCAGGCCACCATGGGTTTGTGACATAGTTGGACTTAGTTAACATGCCTGCCAAGTCAGCTTCTCTTGTCCCTAGTGCCCTGGTCCCTTGCTCGGGATGTTGGACTGGGGATGGCCGGGAGGACTGCCAACCTCCCTCGAATGCCCAGTGAATCCTCGTAAAACAGGAACATGCCCAGCAGGCTGCAGCTGCACCCCCCCCCCCGTCCTCCTGGGCACACAGGACTGGGGACCACAGTCCCCTCCCTGAGTCTTCTCAGGCTCCCCTTGCTTCCATGCAGAGGGAAAAGAAGCCCGAAGAACAAGTTGCTTCCAGTAACTTGTCCTAAGGAGTAGCAGGGAGCAGTTTGCAAGAGAAAATGAGGAAAGGTGTTTCCCCGTTCCTTTATTTGTTCTTATCCCCTGAATTTCTGCCGCTCTGGGTGACACACAGGCCCTGCTCACCTCACATTGGCATGGACTCTGCTGGGCCCAGGCCCTCCAAGCGACAAGCTTCCTTGAGGCCACAGGGCACCCTCCTTATCCCACCCCTTCCTCACACCCCAAGACCCCCTAGAGGTAACTTAACGCTGGGGAAGTAAGTCCAAGTAAGTCCAAGGCCCTGTTGCAATGCCCCCAACCCCAGCAACACAGAGCCTTGGCTGCACCCGGTCCCTATAACTGAAAGCATGGGACAGGAGAGCCCAGGAGCAGAGGTGATGGCCGCCCGGCCCGTAGAGCCCCTCAGGCCATTGCTATTGTGTGTCCAGAGGTTCCAAAGCTGAGCTGTTAAGGAGCCAGGCCCAACTGGGAGGGCAGTGACCAGTCAGAATAGACGTGAGCTCCTGGCCCAGTCTTCGGGCTGGTGCCAGCTGCCCAAGCATGGCTGGCCCGGTACCAGGGCCCACCTCCAGTCGCTGCAGTGGGGGGCTCCTTCCTCCCTCTGCAGCCACCTGCCCCCTTCGCCTCCACCTAGACGCACCCAAGTTGGGGTGAGGCTGGGCTGCTCCACTGATTGCCTTAAGCTGAGCCCGCATGGCCTTCAGTCGCCACACAGATCACAAACATCCAGGTTCCGGCCTGTGGATGCTGGGCTGCTACCTCGTGACGGGAACAGCAGCTGGCACCACGGGTTTCCTCTGTCTGCCCAGCGCCCCAGGTCTCTTGCAGCCAGCAGGGTCCGTGGACTGGCTAGGGGGCTACCAGGGCCTCCAGAGGCCGCGGGGAGGTTCAGGGGGCGCGGGCGCAGGCGCGGCCGGCGGGGAAGGCGCGGGAGGGCCGCAGGAGTCCCCAGCGCGCCCCCCGTCGGGGGTGGTGCCGGCCGCCCTCCGCCGCAGGTGCTCCAGCAGGCGAGCGCTCACGGCGGGCTCCAGGACGCGGCAGGCGGGCAGCACACGGGCCAGACGCGCCAGGCAGGCGCGGTAGCCCTCACCGTAGCTGTCGGAGGGCGCTGCGGACGGAGAGAGGGGTGAGGCACGCGGTGGGGCGTGGGGCAGGGCTGCGGCGGGGCGGGGCGGGGCGGGTCACTCACCGGGCGCTGCCGCGGGGCCGGAGGACGCGGGCAGCTCCTGCAGGAAGCGCACGGTCATTTCCAGGATGTCCGCCTTCTCCAGCTTCGAGCAGTGGGAGCTCTGCGCCCGGCCACGAGGGAGAGGGGCAGAGAGAGACACGAACAAACGAGACACATCTCCGGCCGACTGCCGTGAGCGCCGGGGTGTGGGGCGCGCGTGGCCGGGGGTGGGTCGGCCCCTCGGCGCCAGCCACGCTCGGGCTCGGCCTCGGGCGCCGCGCGGAGGCCCCTCGCCGGCTCCGGGGACAAGGGCCCCTCGGCCCACCCGTCCTCCTCGCTCTGCGCCCCGGGAGTCCCCACCCCCGGCCCCCGAGAGCCCCGGCACCCACCTCCCTGCCCAGCAGCGGCAGGATGAGCCCCTTGAGTTGCCTCAGGCTCGCGTTGATGCGCGCGCGGCGGCGCTTCTCCAGCAGCGGCTTCAGGCTCTGCGGACGGGCGCCCAGGCCGAGGTCAGGCGGGTCGCATCAAGGTCCCCGCCCCGGCCGCCCAGCCCTCAGTCCCCAGCCCCTACCTTGCGCAGCTCCGCCGGGTCCCCCGCCCTCCGAGGCAGCCCCATGCTCTGCGGAGAAGCGGCGCGCAGACCGAGCCGGGAGGAAAAGAGCGGCGCGCAGCGGGGGCAGTCCCGGGAGGGTGGCGCACCGAGCCCGCCGCCCGGCTTTAAGGAGGCGGTGTCGCCCGCCCCGCCCCGCCCCGCCCCAAGGAGTCTGGCGGCCCGGGGTCCCACCTCCCGTCTTTGTTCCTTCGCAGGGTAGGGGCGAGCGGGTGACTGCAGAGCCCCCCAAGGTGCTGCCCTCGTGCGGCCTTCGCATCCCATCTGCGGCGCGGTCGCGGGCGGGGGGCGCACCCGAGCACCTGCAGGGGGTATGTGGGGGCCATCGGAACCTTCGCGGTCCTGAGTTTGCTCCTTCATTCGCGCCCAGCACCTCCTGTGAGCCCCGCCCCAGGCCGGGGCGGGGGACCTAGCGGCGGCAGGAGTTCCCACGTAGGTTTCGGAACAAGGGGAGGGACTCCCCCCACGAGTAGCTCTGCCGACTGAAGGGCTGAGCTGGAAGGGGAAACCGAGGCCCAGAGTAAAGTGGCAGCTAGCCTCTGGGAACTGGCCGGTCGCTGGAGGCCTGCCCTCGCTCTAACGACCTCACAGAATCTTCCAGCGGCTCACCAAGTTAGGGATCATTGGGTTCTCCCGTGCTCGGATTTGGATGGGTAAACTGAGGCCTGGAGAAGACGAGGCAATCCAGGAGCCCTGGGCTCGTTTTCATTTCAATTGGCTCCAGAGGCGGGTTCCTACCCGCGGGACGGTCGGAATTCACGTGACGAGCGGGGCGGGGCGGTCCTGGGTGCCCCCTGCCCGCTGTCCGCCTCGGCCCCCGGGGTCCGCCGGGCCCGCCTCCGCGCCGCGTGGCCGTTGCTGTGCCAAACTGGCTGGGCGTCCCCCGCCCATCTGCTCGGGGCTGCCGTCCCCCAGCCGGCTGGCGGGGCAACGGACAGCCTTGCGGACTGGGACTGCCGGCCGACCTGTGGGCGAGTGGGGGGCGAGACCCACAGACCAAGGGCCAAGAAGAGGTACGCCCGGGCTAGACCGACAGGCGCTGTCCAGGGTACTAGACGGATGTCCTCCCTCGCTGCCCAAACCCCGTCTCTGTCCCCTACCCCCGCTGCTCGCTCCAAGTCCCCCCCGCCCATCCCCCCCAGCAGGGCCTGAGAAGACCGACTTGGCTATCAGGAAGGGGCCTGGAGCAGTCGGGGTGACCGGGGAGCTCAGGTCACCCATCCTCATCTGTGACACTCAAAGGACCAACTGGTCACCATTCATGGACCACGTGCTGTGTGCCAAGCACCTGTTAGCCCCCCTCCCCCCTCCATTAACCTCCACAGCAGTCATAATTATGAGAACAAAATTCCCAGCAAGGCCTGGGAATGTCTGAGTCCCTGTCCTCCTGGCATCATTGAGCCCAGGGTATCTATGGACCAGCCCCTTCCAAGTTAATGAATTGTTCTTTAAGGGCTCAGAAAATGATTTTGTGGATCACTTAGTGGATCACTGACGCCTCACGTGTCCCATCCCCCCCACGCACCCCTCCACACACACACTGCCTGACTCAGCTCTGTGCCCACAAGCCCACCCCACCCCAACATTTGTATCTTTGCTGACAGACCCTGATAGTAGCTCCTGGGGGGGACAGAGTAGGAAGATTGCTCCTAGAACACCCCCCTCCATGCCTGTGGATCACCACTGGAAGACTGAAGGTGGGGAGCAAACTGCCTTTTCAGCTCCTCCAGATTTTAAGGTTTTTTTTCTCCATTCTCCCATTGCTGTGATGGACTTTGGCCAGGTTGGCCCACTGTTCCCTTCAACCAAAGGATTCTGGAGGTTTCGCTGGTTACCTAGAGCCAGGAGTTATTTATGACCAGGGGAAGAGGTAAGACAACTGAGTAGGCAGAGTATGGGGGTGCAGGCTTTAGGGGAGGGTATAGTGGGGTCACACTCTGCCCTGGCTCCCTGCCCTTGGGCTGGGGGAGAGGTGTGAACAGGGTGGGTGATTGGCCTGAGCCCAGAAGGGGGATGAGAAAAAGCCTCCTGGTGGGGAGGGAGCTGACATCTGGAGGGCACAGTGGAGGTGCTCTGAGCATTTGTGTTACCCCAGGCAAGATACATAAAAAAGAAAAAACAACAACAATAATCTCCTGGTGCCTCAGTTTCCCCAGCTGTAAAATGAGGATAGTGATTGTACCTCTCTCATAAGTGTCGCTGTGGAGATTAGGTATACAGGTGAAGGTGAAATGACCACCTTTCGCCGTGGCCATTGATATCACCCATCCTGTCTGCCAAACAAAGTGTGGCCCACAAAAACCATGGGGTGCACAAGATGGGCACACTACACGCGCAGCTGAAACCACAAAATAGGGAAATTAAGTGAAAATTCATCTGAAATTAAAAAGGGAAGAGCAGGGGCGCCTGGGTGGTCAGTCATTGGAGCGTCTGACTGTTGCTTTTGGCTCAGGTCGTGATCTCATGGTTAGTGAGCTGGAGCCCCACATCGGGCTCCGCACTCACGGTGCAGAGGCTTCTTGAGATTCTCTGTCTCCCTCCCTCTCTGCCTGTCCCCCCCCCCTCATAAATAAATCAACATTAAAGAATCCCTACCAAATTGCTTTAAAAAAATAAAAAGGGAAGGAGAACCCCATCACGGGTAAATATATGCCTCCACCTGTTATCACCCAAAGCAGATCCTGCTGTTAAGAAGGCAGCCTCAGAACGTTTTCTGGACCCAAATGCCCAAACCCAAGCATTTGATCAGCTTGGCCATCTCTACCAAGGAAGTTCCTGGCGGGTTCTCCCCACAGAACTCTCCCAGCATCACAGCAGTGGGAGCTATAGGGCTGTTCGGAGGCTCCCGGACTGGCTTTTAACAGCACCTTCCAGAATGAGAACTTGCAGCTGCAGCTCATTCCCTCACCTGTGACCAAGGAGGGAGGCCTCTCTGGGGCCTGGAGACCAGAGACAACCGGGGAGGGACCCCGCTCTCTGGCTGGCTTGGCCCCCCTCTGCCTCCTCAACTTCTGAGCAGAGGTTCTGAGGTGCTCTTCCGTGCCTGGCGCTTTGTCGGTGCCCCCCAATTCCCCAGGAAGACTCCCAGCCCCTTGCAAGATCCTGCTGGGGCATCAACTCCCCAAACCCATCGCTTTTGTTTTGCTTGTTAAGCAAAGGAATGTCACATAACTCCCTCCAGCTTTTTCAGAAAATGCACTTGCCGGTTTCCCTGAAGCTTAGAGAATAGTTGGGGCTCAGGCAGACGGCATTCCAGAGTCTGTCATACTCTGTCCCCTCCAGCTGCTGGGTAACAGGGAGGAACTTGAACTTCTCTTGCGCAGAAGAGGGACCGGTGGCGCCTGAAAGCAGTGTAACTGAGCCCTGCGCTGGAGGGAGCCAAAGACCTGTGGGGGCGAGTGCATCTCTGTTCTGATGCGTTTATGTTAAAACCAATTTGAGGGTAAGATTCGTCCCTTCTAACTATCAGTGTCTCTGTGTTAAAGTTCATATGCAGGCGGAGCTTAGCGTAGCGCCCGGGGAAGCAGAAGGGCTTCCACAAATGTGTTCCTGTTGGCGTGGGCTCCCTGGGGCTGCCGGGCGGGACCTGGTGGAGCCCAGAAAGGACAGGGAAGGCCTGGGTCTCAGCCTGAGTTTGGGCGGTGTTCTGAGAGGGGTCTGAGGAGATGGCCAGCGAGGACGGCTGCTCACAGGCGACCTTTATGGAGCTGTCCCTGTCCACGGTGAGAGAGGCTCAGGGTGTCTCCTCTGCCTTGCTGCCATGGTGACAGCACGTCACCCCCATCTGGCCCCCAAGTGACAAAACCGTGTGAGACGGGAGGGTGTCCAGAGCCAGAGGAGCCACCTTGGGAGTGAAGAACAGGAACGGTAGGGATTTTTAGTCATGGAGGAGGTTCGGGGCGGGGGGCCCCAAAGACCAGCCGTTTTAGCTCTCTCTCTTCACGGCGCCCCCTGCCACTTGCAGGCCCCACGGTGTGCCTGCCACTGGGTGTGCTAGAGAAGGGCAGCTCTAGCGGGCATCGGGTCCGCTGAAGCATGGAGGATGCCAGGATAAGACTCCTCCCTCCCTCCCCTTGTCTGCAAACCACTGGGTAGGGGTCCCAGGCCCCAGTTGTCGCAGGTCCCATGGAGGGAGTGAGGTCGTCCTGGCGGTTCGGAAATGAGTGGAAACCCACCAGGCCACTCAGGCCCCAGCAGCTCTGGTTTCCCGCGGCGTCTCGGAGCCCTGCAGGTAATGGTGCACAGCGCCACCAGGTGTCAGCCCCAGAGTCCCACACGAGGACTCCCACTGTTCCTGGAAGCAGGTTCATTCTACAGCGTGTCTACAGCTCGGGGCATCCCTGAGCTGGTCCTAGCTAGGTGCTGGGTGAAACAAACCCTCACAGGGCTCCAGTCGGGGGGTGGGGGAGGTGGAGGGGGTGGGAGGGTGAGGGCTGGGAAAAGAAGGGCACAGGCTGTCTCAACTTCACAAGACGTGCTGACTGCGCTCCCACAACTATGCAGCCCCCGCCTCCTGGCAGCTTGTCCTCCTGTCCAGGGGGCTACGCCTCCCTCCAGCTCCCACGAAAGGCTTCCGGCTATGCAGGCAGGCTGGTTTGGCACACGTGTGCTCTGGCCCCCTGCCTCCTGGAACTTTCCTGAGCCCTCAGGGAAGTGTCCTGGCCCTGCTCCCCAGGTGACTGCTCTGCTGATCTCCCCACTGCCCCCCGCCCTTGCATTCCTACTTTCCTTTCTCCCTATTTGGCAGCCCCAGGCCCCCAAGCTCACGGTTGACCACCCGCCCCCCCCCCGGACACACACCCCAGACAGAGACTCTGGGGGCTCTCTAAGCCCACAGCCTCCAGACCCAGAAACCTGAATGTACCGGGCATTCGTGCCCCTTCCTCTTCTTTCTTCTGCCTCCAGGAGGTTCTGAGGACAATTCTCGGGGGCCTGGAGGGCCCAGCACCTGTTGCACCCACTTTGAAACAGACCCAGAGCCCTCCAAGGACTCGTATGGCCTGTTCCTGCTGCAGGATCTTTGCCCTGGCAGCCATCCCTGCCTGGAATGCGCCTTCTTATCATTCAAAACCCAGCCCACCGTCCCTCTTCAGACGGACCTTTCCCTGACCACCCACGTAGCCCCTACAACTCGCTCTCTAACCCCATATTTCCGTGCTGGCGACACTCGTCACTCTCTGGAATGGTGGTAATTATTTGCTGGCTTGTGTCTCCAGCGCTTGGAACAGCAGCTAGTGTGCACTGGGTTGATGAATTAATTCGTTTGGGGCTCTGTTCGCCAGCGCCTGGACGGCTCTCAGATTCGAACCCAGTTTGGCCGCCCTCCGGGGGGTCTCTATTTATACGTGAGCCAAATCAGGAGAGAAGTCCCCGGGCGCACTGGCCTTTGTCGCCAGCCCGCGGGGCGGCGCGGCGGAGGCGGGGCGAGGCGGCGCGGGGGGCGGGCCCCAGCCTTACGCCGGGCGCCCGCGGGGGGCCCCGCAGCCCCAGAGCGCGGCGGCGGCGGCGGCGGCGGCGGAGCGGAGCGGGCGAGGCAGTGCGGGCCGAGACCCGGCCGGCAGCCGCTCCGCCCCCCCCCGGAGCCGCAGGGCCCCGACGGCCGCGCCGCGGGCAGGACCGGTGCATGGCGTCCGGGGGAACGCGCTGAGCGGGTCGCGGCGCCGCGGGCGGCACCATGGCCCTGGCGCTGGCGCTGCAGGCGGCGCGGCAGGGCGAACTGGAAGTGCTGAGGTCCCTGCACGCCGCCGGCCAGCTGAGACCCTCGCAGCGGGACCCGCTGGACGCGCTGCCGGTGCACCACGCTGCCCGCGCGGGCAAGCTGCACTGTCTGCGCTTCCTGGTGGAGGAGGCCGCCCTGCCCGCCACGGCCCGCGCGCGCAACGGAGCCACGCCGGCCCACGACGCCGCCGCCACCGGCCACCTCGCCTGCCTGCAGTGGCTGCTCTCGCAGGGCGGCTGCGGAGTGCAGGTGGGTCCGCGCGGCTCCCTGGGCGCCCTGGGGGCTTCCTCCCCAGGGGGGGAGCTCTGGCCCAGAGCCGCCTTGGCTCCAGGGTGGGTGAGATTGGGCACCTACCGACTGAGCTTGCTCCCGAGCTCCTTCCAGAGGGCTTGGGGTGGGATGGGCACCCCAGATGGAGAGCGCGCCGGGAAGACGCCCCGGCAAGCCAGGGCCACTGCCTGGAAGAGCACTGGGTAATGGGGAGCCAGAGGGAATTGGGCTTACCTGGGCCAGTATATAATCTGGGACAGGGCTGGGGAGGATGGGGAGGAGAGCAAAGCACTGATCCAGGGGAGTCCTGGAGTGTAGGTGGGGCACGGAATCAGAAGCCCAGGTCTCCTGGGAGCAGGTCTGGAAGAGGGTGGGCAAAGTGCCACCCCCCCCAGCAGGCCACCCCAGGCAGAGATGCAGGTGTCCCCAAGGCCAGGGCGTGGGGGAGGGGTGATGGGCGTGGTAAATGGGGCCTCCCCAGGGCCTTAGCTGACCCCGGGACACCAGCGCCTTCCTCCCTTCCAGCTTCGAGTTGCTTCTCCAGCCCAGCCTGAGTCTTCCTGCCCCAAGACCCCACCTGGTTGGTCTCACTCAGTGGCCCTCAGGCGGATATAAGCCTGGCCCCTCCTGGGCTGGAGGAGGAGGCAGCTCCGGGCCCTAAGTGTATCTCTGCATTTCGCTCCTGCTGGCATTAGAGCATCCAGCAGGTACCGGGCTTGGGGATTCAGTCACGCTCCTGATCTTCTGGAACTGTCAGTCCATGGGGGCAATGGACCATGCAGTGGGGTGTCAGGGAGCTAGCTGCTTGGGCGAGGTGGCTAGGAGTGAGTGGCCTCTGCAGGGAGTCCTGGATGATGAGAAGGGGGTGACCAGGTGCTGATCAGAGAGTTCTAAGTGCAAGGAACAAGGAGTGCAAAGCCCTCAGGCACACACATTCTTATCTACTGTTGCAGAAACAGCCAGGAGGAGGGCATGTTTGGGGCGGGGGGGGGGCAGGGAGGGTGCTGGGAGAAGCCACCATAGGCCGGGGCTAGGAATTTGGATGATATTCTAGTTGTGGGGAAAAGCCATTGGAGAGAGGACCCAGAACTGATTTCCCACTTAGCAAGACCACTGGGTTAACTGAATGTAGGAGAGAAGGCAGGGGTGGCCCAGAGCTGGCTGGTTGTGCCCTAAGGATGACCAAACCCCACCCCCCCCCCTTCAGGATGGCAAGACCCCCCTTCCTACCCTTCCTGGGAGATGGACGGATTGCTTATCTGCTGGCTGGCTCTGTTATCAGGACTTCCTGGCACATGGTCCACACCCACTCTTTTGGGAGGTGGCACGCCTCCCTCATCCCAGGGTCCAGCCTTGGCCGGAAGCCTCCCTGGCCACTGCAGAGGAGGTAGAGGAACAAGTGGCCTTGTGCCTGGCTTATCAAGTCTCCTTCCCTCGAGCCCCAGCCAGCTTGGGTGCTGGGGACGGAAGTGGGGGGGGGGAGGATGACCTCGATCCCTGGCCCTCCTCAGCCCAGAGAGATAAGCAGCTTTAGGGTGCGGGCCGCAGCACATGAGGCTCCTGGGACCTACGCAGCTGTTGGAGGCTTGGGGACAGGCCAGAGCCCATAGGCCCCGGTTTGCTCCCTACTGTCCACCCCCACCCCTCCCCATGCAGAGGTCCGGGCTCAGGGGGACAGACTGAAGCAATCTTCAGCCCCTGCCTGGGCGGTCCAGCACACAGAGGGCTCTCAGTGTGGTGCTCAGCCGCCTCTGTGCCACCTGGTCCCCCTCACCTTTCTCCTGCCTCCTTCCTAGCCCCACAGCCACCCCCAGAAGCTGACTGGTGACTTACTGGTGGTGGCCCCTGTCCCCTCTGTGCCCTGTTTTCCTTGTGCCTGTTTTATAAGAGCCTCTGAGATACCTTCCTCAAGCCTCCTTGGCCACACCTGTCCCCACGGGGCCTCTGTCTGGGCAGAGGGGCTTCCCTTCCTTGATCCTAGTAAACCATGCCCACCTCTCACTGCTTCCGCACCCCCTTCCCTGCCCGCTTCTCCATCATCCCACGTGCTTGGTGCCGGGAGCTCGTGCTGTTCTCGAACCGGTGCCCACGCTCCCAAACTCGCCGGCCTTTGAGTCCAGACTTCTGGGTTCTCTGTGACTCTCCTCCTCCAGCCCAGGTGAACATCAGCGGCACCTGCCAACCCCCTCCCGCCACAGAGACGCACACACCTGGGTGTTCATGGATGACACATTTAGTACTTCCGGGCCATGATCATCAGCCTGCCCCCTCGGGGGTGCCCTGGAAGGTGTCCTACCCAAGCCCCTCCCAGGGGCTGCCTCGAGCCCACACCTACCACTGTTGGCTGACTGTCCAGGCCCTGCCACCGGTACCCAGAAGCTTCCTCCTCCACAGAGCAAGAACGCAGCCTGTTCCCTGGGCCAGGAGCAGGGAGTCTGCTGGGGGGCCGGGGGGGGGGCAGTTCTCTGCACTGATGTTGGGGTATTGAAGGTACACCAAGCTGGAGGCCTTTCCTCATGTGACACTTGGGGAGAGGGAGAGGGAGGGACCAAGGGTTAGATGCAGGGGCTGCCCCCCACAGTCCTGATGCTAGCTTGGTAGAGCCCCAACAGCCCACCCTCCCTGCCCCAGCCACCCTTGCTCACTCCTTCAGGTGTCCCCAGAGCATCTGGGGGACAGTTTCTCCTGCAGGGAGGATGAGAGTGCTATGTCCTGAAAGTCTACTATATGCAAGCAGTTCCCAGCCGTGACCTGCAGCCTCAGGACGCCCGGCCCGTATGGGTGCCACTTATGAACTGGGGCCGGTTAGGTGCCCGAGGACAGAAGGGTCCCTGTGGCCGGCGGGATGTGGGGCAGGACAAGGCGTCGGGACTAATGCGCTCTTCTCCCACAGGACAGAGACAATTCTGGTGCCACAGTCCTGCACCTGGCCGCCCGCTTCGGCCACCCCGAGTTGGTGGAATGGCTCCTGCGCCATGGCGGTGGGGAGGCCACCGCGACCACAGACACAGGCGCCCTGGCCCTCCACTATGCTGCCGCCAAAGGAGACTTCCCCTCCCTGAGGCTCCTCATCGGGCACTATCCTGAGTAAGGACAACCCTCCTCGCCCGTCTTCTGGGTGCTGCGGGTGGGCGAGGCCTCCAGGGACTGCCTGGAATCCGCCCCTCCAGCGTTCCAGGGGAGTGACCGCTTCTGGGCCACTCCAGTGGCCAGAGGGCCAGGCCGCAGACAGCTCCTACCCAGGCTGCAATGTTTCCCTTCCTGGCGGGCCGCCCACAGCCACTTGCCCCAGAGCTTTGCAAGCAGGTGTCCCCCAGCACAGCTGCCCCTGGGGGGCTGGGCACGTGGGCCAAGGTCACATGCTCCTCTCCAGGGAGCCTACGCGTGTGGCTCTCTTGAGCTCTGGCCTGTGCCAGTTTGCGAGACTATTCTAATGGGGGGGTGGGGGGCAGGGGTGAAGATATGGGAGAGCTTCCTAGACCGCTACTCGAGAAGGAGGAGGAGCCTCCTCCTGCCCCCTGATTAGGCTGTCCACAGAGCAACCTGTCACTTCCTGTGGCCCCTCAGCCCATTCCCACCACCACGGGAGGTGGGGCCCCCAATCCTCCCAGGATCCTCAGCCTGAGTGGCAGGTCTGAGAGAGCTGCTGAGCAGTGAGCTGGGAGCTCCCCAGGGTGGGGTGGGAGCATGAGGAAGAATGGGGCTCAGTGCAGAGCAGGGGAGTCCTGGGAGGTCCCTGGGGGAAGGGAGGGAGCCAGTATTAGGTGGATCTGGAGGGAAGCAAGGGTCCTAGAGGATTGTCTCAGGGGAGTGGGACAACAGTGGGCCCAGGGACCTGACAAATGGGGGCTCTGATCAGTGACCTTTGTCAGTCCAAGTGGGTGTCTGGGGTGTAAGCAGTGACAGAGGACCGAGTCTCAGGAGAGCAGCCCTGAAGTCAGAGGGCCGATCCTTACCACTGGTTCCACACCCAAGGGAGCCTGCAGGACGGCTGGCTGCCAGAGAGGAGGCAGGAGGGCTGCCTGGCCCCATGGCCCCATGGCAGGCTGGCCCTATCGGAGCGATGTTGGGCAGTCCTAAGACCCCCAGCTCAGCCTGCGGTCGCCTTGCTAAGCACGCATGGCCTGGTTTGGTGGGTGGGAGCCCAGCAGGTGCACGGGCCGGGACTTCCCACCGCCGTCCCTGCCAGAGGCCACTTGGTGTCACTTCGGCATGAATTCTCTGCTCTGGACAAGCTAAGGCTTGGGTGACATCAGAGTCCTTGGGATTTAGGGGAGGGCCCCAGAGACCCTTGAGTGCTCCCCACCCGGAACCATCAGCAATACCCCTGGGGGACCTGGTCCCGACACTTCTGTTCCACCCTGTCACGTGACACAGAGGACACTGAGGTCCTAGAAGGGGACAAGTGGGCCGTGGCCACCCTTCTGCACCCATAAGCCTCCCTCGGCACACGTAATGGGCCCCCAAAAGCCAGGCTAATGGCAATGCCAACTTAGCCCAAATGATGTAAACTGAGAGAGGGCTCCAAGCCCAGCCCTGGCAGCGCTGGTGAGGAACGTGGGCGGGAAGGGTAGGGGTGGAGCCCCAGGCTGGCCCCTGAACCCCTCCTCACCGAAAAGCCTGGGGCCTGGGATGAGCTGGAGCCCTCCATGGGCTGCGATCCCAGCCTCGGGAAGACTGGCCGGGCCATGGAGCACCATCGCGGGCTCCGGGCCTTGGGAACGCTGACCCCTCCCAGGCCATGCCAGATGCTGGCTGTGATTGGGTCCTGGGGCCAACTCGGAGGCCAGGTGGCCTGGGCTGATGAGCCATCAGCCCCTCAGAGGCCTCTACGAATCTCACAGAGGCGGTCAGAGGACTTGGGTCCGTTCCCCGCCACAGCGTGTGACCTGGCTGATAAGAAAATGCTTTTATGTGCTTGCCTCAGGTAGGAGGGGGCGGCTGGGAATTGGGAGGCCTGCTGGGGGTTGGAGGTCAGTGCCCATTTAGACTCCTATCTTGGGGGTAGAGACTCCTGCTCTCCAAGGCGGGGCATGGAGAGGGCAGAGGCCCAGGCTGTCCCCCAAGCCACAGGGCTTAACCCGGGACCCGGGCAGCCTGGCTGTGGAGGCTGTGCCTCCACGCTTTTCACTCTCGTGAGCCTCCCGGGCCTGCTGTGAAGCACAGTGAATTATTCACAAGGGCTCAGCTCTCCCTGGTGGTTGGTGAGGGAGGAAGGGCTCCCAGACCTACCAGTGAGAAACTCGATCCCGCCCAAGGAGGCTGTGGGCAGCAGCGGGCCATGGCCGTGCCGAGCTGCGGGGAAGCGGGCGGGCCGGACAGCCTCGGGGGAGGCCTTGCTAGAGCCAGGCTGCACCTTAGGGTGTTAGAAAAGGCTTCACATTGCAGGGACACCCCGCGCCCACCTGCCTCTCCTCCAGGGTATCCCAATCCATTGGGCGAATTCTTCCAGAGGTAGAGGAATTGCTACAGTGGCCTCTGGGGCTGTTTTCCTGTGGGGATCCTCCCCACAGAAGGAGGGTCCCTAAGCTGGCAGCATGGAGGCTGGCAGGAACTGGGTCTGAGGGCGATGGCCAGGAGCACCGACCCTCCTGGCCAGGAGCACTAGTGGTTGGTAGAGGGGAACCAGCTATCCAGGCCTCCGGTCGGGGCAGACAATATATCGCCTCAGAGCTCCTGACCACCTTGCCAGCGGGGTGCTGGGGCCCAGGAACTACCTCGTGCTTGCTTGGCCTCAACCATCTGCTCACCTGGGGTCTGTGCAGCTGGAGGGGAGCCCCAGGCTCAGCTCGGACCCTTGGGCTTGAGTTTTGAGGCTGGGGAGAATAGTGGAGGGTGGCGGGGCTCTGGGCTCTTCCTTCCTTTGGGGCCCCGTGCTCTGCCAGACACAGCAAACTGGAAAGTCAGTCTGTCCAAAGATTTGCATCAATTCCACCTCCTTGCAAGTATCTCCTTTGCCTGAGGCCTCCCCTGCCCCGGGGCAGCGATTGGAAGTGCCCTGGCCGGGGGTCAGGATAAACCCGGATGTGCTCCGACCTGCTGAGTGCTAAGTGCCTAGCACCCGCCCCCCCCCCCCGCCCCCCACTGGTAGTCTGAGCCTTATAACCACCCCAGGCAACAGCTCTATAAGCAGCCCAGTTTACAGATTGAGTTATTCAGGGGTAGATTGAGATTCAGATTGAGCTCAGTGGTAGAGCATTTGACTGCAGATTGAGTTATTCAGCTAATGTTCATTGAGTATCTACTCTGTGCCAGGCAATATCCTTTCCTTCCTTCCTTCTTTCCTTTCTTCTTTCCTTCCTTCCTTCCTTCCTTCCTTCCTTCCTTCCTTCCTTCCTTTTCTTTTTTCTTTTCTTTTCTTTTCTTTTCTTTTCTTTTCTTTTCTTTTCTTTTCTTTTCTTCCTTCCCCCCTCTCTTCATTCCTCTTTCTCCTTCCTTCCTTCTTTCCCCCTTCCTCCCTTCCTTCCTCCCTCCCTCCCTTTCTTTCTTTCTTTCTCTTTCTCCTTCCCTCCTTACTTCTTTCTTTCTTTCTTTCTTTCTTTCTTTCTTTCTTTCTTCTTTCTTTCTTTCTTCTTTCCTCCCTCCCTTCATTCTTCTTTCTTTCTTTCTTTCTTTCTTTCTTTCTTTCTTTCTCTTTCTCCTTCCCTCCTTACTTCCTTTCCTCCCTCCTTCTTTCTTTCTTCTTTTCTTCCTTCCTCCCTCCCTTCTTTCCTCTTTCTCCTTCCTTCCTTTCTTCCTCCCTCCCTCCCTCTCTTTCTTTCTTTCTTTCTTTCTTTCTTTCTTTCTTTCTTTCTTCCTTTCTTTCTTTCTCTTTCTCCTTCCCTCATTACTTCCTTCCCTCTTTCTTTCTTTCTTTCTTTCTTTCTTTCTTTCTTTCTTTCTTTCTCCGTTTCCCCCTCTCCCTCTCCCTCCCTCTCCTTCTCTCTCTCTCTCTTTCTTTCTAGAGTGAGAGGGAATGCAAGTGGAGGAGAGGGGCAGACGGAGAAAGAGAGAGAGAGAGAGAGACAGAGGATCCTAAGCAAAGTCCACGTTCAGCATGGAGCCCAACACAGGGCTCGATCCCACGAACCATGAGGTCATGACCTAAGCCTAAATCAAGAGTCGGATGCTCAACCGACTGAGCCACCCAGGGCCCCCGTGCGAGGTAATATTTTAACGTGCCAGGGATACATCAGTGAATTAAACAAATGTCCCTGCTACACAGCGTTGACAGAATCAGACATGGCGTCTCAGAGAGGCTAATTGAGCAGTCGAGGCCCCACCAGTTCCCGGTTCCCTGTATGGCCTTGATCAAACCACATCCCCTTTCCGGGTCTGTCTCCCACTCCTGGTCCAGTCCCTAATCTCTCAGGTCTCCCCACCCTGGCCCTCTTGCTGTCCAGCTCTTCTGCCTTTGGGAAAGCAAGTCAGATGCCCGGACTGGCCACAGTCTCCCTGATCACTGATAGAGAAGGCCATTTCCCCACAACGGCCCCACAACGGCCCTCCTCGCCCTGGCCCAGCCCGCACGCCCCACCGCCAGCCGCTCCCCCCTCCACACCCCGTTCCACCTCCCGGGCCTCCTTGCTGCTCCTCCACCAGGCTGGTCCGCTCCAGCCTCGCACTGGCTGTTCCTGCCGCCTGGAACCCTCTCCCTAACTTGGAGTCTCTCCTCCACCCCCACTCCTCCGCAAGGCCTGCCCACGGCCTCCTTTAGGTTGTCACTTGCCCAGCAGCACATTCCTCGCCTGCTTTATTTTCCCTCGCACCCTCGTAACCACCTGACATTACGTTCTGTGCATCTCGGGGCGTTCTCTTGCCACAGCTCCCCAGCCAGGGAGAGCGGACCTCGTCTTCCCCATCCTGGAGGCCCAGTGCCTGACGCGCACTAAACATTGGTCGAAAGCATGAGGAGGCCGGAAGCCCTGGGGCTTGTCCGGCCCCGCGTGCAGCTCACTGAGTGACCTCAGATGGCACTCCGAGCTGGGCCTCCCTGGGCCCACCTGGCAAACAGACCAGCTGAGGCCCTGTGCGAGGGGACATCACAGAGCTCCCCGTCTGACTGCCCGTCTCACTCACCCCCACAGTCACTCAACAACGAGCAACTAGGCACGCCGTCAGAGCTTGGGGTGTCATGAGCCCTCGCAGCTTCTTGGAGCCCACTTTCCGGGAGGCTCCAGGGCAAACAAGGGGACGGGTGGACGGCACGTGCCTCATTCACAGAAATGTATTTGCATGTGTGTTGGCTTGCCATCTGGGAGCTGCAGGGGAACCAAACTCTGGCGGCAGGGGTCTGCTTTTTGCATGGTGCTGCCCCATCCTGGCATGTGGCAGCCTGGTGACATGTGTCCCTGGAGTGAACCAAATAGGCACACAAGACGTCTCCAGTGACCAGTGCCGTGAAGCAAAACAGGGTAGTTTGGTAGAAACCACTGGGGTTTTCTTTAAGTTCAGGGGTCAAGGGGCACCTGGCTGGCTCAGTCGGTGGAGTGTGTGACTCTTGATCTCGGTTGTGAGTTTGAGCCCCCACGTTGGGAATAGAGATTACTTAAAGACAAAAATCTCAAAACACACACACACACACACACACACACACACACACAAGAAATAAATTGAGGGAGTCAAGGAAGCCCTCCTAGAGCAGGTGAGAGCTCATCAGAGACCTGGATAAAAAGAAGGGCTGGCCCTGCAGAAACCTGGTGTGACAGCATCACAGGGAGAAGGAGCCAGCAGAGGCAGGTGCTGAGGTGGGATCAAGTTTGGCTTTGCTGAGGACCAGAAGGAAGGCCTGGGAGGCTGGGGGAGTTGCAGGGAAGGGTATTCAGCACGGATGGATTGGGCGTAAAGCTGTCCCAGAACCTCCCTGAAATCATCACTGCATTTCTTCCCTGCATCAAGCCGAATTTGGGATCTTTTCAAATAAGCCAGGAGGCGTGAGTGGAGGCTAAGAGACGTAGAGCCACCAAAGGACCCATGATTTTATCCAAGGCGGCCTTACCCCTGATCCTCCTAGGATCAGCTCCTTCCCGACCTCCCTTGGAGCAGAAATTGTTGGCCACCGGAAATGCTGTTCTTTGACCTGAATCTGGTTCTGTGGGCGGGTCGCTCCTTGCTGCCCACAGCAGTGGCAACAGCAAGCCGGCACCGGTCTTGGACGGAGATTTCCAGCAAGCATTCCACTTTTTCTGTGTTGTCGCAGTTCACTCATGTCCTCTTTTTTCCAAAGAGGGAGAAAAATATGGTTCGTGTGATTGTTGCTAGGGAGTTTCAGGCGTATAAAGAGGTCAAGGGTTGGGGGTCTCCAAAGACTCCTAGAGCTTGGGCTCAAGGGAGGGTAGTGTGGTGTCCTTTGCCAAAATGGGGTTGGCAGGTTGGGGAGGGTTTGAGGGAGAAAGGCAAGAGATCTGCTCTAGGCACGTAAAGTTCCAGAGGCCTGGGCAATGCACACAAGGACCGGTGGGCGGAGGTGAGGGCCGGATAGAGAGACTCCAGGTCCAAGCTAGAGAAAGGAACAGCATGGGGGTGCAGGTGGCCTTTGACCCTGGGAAGTGGATGACCTTACGGGGGGGGAAGACTGTGTTCAGAAAGGGGGCCCTGGGGCATCCCCACATTTGGAGGTCAGGTGAAGGCCAGGGCCCAGCAAAGAAGACTTAGGAGGCTTGGCGTGGGAGTCGGCTGCTGGTACAGGAAGCCAGGAGGAGCAGGTGTTCCAGAGAGGGAGGAGGGGCACGTGCTAGGGAATGGCCAAGTCAGAGGAGCATGGGGAAACCCCTGGGGTTGGTCACAGGGAGTGACAGTTGAGACCCAGTGGGTGGGGGAGGGGGTTGGCTGGTCAGGATACGGCTGCCACACCAGGAGGCAAAGAGCCACCTTCCCTCCAAGGAAATGTGCAACCTTCCAAAGCTTCCTCTTCCATTCCCTCATAAGAGGCAAGGAGATGCCGGACAATTATGATGCCCATTTGCCATATTTGGAAACTGAGGCTCAGGAGCTTAATAACCCACTAGGGTCCTACCCAGTGAGCTACAGAGTCAGGGTGGTGGCTGGAGGCCAGGGCCAAGGGCAGGGGCCGGGACTGGAATGGTTACCCTTCATGTCACTTTGGCTAGAACCCGATGGGTTAGAGCAGGTGGGATCCTGAGGCCAGAAGTACCCCCGCAAGACCCTAGCCCCGTCCTCTGGGTGACCCCCCACAACAGAAACAATGCCTGGCCTGACCTGTGCTGGGCTGAGCCCGGACACCCCAGCCCAGCGGTGTCCCCACAGAGGTACAGGGAGGAGGGATCCCAAAATATAACAACGGTTTCAGGCTCATGCCAGGTGACAGGCCTGTGCTGAGGGGTCTCCAAGCATGTTTCCTGGGCGATTACTGCCCCTCTGCAGACACCTTTGAGATCAAAGAGACAAGAGGCAAGATGCTGACACAGCTTGAGGGGTTCATACCCCAAGTTCCTCTTTTTTTTTTTTAAAGTTTATTTATTTATTTTGAAAAAGACAGAGACAGGGTGAGTGGGGGAGGGGCAGAGAGAGGGGGAGAGAGAGAATCCCAATCAGGCTCCGTGCCTGATGGGGGGGCCGAAGTCACACGCTTAATCGACTGAGCCACCCAGGCGTCCCCCTAAGTCCCTCTTGTGCCCAGGTCTTTCTCTGCCTGTCTCTCATCGAGCGGTCCTAGGCTTCTTTGCACAGTATCTGGAAAATGGGAACAATGCCAGCACCTCCCCCATCCGTCGCTGAGAGGACGTGGTGAGAACGCTCTGTGCTCATCACGACGCCTGAAACAGACCTGCTTTCACTGGTATCGATTATCGTCGCCACTATGATATATTCAGCTCTCCACTGAAATTAATTAAGTTTGCTCCTTGTGCTCCCCCATATTTTTCTAATTTCCCCCAGTGAGCATGAGGGTGCCCCCGCCCTTCTTGCCTCCAGGCCGAAGTAGAAGGTGACAAGGCCAGGGACCCCCTTTCCCCGCCCTCGCCCTCACCCTCGCCCATCAGCATATCTGCCTCATTGTGCTGGGGCCTCCTGGCCTGGAGGCTGTGGCTCCAGGACGGGAGAGGCTGAAATGCTAATTGGAAGGCTGGTAGGCAGGAACGTTTATTGAGTGTTTACTCTGGCCCAGGGACTCCAGCGGGGAGTGTCGGCCACTGGCCAGGCAGGAGGTTGTGCGCAGGACTGCCCCCTCCTGCCCTGTGCCAGCTTCTCAGACCTTCTCAGACCTTCCCAGGCTGGCTGGCCACCCCTGATGGTGGACACCTGCCAAGCAGGGGGTGCTGGGAGGGCAGGGCTCCTGGCGTATCTGGCGCCCCATGGTGTCGCCATTGCCTCAGACCTCCCCAGAGAGGCCTCAGTGGGTCCTGGGTGGTGGCCCCCTCAGCCTCTGATCCCCAGGACCCCAGCACTCACTGTGCCTTGGTTACGGGGTGAATAATTCAGGCCACTGAGTGTCGGTCATGAAATATTAAACAGGCTGTTACTGTCACATCAGTATGTGAATGCATGTGTGGGGGGTGACGATGGCACTGGGGCGTGGAGGCTGGTGGCCGCAAGCCAGACTGTTCCTGGGGAGAGGCATGTGGGTGAGTCTCTGTCACCGTGTGCCCTGTCGGCTCGTGAGCACCGTTGCCCTGGCATGGGTAGGGTCACGGAGGGCAGCCAGGCATGGTCTCTGTCCCACCCCAAATGTGTGAAGTGCCACACTCCGCATCAGCCCTAGAAAATGGCAGCTCTGTGTCTAGGGAGGAGGTGCCCGTGTCAGGAGTGAGGAGAGAGCAGGGAGGCGCCCAGTGTGGGGCTGCAGGTGGCCTGGGGTCAGGGGTCCGGGAAGTGGACAGGGACCAGGGTTTTAGGGACAGGGAGAAGTCAGCTGGGAAAGGGACCAAGTCATGTCATGACAGGGTGGGTGAGAGGGCAGAGAGAAGAGGACTGGGTGGCCTGGTGCCCATGTTGACGGACAGCTGGGCGAGCACTTGGATGAGGGAGGGAGGGCGTGGACGGACACTGGCGGAGTGTGTGACTGATGTCGCCAGCAGATAGATTGGGGAGGCAGATGGGCGGGAAGATGTGAAGTCAGGTAAGAACTGCACTTCCTGGGGGCACAGAGGGCTGACCCAGCACAGGGGGGCTCAGCCCCTAGGGAGCTTCTGAGACTCGCTGGGGAGGGTGGTGGGCACACAGCTGCTGTGTCTGGTCCTGGGTTGTGGCTCCACCTAGTGCCCAACTGTGGTAACTGTGCTCTGGGCTGTCCACACCCAAACTCCGTCAGTGGCAGGGCCAGCTTCCCTGTTTCCCAGCAGCACTCCACCTCATGGGGTTGACTCCCAGTTCCCCGGTTAGGACTCTTCTTCAGCAGCTGGGGAACGGGCACGAGGAGCAATGACACCCGCAAGCTGAGCCTCAGGGAAGCCCAGGAGTGAGCACAGGGAGCGGCCTCTTCACTCCCCGTGTGCCTACTGCATGCACCAGGCTCTGCATCACAAACATACACTCCAATGCCATTTACCAGTTATGTGACCTTTGGCAAGTCAAAGCCCCTGAGCCTCAATTGCCCCTCTGCAAAATGGGAATGACAATAGGACCTAAGCTGGGGCATTCGATGAGAACCTGCCCACCAATATCGTGTTGAGTAAGAAGTTGCTGCGGCCAAGGTCAAAGAGGTTGACCTGCTGTCTCCTCGAGGATTTTGATGGCTTCCTGTCGTACATTTAGGTCCTTCATCCATTTTGAGTTTATTTTTGTGTATGGTGTAAGAAGGTGGTCCAGGTTCATTCTTCTGCATGTAGCTGTCAGGTTTTCCCTCTTCCTTGCTGAAGAGACTCTTTATTCCATTGAATAGTCTTTCCTCCTTTGTCAAAGATTAGTTGGCCATACGTCTGTGGGTCCATTTCTGGGTTCTCTGTTCTGTTCCATTGATCTGAGTGTCTGTTCTTGTGCCGGTCCCATACTGTCTTGATGATGACAGCTTTGTCATACAGCTTGAAGTCCAGCCCGCCCACCAATATATAGCACACCAGAGGTGCTTGGTGAATGGTGGCCTCCTGTACAGTTGCCAGATTAACAACAGGATATCCAGTTTAACTTTAGATACATGGCAAATAATGTGTTAGTATAAGTATGCCCCATGCTTTGTTTGGGACATACTTATGCTAGAAGATGATTTCTTGTTTCGCAATTCAGAATTAACAGGGCATCTTGTGTTTTACCTGGCAACCCTACTACTCTGCCCTCTGGGAATTAAGTCTTCCAGGGGAGGCAGAGGCCAAAATCAGTTACGTTCAATCAAGCATGATAGGCAGTCCGTGGAGTGAGCCCAGGGCCGTACAGGGCACAGAGGTAGGAAAGGCAGGCTCTGCCTGGGGAAATCAGGGCAGGCCTCACTGAGGAGGGATCTGGACTGAGTCCTAGGGAGGAGGAAGGAAGTGCATTCCAGATAGAGAGGGACCTGATCAAAGGCATAAAGGTAAGACAGAAGGTTTGGGGACTTGGGGGCTCACGGTGACAGTGGTTCAGTGTGGCTGAAAAGGTAAGAAGAGGCCAGCTCACCACATCCTTGTAGACCTTGGTGAAGAGGTTGAGCTATTTACTGAGGACAGGGACTAACTCGGTCAGATGTACACGGAAGCAGGGAGGCTGCTGGAGGGGAGTGGCCAGGCCAGAGGGGCCCCCCTGAGGGAGGCTGGCACAGGACCGAGTCCAGAGGGAGTCAGGTATAGCGCGACCCGGTAACTAAACCTCCTCCAACCCACGCCCCCGGCCCTCCAGAGCTCCCCAAAAGAGCGCGAGGGGCGTTAAGAAGCTCTGGAGGCAGGTGGGCGCTGAGAGCCCGAGGTGGGTGCTGTGTCTCCGCAGGGGAGTGAATGCGCAAACCAAGAACGGTGCCACGCCCCTGTACCTGGCGTGCCAGGAGGGCCACCTGGAGGTGACGCAGTACCTGGTGCAGGAGTGCGGCGCGGACCCGCACGTGAGAGCCCAAGACGGCATGACCCCGCTGCATGCCGCGGCGCAGATGGGCCACTGCCCGGTCATCGTGTGGCTGGTGAGCTCCGGGGCGGGGCGGGGCCCGGGGAAGGGCGGGGTCTGGACGCCCAGCCGCCGGCACCGACGGGGGCGGGGCCTGGAGGGGACCGGCGCCCAGCCCTCGCCCGTCTTTCCCCCGCCCCCTCCCGCCCAGGTGAGCTGCACCGACGTGAGCCTCTCGGAGCAGGACAATGACGGCGCCACGGCCATGCACTTCGCGGCCAGCCGCGGCCACGCCAAAGTGCTCAGCTGGCTCCTGCTGCACGGCGGCGAGATCACGGCCGACCTGTGGGGCGGGACCCCTCTGCACGACGCCGCTGAAAACGGGGAGCTGGAGGTGGGGACGGGGCCGGAGCGGGGGGGGGGTGGGGGTGGGGGGGGGGCGGGGGGGACGGGCGCCCTCTGCTGGCGCCGAGCTCTCAGCACAACCCTGCCCCGGCGCGGGGCGGTGAGGGGGGGCGGGGGGTCCGAGCTGGCGACCGGGTCCTCAGTACTCGACCCCCGCAGTGCTGCCAGATCCTGGTAGTGAACGGCGCGGAGCTGGACGTCCGCGACCGTGACGGATACACGGCGGCCGACCTCTCGGACTATAATGGCCACAGCCACTGCACCCGCTACCTGCGCACCGTGGAGAACCTGGTACGACCTTGGCGCTGCCCCCTGCTTAATCTCGTCCCCCGCCCCGCCTCTCCCTGCCCCCAGAGGTAGGTGTTGTTACCCCTTTACCGTGGAGGAAGCTGAGGTTCGCAGACATGAAGCCCCTTGTCCCTTGTCCGAGGTCACACAATGAGGAAGTGTCCTAGACCATTACCCTTCCCAGCCCAGAGCCACTGACCATTGAGGAGGGAGGGGGTGAAGGAAAAGGGTCAAGGGGAAGAGGACCAGCGTCCTCCTGGTAAGAAGGAAGGCTTGGAGAAATCGCAAGACACTTACATACCAATGGGAATGGTCAAGTCCATTCACCTGCCCACAGCCCACAAGTAGTAGCTCATTTAACTCTCCACCACCTCTAAGGTGGGTGGTGTTAATGTCCCCATCTCACCCAAGGTCACACAGCTGTTAAGTGGTAGAGTCTGAGAGGCATGGCCTGGAGCCACTGCTCTCGACCACGACAGTGTATGTTTGCTCACTTCATGGCTGCTTCATAATGAAACTTCTGTTTAAATTATTTTATTATGGTTGTGCAGCTGGGAAGTAACCTACTGGGACTTGAGCTCAGGTGTGGTTGGTTCCAAGTTCAGGGCACTGCCTCATCTGTTGTAATGCCTTTGGGACAGGAGGGAAGACAGAGGGTGGGCCTCCCAGGTGCCTTTCAGCTCCAGGGGGCAGCCTGGCCAGAAGAGGGACGAGGAAATGAGGTCTGGAGGGGAGAAGGTGGGATGGCCTTTTGCCCACAGCACCGTCTGCCCTGTCTGCAAGCACACAGGGGCACCCTGGTGCTGGGTACTCCAGAGCACAGCTAGGCCCAGCGGTCGGAAACTGCAGCTGGACCCAAGGAAGGATGTCCCCCTAAAAGGGCCGCCCAGAGAGCGCAACGGTCTGTCACCAGGGTATACAAACAGGGGTGGATGCTGTGAGGGGCATTTCTGCACCACAGGTGGCTCTTTCCCACTGAGAGCGGGTACGATTCTGTTTGGAGGGGGGGGTGGGAGGAGGCACAAAGCCCCAGCCCTTCCGTCTCTAAGTAAGCAATAAATAA
Source organism: Felis catus (assembly GCF_018350175.1). NCBI lineage: Eukaryota > Metazoa > Chordata > Mammalia > Carnivora > Felidae > Felis > Felis catus. The sequence goes on from NC_058375.1 coordinate 4,205,023, forward strand.
GCAATAAACACCATCCCTTGAACCCTCACTGTGGCACGCAGCCTGCCAGCACTTTCTAGCGTAATCTCAGCCTCCACAGTAAATTAATACTAACAGCTGACGTTGTGTAGCATGTACTGGCTACCATACCCTGGCCCTTCACTAACTGTTAAAATCTTCCTCATACCCTAATGGGGCAGGAGATACTGTTATCCCCACCGACAGGAAGGATAAGTGACTTGCCCAAAGTCACTTGGCTAGTAGGTGGGAGAGGTGAAAATTGAAGCCAGCGTTCCGGGCTGCAGAGCCTGGGCCCTTAACCTCTGCTATCCGTGGGGTCAGGACTGGGCACCCCCATTGCCCACTGCTGACGGCCAAGAAAAGAGCATTTTCATCTTCCCCCTACCAGAAGCCCAGCCCCTATGCTTCCCCTTGGCTCATGGAAGAGGCAGCAGGGCCCGGCCCGGCCCTGCTGAACTGGGTGGGCTGTGGGCCCCTCGGCCCCCTCACCCAGACAGGCCCAGCTGCAGCAGAGACAGATCCAAGCCATGCAGAATGCTGGCCCAGAAAAGGCAAACACTCCCACAGAGCCCCTAATTACAGGGCCAATGAGCAGGGCTGCTGAGCTGTTACCTGGTGCGAGGCTTGCCTCCCGCTCCCAGGGGGCCTGTGACACTTCTCAGGCAGGGGAGGGGGCGCGGGGCAGGGAGGAGCAGGCCTGGGCAGGAGGCAGCAGACGGAGCCAGCCAGCGGGCTTGCCAGCAGCAAGGCCAGCATGGGCAATGTAAGCGAGCCCCCACCCCAGCCCGCTTCCGTCCCATGGGAGGGTCAGGCCCATGGGCGGGGCGTAGACAGTGGTGGGGACAGCATGCCTGTGGCCTGAGCCCGGCTGCCCTCCAGACTCAGCCGGGCCACCCCGGGCCCTGCCCTTTCTCCAAGGGCCCCATCAGGAGACAGGCTGGGCTGGTATTGGGATTCGCCCCAGTAGGGCAGGGAGAGACCAGGGCTGCTGGCCGGGTAATGGGGAATCAGTCTTCCCTGCAAGTTGTGGGGCCCCACCCGCCTCCCCTAACCCACCTGCCCCAGGTGTTCCCATCAGCTGCAGCTCCTGAGCCCCTCCCCGCAGATACACTGGAGCCCACCCCTCTGGCTGGTGCCATGGCAGTCTTGCCCTTGGGGTCCAGACCAGGACCCCCTCTTCCGGCCATCTCTCCACCCCCTTGAGCAAAGAGGGGCTGGGGTGGGAGTTTCCCAAGAACCCCGGGTCCTGCTGCGAGGGGGCTGGGCTTGAATCTTAGCCTGGGAAGAACCCGACAGACATTCTCATTATGGGGTGGGAGCCCAGAAAGGGAAGCGGCTCGGCCCGGGCCACACAGCAAGGACATGCCGGAGCAGGACCCTGGCCCGAGCGCACTGGTCTTCATTGTCGACCTCATTGCCTTCCCTCCTGTTCAGAGTGTGGAGCACCGCGTGCTGTCCCGGGATCCGTCTGCTGAGCTGGAGACCAAACAGCCCGACTCGGGCATGTCTTCACCCGATACCACCGTGTCGGTCCAGCCGCTGAACTTTGACCTCAGCTCACCCACCAGCACCCTCTCCAACTACGACTCCTGCTCCTCCAGCCACTCCAGCATCAAGGGCCGGCGCCCCCCACGTGGTGAGCGGGCCAGGCCGGGAGGAGGGAGGAGGGAGGAGGGGGCGCAGACCGGGACAGACCACCGGGCCCTGAGGGCCAGCCCCAGGCCCACTCTGCCCACCGCTGACGCTGGAGGCTGCCCAGGTCACCAGGAAGGGCTGCTGGTCCTGGTGAGAGGCCGGTGACACTTGTCCTGGTGTGTGCTGCTCACAAGCACACATGTGCACCCACATGTACTCTCCCTGGGACAAACCCCACGTGCCCCCTGCAGATGACTCACTCGCTCACACACACAGATGTTCCCCAGACGTGACACACACCTGTGCGCCCTCAAGAGGACACACGTGTCTGCACAGCACACAGGGTCGCGCAGACACACACCGTGCAGATGCACGCACGCACCTACACTACAGCACAGACACACAACCCTCCGTCCCCATATCCGGGCACGTGTGCACATTAACACACGCACACCCCACGTCCACAAACCGATGCAAACACATTTGTAAATACAAAGAAATGCGCAGATGCTTGCACACCTACACACACCAACACGCAAATGTTAGGCAGAGGCGGGCACGCGGGTATTCACGCGCTGACCACACGCTGAGCCTAGGTGGCCATCCACCTGTGATACCTGCTTCCTGCTGCCAGGTGGTGGCCGCAGAGATGGTGGGGTGGCCCTGCAGTTTGGGGCATGGCCATGCGGACTCCTGCCGCCCGGCCCTGTCAGGTCTGAGCTCAGGAGCTACCCCTTCACCCTCCGGTTGGGCCCTGCGCTGCTGGGGCTCCCAGTGAGCCGTAGAAGCCGTATCCCTAAGCCCACCTCACCCCTTGGCGCGTTGCTTCTGGGTGGAAGGGGGTCTCAGTCTTGGGGACTCTGCAAACTCCCACACCCCGCCTTCCCTCCCTCCCCAGGGCTTGCCAGCTCCAGAGCTGCAGACATACAAAGCTACATGGACATGCTGAGCCCCGAGCTGGGCCGACCCCAGGGCAAGATGGGGAGAACCACACCACCACCACCACCCAGCTTCCCTCCGCCGCCCCCACCCCCAAGCACCCAACTGCCCCCACCCCCACCAGGCTACCCGGCTCCCAAGCCCCCTGTGGAGCCACATGCCGCGGACATCTACGTGCAGACCAAGAGCAAACTCCGCCATGTGGAGAAGGAGGCCTTCAAGAAGGAGGTAGTGAACCTTCTCCCAGCTGCCTGCCTCCCAGCGCTGGGCTGAGGCCAAGAGACTGCCTGGCTCATGGACACAGGGCGGGGGGGGGGGGGGGCCAGGCCAGTGGCCTATTCAAGAATATAAACTCCTGGCTAGCCCCGTGGGGGACTCAGGGCTGGGCACTGGGGACAGGGAGATGAGTCAGACGAAGCCACTACCCTCTCGGGAACTGGGGATGGGTGAAGGAACATATAATCAGACAGCCGGGCCTCTCAGGGAGCTGGGTCCTCCCCGACCTCTTGCACAGCGTGGTGGGGCGGTCACGGAATTGGCAGAGACTGCCCCCTCCGCAGACCTACCTGCGCCCAGAACCCCAGGCTCAGGTGGGGAATGGCTCCCAAGGGGTTGTCTTCCAGGTGGGAGATGAGGGGGCAGGGAAGGTGAGGGCCAGGAGGAGGGTGGAGGAAGGGAGAGAGGGACTCAGCACTCAGTGGGGGCTGAGGGAGGGTAAAGCTGAGGTTGGCTACCCAGTCTGAGGCTTGAGTGCCCAGGCTGATGGAAGGGCCAGTCCTGAGATGCGACGTGTGGGGGAGAAGCCAGCCTGTGGGGAGGGGGGCTGTGTCCAGTGTGGGCACATTGAGTGTGAGGTGCCCAGGATGTCAGGGCCTCTGGGGTCCTGGCTGAGGCTCTGGAGCCAGAGGGCTAGTCTCGGTGGCTGAGAATGCTAGTCGGGGAGCCCCCCAGGGGGCCCCCGGGGTGCTGGCCAACCGGGCAGAGCCCGCTGGTCTGGGACATGGAGGGCAGCCTGAGACCACAGGTGGCTGAGTATGGGGTCTAGGCCCCGGAGGGTCCTGTGGGAGCCCTGACCTGTAGTTCTCCCTCAAGCCCAAGGCAAACCACTCCAGAGCCAAGCTGAGTAACCAATTTGCCCACAGGTGTCCCAGGTCACAAGGCCACTGGGTGGGGGAGGGGAGGGGCAATTTCCACAGCGACTCCACCCTCCCCTCATGCCATCTGCGGCCAGGCTGTCAGTCGGGTTCCCCTTTCATCTCTGTGAGGTGGAGAGGGCCCAGGAGAGGACCGCAGAGGGCCAAGGGCGGGCGGACTTCCCTGGGCCCGCCGTGCGGGCTCTGGCCAAAGCACAGCCTGTGCCCCCTCCGCTCCCCTGAGCCCCAGGATCTTGAGGTCCCGTGCCCCTACCCGCTGTGTGCGTGCAGGGCCGCAGGCGACAGGCAGCTCCACAAAGGGCCCTTTGTGTGCCCACTGCGCCTGGCGCCCCCGCCTCCGCCCCCTGCGCCTGGCCGTTGCTTGACCGCAGCGGGAGCAGGGTCGCGGCATCCGCGCCTTGGGGCTGCAGGGGGCGCCGAGGGGCGGGCTGGCCCAGAAAACGAATCCTGTGGTGTCGGGTTTCCTGCAAGGAGAGCCGGTTCGGGTGGGGCTTGGAGGTCCGGGGCCACCGCGGGGACGCACGGGCGGGGGGTGGGGGGGTGGATCAGGGGACAGCCCCCGCACAGAGACTCGGCCTTTGGCCCCGCCGCCCCATGTCCTTTTCCCTGGGCTAGGCTTAGCAGGGGGCAGCTGCGATGGGGCGGGCCACCGCGCTGTCATCCGAGCCCGCCTTGCCGCCCCTGAAACCCGAGGCTTAGGCGCGGGTGTCGGTGTCGCTTACGCGGATGTCGATGGTTTCCAGATGCGGGAGGGGAAGGGCGGGGGCGTGACCCGGAACCCGGGGGTACCAAACACCCGGGGCTCCACTGCTCGGGTGGCTCCCGCACTCCGTCCACGGGGTATGGAGGGGACAAGTTGGAGGAGGGGGGTGAGGGCTGGGGCGCTCGACACCTAGCGGAGGGAGAGCGGAGCAGGGGCGGGGCCACATCTGGCTGACGGGGCAGGCGAGGCGCTGCGGCCGGTCGTGGCGACGCAGGTGGAGCCCCCGTGGCATCCCCCCTTGCCGGGAGTGGGTCGGCGCGGGATTGGCTGGCCCTGGGTGATGTCAGGGCGACAGAGCTCATAGGCGCTCTTGGGCGCGGGCGGGCAAGGGCTGGGCTGTAACCCGAGAGGAAGGATCAGGTGGCGCAGGTGTCGGGTCCATGCCGCCCCCGCCGCCAGGTGCACAGCGGGGGCCACCGGCACTGGCGCAGGTAGGAGCAGCCCCGGGACCGCGCGGCTTAGAGCCTTGGGCAACCAGGAGCCCAACAGGACAAGGGCTCTGAGAGGGCTCCCTCGGGGTCGGGGTCCCTGAAAGAGAGGGTTCGGCAGAGCCTCGGGGACGCGCGGGACGGCCGGGTAGCCAGGCGTGGGGTGAGGCAGAGGCCTTCGCGCTGGCTTAAACTGCGAGCTGCCCCTTCTCCGGCTCCCCCTGGCGACTGGGCTGGGTCAACCCGCCCCTGGTCCCGCCCCTTCTAGCCTCACTGGGGGCCCTTGTGGCCCTTGGCCTGCGCCCAGAACCCCTCCCTGGGGGGGCGACCGAGCCTGCCCTTCCCCGGGACCCTCGCCCCATCCCCGCTCGGAGGACCGGAGGGCCTGGGAACCCGGCTGCCTGCACCCCTCGACGGCCGCTGGCCATGAGCCCCGGGAAAGTGAAGAGCTGGGGGGGCGGGGCGTGGGAGGCCCCGGGGACCAGCGCCTGAAGCCCCTCCGCCGCTGTCTTCCCGCAGCTGAGCTCCCGCGACGGCCACAACGGGCTGCGGAGGCAGGACTCCAGCCGCAAGCCCCGCGCTTTCAGCAAGCAGCCCAGCACGGGGGACTACTACCGCCAGCTGGGCCGCTGTCCCGGGGAGCCGCTGGCCACACGCCCGGGCATGGCGCACAGCGAGGAGGTGCGTGCCTGCCAGCCCGCGCCCGCCGGCCGCCCGGGACCCGGCCCCGCCGCCCGCCTCTCACTCGCCAGCCCCTCCGCTCCCCCGCAGGCGGCGCTGCTCCCCGGGAACCACGTGCATAACGGCTGCGCCGCGGACCCCAAGGCGTCCAGGGAGCTGCCCCCGCCGCCCCCGCCGCCGCCGCCGCCCCTGCCGGAGGCCCATAGCTCGCCGCCGCCGGCTCCACCTCTGCCCTTCGAGGGCGCCGGCCCTGGCTGCGGGCAGCGTCGCTCCTCCTCGTCCACTGGCAGTGAGTAGGGGCGGGTTGAGGGGTGGGGGGCGGTGCCAGCCCTGAAGGGGAGGGAAGCCTAGACATCGCTCGTTCCCCGGCTGCTGCTGCCGCCCTGGTGCTCCCTCTGTTCCGACTCGTTCTTCCTGCGGCAAGCCCCTACCCCAGTGAGGACCTCACCCTAAGAGGAGGCTCTGGGTTGCCTCAGTGTGATCTCGGCGCACCTCAGTGACCTCTCTGGGCCCGCGTCCCACGCAGCAGGGAAGGCCTCCCAGCTCTGGCGGCTGGTGTTTCTAATGGGCTGGCGCTAACTGGGCAGCTCTAAGTAGAAGTGGATTCAGAGAGGCAGGGGCCAACCTTCGTCCTGCCCCTTCTCTACCCTGAGCTTCTCTTCTGCTCCTCACCCCTATCTCTTGTTCCTCCAAGCTAGCTAGCTTTTCTCAGATGCTTCACGGGCTCTTCCTGGCCAGATACCCCAGAGGCCCCAGGCCAGCTACGACCCGGCTATGGGGACGAGGCCAGTGACCCATCCTGCTCTGCCCTTTCCCTCCTGATGACCCCCATGGGCATCCTTTTAAGGTCTAGGCTGGTGAACAAGATTCCTGGCTTCTCTTCTGTGAGGTGGGGCAGTCTCTTGCATGCCAGGGCTCCTGCAAGGCCCAGGAGGTGGTTTCTCGTGTGTGTGTGTGTGTGTGCGCGTGCACGCCTTCTTCCCCCAGCCACTCAGTGCAGGGACCATGTTTAGTGACATCCAAAGCTTCATGTCCCTCACTAGGCGTGCAAGGGTATAACCGGGTCCAGGGTAGGGCCAGCCTGGGTTCCCTTCAGATCCCTATGGAGCCTCAGCCCCTGCTGACCAGGGCCCATCGTAGCCTGTCCACCACCAGCTGAGCCTCCAGAAAGGGCCCTAGCTCTGGGGTTAGCTTTTTCTTTCTGGAGCAAGGCTGATGCTAGGAACGGAAGAAAAATAGACTGTGGGCTTCTCCAGAAACCCCTTCTCAGCAGAGCCTGGGCTGGGTGCCCTATCCCAACCCAATGCCAAGTTTGAGGCCCTTGCTGGGGGAACCAGGGCCAGTGGCAGCCCTACCCAGTCCTCAGGGACAGCAGTAAAGCCCGGAACTGGGTGGACCACCCTTGTGGAGCCCCAGAGCAGCCTGAGCCAGGGTCAGATGAGCTGGAAAATTCCTCCTCTCCTGTCTCCCCTCCTCTGCGTGTCTCCCTCCCCTCTTCCTGCCCTCCCTTCTCTATCCACACCCCCCCCCACTGTCCTAGCCTCACCCCGGCCTCCTCCTTGTCCTAACTTTGCTGTCACTTCTCTCCTCTCAATCCCTAGAAGTGAGAGTCCTGAGACACAGGAAGAGTGAGTAGCTGCGTGCGGGGCTCCTGGCTGAGGTGCGGGGCGGGGAACAAGGCACGCTCAGGGGAAGCAAGGCCAAGGACCTGGGGCTTTAAAAAAAAAAAAAAAAGGAGGCAGGGCCAGGGGCCGGCAGGCCAGGGGTCCTCCACACTACAGGTGGGGCCACTGGCCCCACAGCTACCTTCCTACCTCCACCACACCCACACACACACCCACAAATTCTACCCATGGCTTTCAGTTTTGCCCAAATAAATGAGCCTGTTGCCAGTGCCTGCCTGGCAGCTTTCCCTTTTACCCCTCCTGCTGCTCGCTCAGGGATCCCCAACCTGGGGAACCCAAGAGCTGTTGGCCTGTTTTGTTCCCCTCACCTAGCCCTCACCCCTCCCTGGGTCTCTAAAGACAGCCCTTCCCAAACCCCAGCCGCCTCCTCGGGCCTTGCCAGAAAATGCAAACTCCGTGCACCTGCCTATTTGCATGCTTTTCACCTGGCCCTTCTTCCTGGGTGACTTCACCCCGTATCCTTAGTAAAGGCTCCGCTTTCCTAGGTCCCCCAGAGCTGAGCAGCGCTTTGCTACACGACGGGCTTGCAACCAGTGTGTCTGTGTCCATGTCTGTCTGTCTGTCTGTGTGGGAGGTGGGGAGGGGACTGGCTTGGTTCTGGTATCCAGGGTCCTGAGCCCATATAGCCACGGAGGCCCCAGGCAACTCAGTCCAAGGGTCACTGAGCTTTGCTGATGCAGAGAGGGCTGGAGGGAGACTCCACCCTGGCTGGCAGAGCCAGGGAACCCAGGACAAAGGTCGGGTGGCTGGCCTTAGACAGGTAGTGTCTTAGAGCTGGTCAGTCAGTGTCCTGGGTGGAGACATTCGCTGGAGTCCCCAGGGCCGGCCCAAGAGCCAGCATGAACTCCCAGGGGCCTCCAGGCAGGGCCCCCATGCCCCGTGAGTAGGGCCGGGAAGATGGTGGGGCTCTGTGAACTGTCAGCGGGGAGCCCGCCTCTGGGGTACCCAAGAGCCGCCCCCAGGGCCTGGGATCTGGAGAGCTGTCATCTGGGGCCCGGCCCCTCCCGACTTGGGGAGGGGGAGGCAGAGGGGCAGGCTAGGGGCGGCGGGGATGCAGACCTCGCACCCCCACCCCCCGCTTGGCCAGCACCTCCTCTCCTGCCTCCGTGCAGGCACCAAGTCTTTCAACATGATGTCCCCGACCGGTGACAACTCGGAGCTACTGGCGGAGATCAAGGCCGGCAAGAGTCTGAAGCCGACGCCGCAGAGCAAGGGGCTGACCACGGTGTTCTCGGGCAGCGGGCAGCCGATCTCCCAGGTAGGCGGCTCGACAGGTACCCCGCCCCGGCCCCCCCCCCCCCCGTGCCGGCCGGTCACTCAGCCTCGCCGCTTCTCCCCGCAGCCCGAAGCGCCGCTGCCGCAGGCGTCGCCCGCGCCGTCCCGGGCCCGCAGCCCCACCCCGCCGGCCGTGGGGCCCCAGCCACTGCTCAACGGCAGCGTGGCGCCGGCGCCGCCCGCCACCCCGGCGCCAGGCGTGCAGCTCGACGTGGAGGCGCTCATCCCCACGCACGATGAGCAGGGCCGGCCCATCCCCGAGTGGAAGCGCCAGGTGATGGTGCGCAAGCTGCAGCTGAAGATGCAGGAGGAGGAGGAGCAGAGACGGAAGGTGGGTGGGGCGGGGCTGCTGCGCCCGGGCCCATCCCCCACATCGCCGCCCGGCCTGCGGGGGCCTTTCCCCCTCAGGCGGCTCCCGTTGTCCTTGGGGGGCGGGAAGCAGGGTTGGAGGACCTCCCCTGCCCTGGGGACTGTCCTTCCGTGAGACGGGCAAAGCTCATCAAACGCGAATGTGCTTCACGTCGCCCGGGATCTTGTAAAAATGCCGATTCTGATTCAGGAGCTGTGGGTGGGGCTGAGACTCTGCGTGTCTGGGAAGCTCCTGGTGAGACTGACCTGCTGGTCCAGGGACCGCCCTCTGCGTGGCCAACAGGCTTTGGGCTGCAGTCAGACTGGCCTGGGCCCTCTCCTGCACCGCCACTTTCCAGCCTTCGAGACCGAGCCTCATCCAGCCTCAGTTTTCTTATCTGTCAGATGATTGACCGTCTTTGGCGGGCAGGGTGGTTTGCCACTGACCGGCTCAGCACGTGTTTCCTGGGTGCTGTGTTCTGTGCGCTGTTGTAGCCTCTAGGGATTCGCGATGAATATCTCAAGGCCTTTTCAAAGGTGGCTTTGGGGAGTGGGGCGGGAGGGGGTCAACCAACAAGCAAACACAGCATCTTAGTAGAGAGATAAGTGCCCCCAAGAATACAAAACAAGGTAACATGAGAGCCTGAGTGAGCAGGGAAGCCAGGGACGGGGCTGTTAACAACACTGCCCTCACTGGGATGGGGCATGCAGAGGCCTGGGGCTGCCCTCCACCCACTGTCCTATTTGGGGTGGGGCCAGTGTTATGAAGGAGGAAGAGAAGTCCAAGGTGGACTTGGAAGATGAGCAAGAGGTGGGCTGGGAACAGAGTGGGGCAAAGAGCAGGCTCAGTGACTGTCCTGTCAGTACAGGGGCGGAGCTGGAGAGATCAGTGGGGGCAGATCACCAAGTCCTGGCCTTGAAGAAAATGGACTTTCTCCTGCAGCAGTAGGGAGCCTGGGAGAGGGGTTAAATGAGGGAATTAGCATCATCCTGTGTGTCTGTGAGGGAACGGATTGATTGTAGTGGGTCAAGATGAACCGGGAGGATGTGAGGATGACCCCCCCCCCCCCAGCCCAGGCTGCAGAAGCCCAGCACTAAAGTGAGGAATGAATGAAACTCTCAGAAGTTCCTGGCACACCTAGCTCATAAAATTGATTATCATCCCTAGTGCCGGGGACAAGGGGTGAGAGCTGAGGCTTCAAGCTGGTTCAGCAGTAAAACACTGACAGCGTGCACAGGGAGGGCTCGGGCTGCGGGGACAGCTGACAAGAGGTCATCAGTATGCGCGAGGTCCCTCTGGGATGTGGCCTCCAAACAGCAGCCCTGAGATGGGGTGGGAAAGGGCAGCCTGGCGTCGCAGCTTCAACGCCTTTTGCATGTTCCTTCGGTGGTGTAATGAGCAACCAAGCCAGGTGTGGAGACTCCCTCTGCCCGCTCAGTCTCTGCAACAGCGCCCAACGACCCCGCCAGCGACCAAAGTGGACACCGCCCAGCGCCCGGAGTAGCGGCCTGGGCCGAAGTCTCGCCCCAGTGTAATCACCCGCCGGCCGGGCGTGGCCCATCCCTGCCAACAGAGCCCCGCGGAGCCATTACACCACCCAGGACATGCAAAGGGCGCCCCCCAGCGGCCGCTGCGGGAGCCGGGCCAGAGGGAGACGCGCCTCCCTCCCCTCTCTTGTCTTCCCCGCCTTAGCTGACGTCCGCCAGCTCATGCTGCTACCCCCGCGAGGGCTGGAGGTACTCCAGCGCGCACAACGCCATCCTCGGGCCCTTCGGCGAGCTCATGACCGAAGCCGACATCCTCCGCATCGAGCAGCAAATCGAGAACCTGCAGGTGTTGCACAAGGCGCAGAAGCTGGAGGCGCGCCTGGAGCAGCTGGAGCTGGAGTTGGAGCAGCTGCTGCCGATTTCGGCCGCCCTTTCCGCGCCGCGCTTCACCGTCGATCCGCGCCGCATGCACGGCCGCGCAGCCAGTCTGCCTGCCTGGTGCAGCAAGATCTCCACGCTGCTCAAGAGCATGGCCACGCTGCTGGCCGCGCTGGGCGGCCGGCCCGCGCACCTGGCCGAGCTGCTGGCCGCCGACACCGGCCAGCCGCTGGCACCGCTGCCCGACGCGCCCTGGCGGCCGGGTCCGCTCTGCCTCGGCCGCTCGCACTCGCTCAGCTGGTGTCGCGAGGCCGTGGCGCGCGAGATCCTCGAGTGCGGCGTCTCCGTGCAGCATCTCCGCGCCGTCTACGAGCTGCGCGCCCAGGGCTCGGCGCCCGCGCGCGGCTCGCGCCGCAAGCTCTCGCTTCCCCCCGCCGCCTCGGGCCGAGAGCCCATCCTCGAGGAGGACTACGTGGCTGCCGGCGCCGGGGAGCCAAGCGCCCCGGTCGCCAACGGCTTGCCGGCCCCCTGGGACTCCGCGGGCGCGCTGGGCCCGCCCGACGCGCCGGACCACCAGGCGGCGCTGCCCGAGCCCCAGCAGCTGGCGCGCCGCCCGTCGCTCTCCACCGAGCTGCGCGGCGTCCAGGACTACATAGATATGCGCAAGGAGCGCATCGTCTACCTCTTCCTGGAGCACTGGCGCAAGTGGACCTTCCGCGGCCCCCGGCGCCACGCCCAGGCGCGCCTGCGCAGACTGCTGCCCCGCGTGGTGGCCGCCGGCACGGGCCCGGGCCCCGAGGCCGCCGACGCTCTCCAGCCGCCGGCCGGCGACGGCCCGGATGCGCGGCTGCTGCGCCTGCTGAAGCAGCGGCAGGTGGTGGGCAAGCTGCTGGGCCACTGGCGGAGCCTGCTGCGGCAGGTGCCGGTACGCCCTTCGTGTGGCTCGGGCCTGGCTCACGGCCTGTACTGGCCCGAACACTTTCTGCCACCCCTGGACGGCGGCGCGCCCCCGCGCTACGACAGCCTCACGCTCGACCTCTTCATGCTCGGCTACTTCCAGCTGCTGGAGATGGGCCTGAGCCGCGAGGAGCGCAAGTTCCGCCACCTGCTGTGCTACGAGATGTTCGACCGGCTGGGCAGCCACCCGTGGGAGCTCATCCGCCTCTTCCACCGCGTGGTGCTCGAGGAGGTGGAGGCTGGCCGACGAACCTGGAGCGACGGCTTCGAGGACCTCAGGCGCCAGTTCTTTGGAGACAGCCCGGAGGCTGAGCCAGCCCGGGAAGAAGAAGCGGAGAAGGAGCAAGAAGAGAAAAAAGAAGAGGAAGAGGAGGAGGGGGAGGGGGAGGCGGCGGCGGAGGAGGAGGGAGAGCCGGCAGAAAAGGTCCCTCCGGGTCAAACGGTGGACTGGCCAGAGGGGCAGCCCGAGGCCCCAGCTCCTGCGCCGCAGCCCCCCAGCCCCCCTCCGCCAGCCGCGCCTCCCCCGACGTGGGACCCTCCTGGTTCCGAAGCCCCTGTGGAAGACCCCCTGGAGCTGGTGTCTGAGATGGGCGAGTTCAGCAACGAGGACATCTGCCGCTACATCGACCGCAGCTTCTCCTTCTGGAAGGAGAAGGAGGCAGAGCTTTTTGACATCTGAGCAGCAGAAATCGGAGTTTCCCCCTCAAGCATCTTAACCCAGGCTTGGATGCCCGTCTGATGCCCTCTGGAGGCCAGAAGCCCACAGGAAAAACCCAGAAGCCCGCAGGGTGGCCTTGGAAAACCCGGAGTATCCAGGACCAGGCTGCCAGAGCCTTTGAAGCCCACAATGACCAGATGTGGGGCAGTGGCTGCCGTGGGCAGGGCACAGGGCAAACCAGGTGTTCCCCTCTGGGCCTGCAGTCTCGCCCGGCTCTGCATGGTAGGCAGGTAGAAGAAGCCGCCCCTCTGAGTGAGGGACCGTGGGTCCCCCCTGGGGCAGTGTGGCTCTCCTCTCTTTGGTTTTGCACTGGAATTCACAGCTACTTCTTTGAGGTCAAGGGAGCCACATGTGTAGTGTTCGTGTGACGTGTTCTCCTGTGTAACATCCACGTAATAAAACTCTTTGCTGTAAGCTGCCTGTGTTGGATGCCCGCCTCCGCCCCTGCCAAGTCGATGCAGCCACACAGTTGTAGAGGTAGTGTCGACTCCACGACGTGCATAGGCCAGAAGGTCCTTCGCAGTGGAGGCCAGCTTGAGCCCCTCCGAGCTGGCTGGATCTGTGGGGGCCCAAGTATGGGTCTGCCCAGAGAGTCGAGGTCAGGGCCCTGGAGCCATCCGTCAGCCTGCCCTAGTGGGAAATCTCATTCTCTGCTCCTCTCCTGCACCTTAGCTCTGACCTGTCTGGCGCCACCTCTAGAACACAGGGGGCCTGAGTTATGAGGGGGTAGAGCACAGGAGGCCCCCTCTAAGGGGGTTGTGGCCAGGCACCTTCATCTATTTGCTCTGTAGAAGGACGTCTGTATCCCATTGTCCCTGACTAGCGCGGGTCCCCCGGGGTTGGGGGTGCACCTCCCCCCAAACCCCACCTCCCAGCGCATGCTGGTCCTGAAGTTCTGTGCTTGTGTTTCAGGAGGAAGAGGAGGAGGCCCGGCTGGCCAGCATGCCTGCCTGGAGGCGAGACCTCCTGCGGAAGAAGCTAGAAGAGGAGAGGTGAGCCGGGGGACCGGAAGCTTCAGGGCCTGGTAGGGTGTCTTGATCATGCCCCTGAGGTGGTGGCACCAAATAATGCTGTCTCTTTTTCCTCTAGGGAGCAGAAGCGGTGAGTGTGGGCCGACCTGCTGCCCCTCCCTGGCTTAGGCACAGTCCTTTTGCCCCTTCATCCAGCCCCATCTTGAGCACACCCCCTTGTCTGGTTTGTAGCACAATCTCTCTGCTCCCACTAATGCCACCAGACTCTTCTCCCCCAGCAACTTAGCCCCTGCCCCAAAGTCTAGATCTTCTGCCCTGATAACCTCGGCCTGGATTACCGAGCCCCTCGTCTCCCACTAACCTAGCCTTCAGTTATAACCCAACTTCAGTATCAATAACCTTGACCTCTGTCCCGCAAAGCGTGGTTTCTGCCCAGTAATCTAGCCCAGTGCTTACAGAAATATAACACGAGCCACTGTGTAAAGTTTTCTAGTAGGCACTTTGAAAAAATAAAAAGGTAAAGGTGAATTTAACATTTACATTTTACTTAGCCCAAAATATCCAAATATTATTTTAATATGTAACCAGTGTAAAAGTCATTAGCGAGATGTGTCACAGTCTTTTTAAAAGCAGTCTTCGTGATGCCGTGCGCATTTTACAAGTATCCTGCATCTCAGTTCTGACACTTCAGATGCTTAGTAACCACCTGAGTTTAGTGGCTGCCTTGTCAGCAGCACAGCTCTAGCCCCTATTTTATTTTTTATTTTATTTTTTTAAACGTTTTTATTTATTTTTGAGACAAAGAGAGACAGAGCATGAACGGGGGAGGGTCAGAGAGAGAGGGAGACACAGAATCTGAAACAGGCTCCAGGCTCTGAGCTGTCAGCACAGAGCCAGACGCAGGGCTCGAACTCACGGACCGCGAGATCATGACCTGAGCCGAAGTCTGACGCTTAACCAACTGAGCCACCCAGGCGCCCCTCTAGCCCCTATTTTATAATAACCGTCCCTAATTCGCCACCACTGCCTCCCACTAATGTGGTCCCTCCTACTTGGGTCCTGCCCCCAGGACACTCCCCGCTCACCCTCTGCCACACTCCTGACCCAGCACCCCTGTTTCCAGTAATACCCCAGCCAGAAATAACTCAGCCACAGCCTCTCCCTCACCCAGCTCCTATGTGTGCCCCCGTGACTCCAGTCTGCCCCCAACCAAGCCCCTCCCTGTTCCCACCCTATCCTTGTGGCTCCTGACCCGACCCCAGTCCCCCGTCCCCCGTCCCCCAGCCCTTCTGCCCCTAGAACCCATTGCCCTGGCCACCCAGCCCCTGCCCCCAGGAACGCCTTACTTGCCCCTCACGGTGCCTGGCCCACCGTCTCACGCGTGCCCGCGGCTCTGCCCCCCCCCCGCCCCATGCCTAGGAAAGAGGAGGAGCGACAGAAGCAGGAGGAGTTGCAGCGAGAGAAAGAGCAGTCGGAGAAGCTGCGGACGCTGGGCTACGACGAGAGCAAGCTGGCGCCCTGGCAGCGACAGATCATCCTGAAGAAGGGGGACATCGCTAAGTACTAGGTGCCGCCCTCCTGCTCGCAGCCTCGTGAGCTCTGGGGGCCCCAGTCTCCGCCCCGGCCTGCCCGGCTCCGGCGGAAAGGGCTGGGAGCCGCGCTGCCTTTCCCCTCCCGCGCTGGAACCTCTCCCTGACCCCGCTCCGGCCCCCGCATGCCCAGCCCGGGGCGCCGCTGGAACGCGCCCGCCGCCGTCGCCCAGGAAAAGTGCCCAAGCAAGCTGTTGACGCAAAAAGATGCTGCTTATTTGCATGCCTATTTACATATATTTGCATGTTCGGTGGAGGTCGCGCAGAGCGCTCCCCAGCCCCGTGGGTGGCGACCTTGTTTTCCTGCGGGGCGCGCGCCCGGCCGCAGCCCCCTCCCCCGCACCCCGGAACCCACGCGGCGAGCGCATCCTGGGCGGAGGCAGGCCCCGCGCTCGGGGAAGGGGTTTTCCTCCCGTCGTGACCCAGATCTGCACCCGGCCCGCATTTCCCATCCTCGCCGAGGGTTTCCTCTCAGTCATTTGTTTACCAGAAACGATGAAACCGGCAACCTGCCCGTCGGGACCGAGTTGCCGCTCCGGGGGCCCAACCTCTGCCTCCCCCCTCCCCCTCCCCCTGGTGAAGTCCGCGCCCCCCTCCCCCCGGGTCCCACGATTCCCAGACCCTTTCACGACGCTGGTGGCGTGAGTGCGAGGCAAGGGTCCCTGCGCTTGTGTCTCCACCTGCTTCCTCCCCGTCCCCGCCATCCCGCACCCCCATTAAAGCTCTCTCAGCCGCCGCGGCTGACGTGCACTCTCTCGCGCTGTCGCCACGACTTCCTCTCTCCGTCGGGTAACTAGGCCGCGGCCGGGCGGGAGCGGGACGCGGGGGCGGCCTGGGCGCCAGGGGCCACACTGGGTTCCACCGTGGGTCCCCGACCCTGGGGCGCTAAGACTTCCGGGCCTTTTGACGACGCCCCCCAGGAAACGAAGCCGGGGCCACTTAACACCACAGCCCCTCGGAAGCACCAAGCAGTAGCTTTTCTTCACAGATTTAATACCCAGGCCTCGGCCAAAGTCGGGCCGAGACACTGCTGAGCCACCTCCTGCCCCCTCCCGATATCCGTCGATGCTGCTTGGCCTCAACCAGAACCCCAGGGGGCGCGCGGCAGGGAGGGCGGCTGGCGCTGCTACGCAGGGCCGTGCCAGGAGCTTATTAAGTGACATAAGATGTCTACACGCATAAGTAACCGTACTTAGGGCTTCTGCAAGGGCCGCCAGAGCCCAGAGGCGCCCAGTGTGGGCCCCCCCCCCCGCCCCCGCGTCACGGGCCGCGCTGCAGGCGGCTGCGCAGGTCCTCGGCGCAGCCGTCCAGCCCCATGCGCTCCAGCGCCGCGTAGACGGCGCCCAAGCCGGCGGGCTGTTGCTGACGCCAGCGCTTGAGCATCTCGTACTGCTGGTCGCGGAAGCGGCCGATTTCCACCTCCACGGCCTCGATCTCCGCTTCGCGCAGCCCCAGTGTGCGCACGAACTCCTTCCAGCGCCGCGCGGGCACCGCGTCCATCACGTCGTAGAGCTGCGGGCCCGGCTGGAGCGTGGCTGCCGCGGAGCCCGCAGGGGGCGCTGGCGAAGGCGTGGGCATGGGCGGCGGCGGCGGCGGGTCTGGGGACGGGCCAGAGAGAGTCGGTGGGGAACAAGAACGGAGGCCAGAGGCGGGACCACGGACAGAGCGGGGGACCAGGGGGGTGCACCCCGTCCGCCTGGGACGGGAAGTGGGCAGGTGGTGCCTCAGGAAACCATTACTTCTCATCTCAGGCTCAGGAGAATGGGGTCAAGGCCAGTGAGGTCTCTTACCGAGGGCTCTGCTGCGCAGCTGGTCCCAGGACCACGTCACCTCCGCGCAGGGCGCCTCCTGGATCTGAGGGGAGCCATGGGCCCAGCCATTGCCTACCAAATGCGTGGCGCGGACCTTCTCGATACTGCCGGCTGGAGCTAGAAGGGTGCTGTCCCTGGGTGAGAGGTGGGTGGCCTGGAAGCCAAGAGAGGCCCCAGGTCAGCCTGGGGTCACCCCTTCCTGGGGTCTCTGGCCGGGAGTAGCCATTCCCTGGATCAGTCAGCAAACATTCTTGGAGGCTGCCTCCCGAAGTCCCCCCTCATCTCTCACCGGGTGGCCCAGAAGAACTATTTCCTCTGCCTGAAATAACCCTGTCCTGGCTGCCCTTCCCTGTGGCCCCAACCCTGCCGAAGGCCTCCCTATGGTGACACTCATCTCCCTGAACTGTCTTCTGTTTACCTGTCTGGGTCCCACCAGACTGAAAGCCACTTAGAGACAGGTGCCTTGCTGCTCTCATTCACCGACTACTCAGGGACTTCACATGTGTTCATTAGGCCTACTCTGTGCCTGCCAGCCACCGTGCCCCGTGTGGGGGACCAAGAGTTATAATACGGCCCAGCCTCTCAGCTCCAGAAGGCTGAGGCCTGGGTTCTTGCTCACTCTCTTCCCTGAATATTACTAATATTCTTACCTGCAGGGGAGTCAGGGCCTCCAACCCAGCGTCATCTGCTGAGAGACAAGAGCATCTCATCAGCAACCAGGCAAGACTCCTAGACCTGGGTGCTGGTCCAGCTCCTCTTGGGTTCCTGTGCCACCCCTGCCCCCCGCACTCTCTCCCTCAGTTTCCCCCCTCTGCATCAGGGGTGAGTGGGCTCTGGGCTACCCATGCTGACCCGATGCCCCTAGAAATGTGCGTGCGAGTACGTGCGTGTACTTACTAGGAACCGTGGGCTTGCAAGGCTGGCAGCGGTGGTATGTGTAGGTCAGGGTGGCACCGAGCAGGAGTGGGACCACCAGGCCAGCCAGGAGCACCTGCACCCAGAACACTGAAAGAACAGCGGGTGAGTGGTGGATAGGAGCCACACCCCAGCCTCCCCAACCATCCCAATAATCCTGCCCAAATTCCCAGCACACCACCTACTCTGCCTCCAGCCACAGACAGTCACACAGGGCTCAGGACAGCTCCCGAGGGTGCTCCTGCAAGAAGAGGGGGTGGGGTGGGGTGGGGGGCGTGAGGGAGTAGACACCAGGAGAGGTTACCCGTCCTCTCCATCCTGGAGGCCCTGCCCTCCCCAGGTCTCTTCCCTGGGCGCCACAGTACCCTGGAATGTTCCCAAAGGACTGCTGAAACTTCACTGGTGTCCCCAGAAACAATAGCAGCAACCGCTATTTATGGGGCTTTTTCTAGACTAGATTGAGGGTCACTAGAATGTCAGCTCCATGAGGACCAGGATTTGCCTACATTGTTCCCTGTTGGATCCCCAGCACCTAGAACATCTCTGGAAAATAGTAGATGCTTAATAAACACTTGCAGAGCAAATGAATGGATAAAGTGCTTTACCCCTTAACCCGTGCCCCAGGGGTAGGGGGGCAGAACCTGCTAACATCGTCACATGGAGAAGCCACAGATCGGAGTGGTGACGTCACTTGCCCAAGATCTCCCAGAGAATGAGTGGCAGATCATAGTTTCGAAATTGTATCAACTTGACTCTCTATAAACGGCCAAATCCTATGCTTCCTTAACCTACAGCTGGAAAGATTACTAAAGGACACAACCCCTTATTTATCTGGCATAAGGTGAATGAAGATTTCCCTTCAGTATCCAATGTCTGCCTGAAATGGCACCCACCCACCACAGGACCGAGCTCCCTCCACCTTCCCGGGATCCCCACTCTGCTCCCAGAACCCCCTCCCTGTCCCAGGGCAGCCAGGACATTACGTGGGGCAGGACACACAGCTGTTGCCATATTCATAGAAGCCAGGCAGGCAGGTCCCACAGTCGGTGTCTCTGACGGAACCTGCAGTCCAGGAGATGGCTTGTGTGTCAGGAAGGGAGAGCGGGAGTTAGGGAGAGGGGGGGTGTGGAGGGGTAGACAGCCCAGAGCGGGAGTACTCACAGGGCACCCGTGTGTGGCGGTGCAGGGCCCTGCAGTCTGAGCACGGGTGGCAGCGGAAGGGGGAGCCGTCCCTGCAGGACTTGACCAAGCACTCGGGGAACCAGCCCGGGTCACAGCCACAGTGGGCATCTGCCACTGCTGAACAGTTCGTCAGGGCCACCTGGGAAACTGGCAAGAGTGTTCAGGGAGATGGGGAGAGTGGAGGCCATCAGGGCCGGAGACCCCCCCGCGGGGACCCTGGGCAGATCCCCTGGAGAATGGAGATGGGGGCAGCCCAAGACGGGGCCACCCCCAAAGGGAGAGGAGCATGGAGATCGCCCCAGATCAGAGGTTGAGGCATATATGGAGATGGGAGGGTCATCAGGAAGTGAGGGGGCAAGGGAATCCTAGGGTGGGATCGAGGGGGGAGGGGCCTGGGATGGGTGGACACAGGGCTGTCACACCAGAGGTTAAGCCCAAGCCAGCCACCTCCTTCAGAAACAGCCTGGCCATGGCCTGTCCTCAGGAGTTCCCCACTGAGCACTAGGCCCCTCACCCTCTTCATCACAGGCCTGGCAGCGGGTACAGCGGGTCTCATGGTGGTTCTCGCGGGCCAGGAAAGTGCCGCGGGGGCACGGGAGGCAGGTAGAGGCACCGCAAGGCTTTGGGCAGGGGGCCTTCAGGTAGTGCCCTGTGGAAACCAGACCCGGGTCAGACAGTCAAAGGGGTTCCCTCTTTCCCCTCCCTCCTCTCCTATCTCTGGCTCCCTACTTCCTCCCCACCCCTGCCCACCTCCCCTGTCTCCTGACCCCGCCTGAACCCCATCTCCCTCTGTCTGCCCTCACTTCCCCTCCACATCCCTCCCACCCCTTCGGCTGCTCACCGGCTGGACAGCCCTTGCAACAGAACAGACCGCTCCTCTTCTGGAAGTTGGAGGCACAGTCACACTTTGGACTGGGTGTGCCGCCCTGGCCCTGGGCGCCCAGCAGCGCAAGGAGCAGGACCTGGAAGACAGGTGGCTGTTGGTTGTGACAGGGCTGGCCATGCGGGCCCTCCCCGGCCTCCCCCCCTTCGAGCCCCCCACCGCGTTTGCCCTCAGAGAGGCCCTCTTCTCAGGTTCTTGGGCGGGAGGTGCCATGGATGTGGGGTAAGATGAGCTTCCCTCCCCCCGTGCACAGAGCAGGCTCGAGAGAGGCAGAGCGAGGTCTCCAGCCGGCTCCCCCCACACGTTTCCCTCTGCCAGGGCACCGGGGGGCCCCCGTCCCCACTCCTGGTTTGTGTAAGGTGGAGGGCCCGGATCCTTCTCTGCCTGGGGCCCCTAGACCCTTCTGGCCCCCGGGGCGGGGGTTTCCTCTCAGCGGAAGGGCCCCGCCCGGCTGAGGCTCTAACTAGCGGAGTCTCTAAGTGGAGAGGGGTTGGTGGTGGTGCTGGCACACTTCCCCGCGAAGTGGGGCCCCATCGTTCTTAGCGCAGCGACCCAGGCCTGAGGTCAGGCTCCAGGCTGCCCGCCCCCCTCCACCGTGCTCCCACTCACCGCAGCCACCGCTGCCGTGCAGCCCCCCAGCCGCAACTCCATGGCTCCTGGCGCCTTGCTGGGCCCTCGGATGACAGGCGTGCGCCAGCCCGGGGGCTTCCCCCGTTCCGCCCGCTCTGCCCCAAGCCAGCCCCGGGGGAGCCCGCCTCAGGGGTGGGGGCCAGGGCGGGGCCCCCGGCCCACGCAGCCTGCCCCTGTGCACCTGAGCTCACCTGAGGTGGCCTGGGGGCAGCAAGGCGTACACAGGACAGGGCAGCATCCAGGTCCCCCCTGCCTGGGGTCTGGCCCCGGCCCTGAGACTACAACTTCCAGGTGAAGTGACTTCCCTCCTTCGGGCCTCAGAGCCCTCCCTCAGCCATGAGAGGTTGGGCCACAGCGACAGCGACGCAGCTGGGAGACCCAGCCTCCCCAATACTGCCTGGGTGTGGGTACAGGGGCCCCGCCCCTGCAGGGGAGTCCCAGCGGGCATTCTCAGTAGAGCCTGAGACGCATCGCCCGCCCTGGCATAAGTTTACGGGGACCACCCAGGGCAGGGCCCGTGAGGCACCTCGTGGGAGGGAGAACTTCATGGGGGGCTCCTGGGTAGGCCTCGTGGCTGAGGCAGGGGATGGTGGGTGATCTTGGGGGTGCTGGTCTGGTCACCTCTGCCCTGTTAATTCACTAATGCTTCTCCACAGTCTCCTCCGGGGGTGGCCTACCACAGACAGAGGGCGACAGGAGTGAGAGGCCCCTGCCCCCCCCCCCCCCCCCCCCGGCTCAAGTGCACCTGAGTCAGGAAAGGGGCTGGTTCCAAAAGCAAAGAACTTCTTCTGGTAGTATATACAAGTCTTTATAAAAGAATCAAAAGCTCAATAAATATGCAACTTTACACAGAGCCCAACCCGAGCCTGGGGTGGCCAGTGGGCCTGGGAGAGAGGAAGGCAAGGACAGGAGAGCAAACATCCCGTTTGGGGCCGGATGAGGGTGGAGGTGGGAAAGGCCGCCCTGGAGCCCACCCCAGGATTGGAGCTGGTGACTTCAGGGAGCAGCGAACAAGGGACCCTGCGGGGGTCGGGTGGACAGGTTAGTGGGGGTGGCCTTGGGGGGAGTCCTGAGGAAGTACTGCGGCCTGGGCCTGGAGCTCTGCTGAGCCCTCCTCCACTTCCATCCAGTCTGGCAAAGTGCAAATCGGGGGTCCTGCCCGGCGCTCTGGCTACTGTGCGGGCAGCAGCCGGAGCAGGGACCCGGATGCCCCAGGAGGCATGCTGTTTGCTGTCTCTCGGTCAGTGGCACCCTCGGGGGCCTCCCTCTGCTCAGACCTCCCTGCAAGAGAAGGGAAGGGACAGACAGTCCTTCCTTGGCTGATGCCACTTCCAGAGGGGGCTCTGGTCACCCTCCCTGCCCCACCAGACTCCTTAGGCCCCTTCCCCACCACCCACTGTAGACACTGCCATTCAGGCTCTGAAGCAGGTCTCAGGCGCCCTCCTCCCATCCCCACCTCCTAATGCCATCTGCTCCCAGCCATGACAGTGCCCCTACCCATCCCGGGGCTCAGTGCCCCCAAGGCCAACACACTGGGCCACAAGCCCTCTACCCCAGGCCACTCACGAGGCAGTGAGCGTGGAGTTAAGCAGCAGGGTGGTCCTGATTCGGTACAGTTGGGCCAGCGTCAGCTTCCGGTGCTGGGCAGAGATCCCTGGGTGGGGCTCGGGCTGCACCCTGGGTGAGGCCCCCAAGGACAGCTCTCTGCTCCTCCTGGTGGGTCTTTCGGGCGCCCCAGCTGGGCAGCTGGTTCTGCCCTCCAGCTCTGATAGCTTGGGGCCACTGCCAGGGCTAGGTGCCCCCCGGTGAACCCAGCTGGGCCCGGCTTCCTGAGGGGAGCCCTGAGTCCTCGTGCCAGAGACCGTAACGGCCAAGCAGAGTTCTGACAGACTGCGGCTGGGGGCCGGGGGCGCTCCACGGGCAGTGGCCCCTGATAGCAGCTGGAGGAGGCTAGCCTCAGATTTGGACTTGAGCAGGTGGGGCGGGCGGGGCAGCAGCTGGACAGGGGTGCGGCGGCGGAGACGGGGTGAGGGTGGGGGTGAAGGGGCCTGTGGTAACTCTGGGGGCCGGGGCGCTGGCTCCACCACAGGGGCTGGGGCCACAAAGTCTTGCAGGGAGGTGGGGGAGAGGGTGCCGTAGGCAGAGTCCATGGAGCAGGAGCGGCCGTCCACGGGCCCCAGGGGCAGCAGCTCGCTGGTGGGCGTGACAGATGAGGCAGTGGTGCTGAGAGAGGTCTCGTCCGACTGGGAGCTGAAGGGGCCACCCTCGAACTCGGGAGAGGACAGCGGCTCCCCAGGCTCCACCACAACCATGGCCAGGGTCTCCGTGGAGCCATCTGAGGCACTGTGGGGCCGGGAGAGGACAGTCAGCCCAGCCTCAGGAAGCCCAGATGGCCCGGTACAGCCAGTGCTTGGCAACGCAGAGGTCCACAGCCTCCGCCCTCCCGACCTGAGGCTCAGAGATGGCAAAAGCATGTGGCCCGTGAGCCAGAGCTTCCAACCCTGGGCCCACAACACAGATACCCATAATGATGTCTGTCACCATCACACTCCTCCCTCCAGCTGGACACAGTGCAACAATCCTCAGCTCAGGGGCGCCCGGGTGGGTCAGTTGGTTGAGCGTCTGACTCTTGATCTCGGCTGAGGTCATGATCTCATGGCTCGTGAGTTTGAGCCCCGTGTCGGGCTCTGCACTGGCAGTGCGGAGCCTGCTTGGGATTCTCTGTCTTCATCTCTCTCTGCCTCTCCCCCACTTGCTCGCTCACGCTCTCTCTCTCTCTCAAGAATAAATTAAAAAAAAAAAAAGAATCTTCCGCTCAGCTCCACCCCACTGGCATTGGGGGATCAGAGTCAGCGCTCAAGTTCAAAACCTTTTGCCATCCCCGCCGGGACTCTGGCGGGAGACAGAGCCCTCTCCCTCATGTTGTGGTCACAGCACGAAGCCATTCGGAGGAAGGTAGGTAGTCTGGGCCCTACCCGGTGTCAGCAGCCCTGGGGTCAGGAGGGCCCCGCTCGGGGTCAGCGGCCCTGGGGTCAGGAGGGTCCTGCTCAGGGTCAAGAGGGCCCTGCTCGGGGTCAGGAGGGCTGGGCCGCAGCACTTGCCCTGCTCTGGCCCGCTGAGCGGCCCCGGGCAAGCATACCAGTGCTGGGAGTTGAGACTGTTGCTGCTCCTGCGCAGGATGGTGGGGGAGCTGGCGGCAGAAGCGCTACTCTCCCCCGCTTCCTCCTCGTCCTCGTCCTCGTCCTCTTCGTCCTCCTCCTCTTCCAGGCTCTGCAGGTGCGGCTGGCTGCCTGGCTGCTCCTGGGTGCGCAGCTGCTGCAGTTGGTTCTGCAGGTGGGGGAGGGGATGGTGAGCGGCTCCCCCCGACGGGCCACCCTGGCCACCCACCCGCCCACCACTCGGCTCTCACCTGGGCATTGTAAATGGCGTCCACCCAGCCACGGCACAGAGCCTGGCCGCTGGCCTGGAACGTGTAGGCCCCCACAGCGCTGTGGAACTCATTCAGGTAGATGAGGAGAAAGGAGCCTGGTGAGGAGGGGCTCCCATCAGTGCCAGCTAGGACCACAGCCCCTGCCCATCACGGCCCCCTCCCCACCCCACCGGGAGCAGGGCCGGCCTCCTCACCGGGGTCTCGAAGCTCCCGGCACACAATCTTGTCCACCAGCAGCGGCGGCCGGATGACCTTGGTCCTCTCGGCCTTCTTCACCGCCTTGGTCACCAAGAGTAGGTCCGTGAAGAGGAAGCAGTACACGTCCATCTGGAGTGGGGGTGGGGGGAGCAAGGGGAGCAGGCCAGGCCCGGGATCAGGGCCAGGGTCTTGGGACCTCAGCCTATCTGCCGCGACGCCCTCTCCTGGGCTGGGCCCCTTCCTGCCTGCACTTTGGTGATGTTGCTGGGGGCACCCGGGTTTGGTCAAACGCCTTCCCTGCTCCCTGCCCCCCATGAATCTGGGAATACAATTAAGATGAAGAGCAAGGTGGAGCTAACATACTTGTCATTTCTTTCAATTAAAGGTTTACATTATAATTTAAAAATAATTCCAGAAATTGGTAAACCACAAGAAATTATAATATTCTCAAATGATAGAGAATAACTGAACGAGGCTCAAAGACTGCTTCCATTTGGGTGGTTCAAAGCATGTCTGAAGATTTTGAGGCTTAAGTGACTGTCAGCCAACAATTAAGGGGTCCAGGGCAGCAGTGCTGAAAGTGTTCACTTTTAGATAGTCCACAATATAAAAATTATTCTTTTTAAGGGGCGCCTGGGTGGCTCAGTCGGTTGAGCGTCCGACTTCAGCTCAGGTCATGATCTCGCGGTCTGTGGGCTTGAGCCCCGCATCGGGCTCTGTGCCAACAGGTCGGAGCCTGGAACCTGTTTCGGATTCTGTGTCTCCCTTTCTCTCTGCCCCTCCCCCGCTCACGCTCCATTTCTCTCTGCCTCTTAAAAATAAAGAAATGTAATAAAAACAAATTATTTTTTTTTAATTAATTATTATTTTAGAGAAAAAGTGTGTGCCTGTGTGAGAGAAAACAGGGAGGGGCAGAGGAAGAGAGAGGATCCCAAGCAAGCTCCAGGGTCAGCACAGAGTCTCGTGCAGGCTCGATCTCACAACTCAGGGATCAAGATCTGAGCTGAAATCAAGAGTCAGACGCTCAACCGACTGAGCCACTCAGGTGTACCAAATAATTCCTTTAAAAACAATTATGTTTATGATAATATTAAGATATTATTTGTATTTTTCACTTTGATCCCCTCAGAAGTGAAAAAGCAGAGCTTTCCAGAGGCTACAGGACACGTGATGATATCATTGTGATGGCTAACGGACTTCTGCTTGTGTATTTTTATACTTTCTAGAATTTCCTATGGTAGTAGTTTAGATTGTAAGTATTTTCAGAGATTATTTCAGTTTGTTCTCAAAAACAATACTATGTGTCTGTTATTTTTGTTTATAGGTGTTATTACAATAAACTGTACCTTAGTTATAAAAAAAAAAAAGGTTTACATTAAAGAGAAAGAGGGAAGTGATTTTAAAACCACAATTTGCAGGCTCTGGGTTAAGCACCTGGGATTAATAGCTCAGGAGCGAGGCTCCGGGTTGTTCCTGGCCTGCTCTTGGAATGGGCCCCCTCCCTCCCACCAGGAACCCACATGGCACCAGCAAGTGGGCAAGACCAGCATCCCACGGGCTGTGTGGTTGCTGCCATATCTGTAAAGAGTAAACGGCAGGCAGATCATCAGCCCTCGTGTGACCACAAAGTCATCCCTTCTTGAATTGCCACCCAACTGCCAGGGCAGCTGAGAACCACTAAATAGGGCCCAGAAGGTCCCCAGGAATGGGTGGTCCAAACGCACAGGGGAAGAGGGGGTGCGGAAGGGGCCCCGGGCGTGAGGTGGTCCCTAGACTCACCTTGCTGTCCTTCCCCTCCTTCATCCTCAGGCTCCCCTCCAGCAGCAGCTGTCGTGTCTCCTCGGGGGAGGCGCCAGGGATGGGTGCTGTCAGGTCCAGATGCAGAAATTCCTTCAGGAGCTGGTGATTGGGGGCGGGGCGGGGGGGGGGGGCACGTGTAGGGAGGTCACGGTCTGACTCCCCTTCTCCGCTGGAAGTCCGCGCGAAAGATTCCCGGCCTAGGCGCCTGTCTGCCAGGGTGGCCCCTCCTCCATTCCCGCGGGGCCAGGGTCCCCCACACAGGCAGCCTCCCACCTTGTCCACCTCGTCGTTGCTGCCCTCCACCACCTCGTAGGCGTCGATGCGGCTCACCACGGCCGCCAGCCGCTGCCGCTCTTGCCGCTGCCGCATGCACGCGTTCACGTGGTGGATGAAGCGCTCCACCGAGTCGATCTGCAGGGCGGGCAGGCGATGGCAGGTTCAGGGCCAGGGTCTGGGGGCGGCCGCGAGCTGCGGAAGGACCCCCCCCGCGCGCCTCCCCGGTTACCATGGTGACGACGGCCTCCTTGGCGCGCGGCTCGTCGGTCTTCCTCAACACTGACTTGAGCAGCAGCGGGTACTTGGTGAGCCGCTGGTGGGGCTTGGCCAGCATGTCGCTCAGCTTCAGCCGCTGGCACTGCTGATGCTTCTCGGCCCACTGCGGCGCAAGCGGGGACTCGGCTCAGGGCGCGCCCCGCCCCCCCCCCGTGCACCTGCTGCCCCGGTGGGCCCAACTGTCCTGCGCCCCGGCCCTTCCTCACCGTGACGTATGCCCGGAAGAGGTCGTTGTCGCGCAGCAGGCCGCGCATGTACTCCATGCAGCCCTCCTCCTCCATGCAGTATCGGATGTAGGGCTTGAAGAGGGAGCCGAACTGGCCCGGGACGGAACAGGCACGGTTACTGCGCGCTCTCCGCGGCCAGGCCCCGCGCCGGGAGCCTCACGAGCCCTCCCTCACCGCACTTTCGCGACCACCCCAGGCTGAACTTCCGCCAGACAGAAAGGGCAGATGGCCAGGTGGGGTTCAAACCCGGGCGACCGACTCGGAATTCCTTGCCTCCGACCACTAGGGGTCACGTGGCGCCAGGGTCGGGGGGGGGGGGGGGGGGGGAGGCCGGGGTGGTGGGCAGACGGGATCGGCGCCCTAGCCCTGCCGCGGTGTCCCCCCCTGTGTCCGGCCCGGCCCGTACCATCTTGAAGCCTCTGAGGAAGTCCCCGGGCTGCAGCGGCGCCCGCGTGCGCCGCGCCTTCTCCAGCACCGGCACCATCACGCTGCCCCACAGTCCGCGGTGCAGCCGCACGATCTCGGGGATGTTGCTGAACAGGCGCTCGGCCTCCACCTGAAGGGGCGGGAGGTGCGCTCGGCCCCGCCCCCGGACGGGCCCCGCCCCTCCGGCTCCATCCTTGTGTCCCGCCCCCGCCCCGCCCCCAGCGGCAGGCCCCGCCCCCCGGGGCCACACCTCACCTCACACAGCAGCCCCGATTCTTGCAGGTTCAGGAGGCAGCAGAGGAACAGCTGTGGGGGCAGGGGGCGCTGCAGCTGGGGGGGCGTCCCAGTCCCGACGCCCCCCCCCCCACCCCACCCCCAGGCTGTTAGGCTCCCCTCTACCCCTTACCCCTCCCAGGAAGCCCTGAAGCAGCTTGGGACAGAGACGGTTCACCCCTTCAGAAAAGGCCCACCGGGGGCTCATCCTGCCTCGTCCCCACCTGGAGGGAAAGCTCAGGGAGACTGGCCTTGCAGTGACACCTGGAACTCTCTCCTCCAGCTTTGTCCTGGCTCGGCCCCAAGTTTCAGCTAAGGAGTTCTTCCTGAACCCCAAGCCAAAGATAGGTGCTCTCCCCAGGGTGAAGTACACACACACACACACACACACACACACACACACACTCACACTCCACTTCCACAGGCCGGGTGTGGGCTGCTGGGCACCTGGCACACAGCAGGTGTTCAGAGACAGTGGCTGAATGAACGAGTGCAAGAGTGAGCCTAGTGCTCAGCTAACTTGGCAAACTTGCCCAAAGCTTTCTTTCCCCTGTTCTTCTGCAAAGCCCCAAACTCTGTTCAGGGGCCCCCAGAGGGAGGCCCTGGGGGGCAGGGAGGCAGGGTGCGGACCCACACTCACGTTGGTGATCACCCTCAGTTTCTTAATGTAGGAGGCTTCTGTGTGCAGGAGCTCCCACACCGCCTCCTGCTGGTGGCACTGCCTCCGGGACAGCTTCTGCGGGAAGTGCAGGAGGTTGGCCAGGAGTCCCAGAGTGTGCCCGGATGACCCGGGAGGGGGTGAGCCACCTTGCAGGCAACCTCCTTTTCCCCGTGGAAACATGAGGTCCCCCAAGTTCTGCACCCTCCTCCACCACTAAAACAGCCAAGCGGCACACCGCATGTTCCTCGCCTCAGTTTCCCCACAGCCTGGTGGGGAACACCTTGTAGAGCACCTTGTCACTGGGTCCTTGGAAGTGTCCCCTTTCCCTGAAGGGAAGGGAGGAAGGGCCGCGGCTGTACCCACCTCAGGCCCATCAATGAGCTCCCGCCAGCTGTCTTCCAGCCGCAGACAGGCGTCCTCCTCCTCCTCCTCCTCCTCCTCCTCCCCCTCCTCCTCCCACGAGTCGTGGTCGAAGCGCAGCCTGCGGGGCAGCCGCGGCAGCCCGAAGAGGCTGTAGGCGTGCAGCTTGCCCTCCAGCTGCTCCATCTTGTCCACCTCCTGGAAGGAGACCCACAGCTGGGGTCAGGGGACGGGCCCGCCAGCCACCCTGCCCCAGGCCCCACGGGACCACATACCCGGCCCAAAGCGCTGGTGCTGGGGCCCGAGCTGAAGAAGCCACTGAAGCGACTGGCCGCCCGGTTCTTCCAGCTGTCGCTGCCACCACTGCTACCGCTGGGCAGAGAGCAGCTGGAAGGCGTGGGGGCCTCCTGCCCGGGGATGCTCATCTCCCCCAGGAACTCCGACATGTTCTTTCGGCGGCGGCCAGGGGCCTGGCCGGGAGAGGGCGATCAAGGCCGGGGCCCCCCAGACCCTCACACCCCCCTACCCCACGGTGGGTTTCCTGGACCTCAGGGAAGCTGAGACGTGGGAGGGTCTCTGCACCCCCGCCCTGGGATACCACCTCTTCTAAGACCCATAGATGCTCTGGGGGCTGAAGATCCAGGCACAGGTGTAGCTGGACCACTGCCCAGCCCCCAGCCCCAAGCACCACACAGTCACAGGCACACTCAGATGCACAGCTTATAAGCACAGCTCCAAATGGATACACACACACACACACTCCTCAGGCATTAGCAGACTCTCAGAGACAAGACCCATTATCTTGGGGCTCCCTATCCTCAGAGCCACCCCTATTTTCCAGAAGGGGAAATTAAATCCCAAGAGGTGAGGGGCCCAGCTGACCTCCCCTCTAAGGTCCCTCCCCGCCCCCAGCCCTGACACAGCCCCTCACCAGGATATCCAGGCTCTCCCGGCGGCTCTGGGGTTCCACGCGCTCCAAGGAGGGGGGCCCGGCCCTGGCTGGCCGCAGGATTGGCAGACTCAGGGATTTGGAGTCCTTCACTCCCTGTTCCACCTTCCCCTCGTCCCCCGGTTTGGCTGGGGCAGCAGTAGGGGGCAAGGAGAGGTCCTCAGAATCCAGGCCCGGTGGAGAAAGGAACCCAAGACCTCTCTCTCCTGGATCCCAACCAAGGCCTAGCTGCCCTCCCGTGAGGCCCCGCCCTGCCAGCACCCATTGCCAGGGCCCAGCAGAGACACCTGTATGGTAATGAGCCAGCTCAGGGCCATGGCCAATGGGAATCTGAGCCTGGGAAGAAGCAGCCATCTCCGGGAGGCCCAGTCAGGCCCCAGCCACCCCACCTGCCAGGTTAACTGCTCACCTTTGACCCGCAGGTAGTGTCCCCCGAACCTGTAGGCCTCAAAGGTGAGGGACAGGGGCGTGTTGGATTGGTCCAGGTAGATATCCACCTTGCCCAGCGTGATGCCCTTCCTTTCAAATACCGGCAGCAGCACCTCCCTGCCCCAGGATGGGAGGGGTGGCTGTTAGGGGGCAGGCACACGAACCCCCACCCTATGCCCAGCCCCAGCTCCACCCCACCTTACCAGTGGGAAAGGGAGCCACCCGCAGGATCACACACAGGTACGAGGACATACAGGTGTGCGTGCACACACAGCTGCCTACAGAGGTTCGCACGCTCCCACATGGGCCGACACACAAGCCAGTGCTCCCATGCCCTCCCGCTTCCGTGTCTGCCACCAGGGTGGACACTGTCACATGCTGGTCCACATCCAGGAACCGGGCCAGGCGCACACGTGTTGGAATCCATGGGTGGGTCCGCTTACTCACCGGCCACCACACAGACACACACAGTTATGCCTGCAAGGAGCCACCCGCACCCCCGGCCCCACTCCCCCTGCCTCGGCCCCACCAAGCCCTACCCCAGCGACTTCTTCTTCATGGCTGGTACGATCTCTGTCTCAATGTCTACATTCAGGTCAAACTTCAGGGTGAAGCACTCCTTGCTGGGGTCCTGAAAGGGTGTGGGTCTCAGCTTCTGCACCCCTTGTCTCGGCGCCTCCCCGCCTACCAGGGTGCAGGATGGGAACCCCAGCATGGGAGTGAACCCGGGGATCTCCCCAGCCTGCCTCGGTCCCAAGGAGGTGCCCAGTGTCCCTCTTGCCCAAGGGAGGTGTTCCTGTGGCATCTCCCATCCAGCTAAGGTGGATAGTAGTGGGCGGCAGGGCAGGGTGGGCAGGGAGGGACCCACTCACTCCAGGCCCCGTTCCTGGTCCTGGAGCTCAGAGCAGACAGGCCCAGTCTTGGGGATGGAAAGGAAAGGGCCCAGGAAGGGCAGGGGCTGACAGGAGCCCCCCCTGACAGCCCGGGGGCTCCTTACATCTGTGTGTCTCCTCCTTGCCTTCTTGGAGAGTTTCAGGCCTGTGCTCTTCCGGTCCCTGCAGGACAGAGGGCAGAGGCTGGAGGCACGGGTAGGCCCTCACCAGGGCGGGATGTGAACAGGCCCCGGCTGCCCACTCTTTGCTCACCCCAGGCGATCAGATAACTAACTCAGGTGCAGCTCAGGCAGGCCAGGGCCCACAAGGGGCTGAGTGCCCTCTGGTGGCCAACCCAGGAGCCACACCCAGTGGTACCTAGACAGGAGTCTGCCTGCGCCAGGCTGGAGGCTGGCCCAGGCTGGGCAGCTTCCTCCAGGAATCAGGGCATCCACAGGGGCATGGAGGGGTCTCCAGTCGGGTGTTCTGAAGCCTCTTGTCCCTGGATCTCTGATCTGAGATCCAGCCTTGGGATCCCTCAGGTGTCCGCTTTGCCCACCTACCCTTTGCCATCCAGAGAGCTTTCCTCTTCCTCCTCCAAGTCCGCTGCAGGGCTGGTGCGTGGGGGGCATGACCGGGTAGACACGTTTCTGGCCAGAACAGAGCCTTGGGGGTAAAGTGGGAGGAAAGGTCATGCCTATTCCCTCCCTGGCTGCCTTCTTAGCCTGCTACCAGTCCTGGGAACCCCCCACCCCCAACAAACTAGCGCCCTTCAGGTCTGTGCAGAGAGGGGCTCAGTCACTGCGGGTCACCCATCCACCCCTAGACTCAAAAAGACACAAGCACCCTGGGATGACACCCCAGGTGATGCCCTGCCCCCAAACCTGTGGCCTCAGTTTACCCTTCTATAAAATGGGGATAAGGAAACTCTGCCTCTGGGATTGTTGCAGGAAGTCTATGCCTCCTTCTCTCAGGCCTCCTCTCCACACAACCTCCCCCCCCCCCCACCACTGTGAACACACCCAGAGTCCCAGGGGGCCTTGGCAGAGGGGGAGAGTCCTTCTGTCCATCTGACCAGCCAAAAATGGAGACACAGGGTTGGCATTTCTGGCCAGGCTCAGATGCCTGTAAGTCACCCCAGCACAGCCAGTTGGTGCTGGGCCTGGGCCAGGTCCCCACTCAGCAGGAGGGTTTCTGGTTCCTTTCCACAAGCTCCTTCTGACCTGCCCACACCCACCCCCACGGCCCCTGCTCGCCAGCAGCCTGGCTGGAGGATTTGCCCAGCAGTCCCCTACCCTGAGGAAAAGAAAGGGGCCTTTTCCATGCTGGCCCGGGGCGAAAGGCAGGAGCAGGTATGGGATGTGCAGACCCAACAACAAGGACCCAGAACCCGGAAGAGACAGGCCTGCTCTCAACATGGGGCACAGTCCCCCAACCTTTTCTCTTGTTTAAAAACTTGTAGCACAGAAGGAGCCACAACGTACTTGGGTTTCATGATTTACAGTTAACTCTTGTTCTTCTTCTTCTTATGTTTATTTATTTTAGAGAGAGAGAGAGAGAGTGCGAGCAGGGGAGGTGTGGAGAGAGAGGGAGGCACAGAATCCGAAGCAGGCGCCAGGCTCTGAGCCATCAGCACAGAGCCCGACGCGGGGCTCGAACTCACAGGCCGTGAGGTCATGACCTGAGTCAAGTCGGCCGCTTAACCAACTGAGCCACCCAGGTGCCCCAACTCTTGTCCTTCTGATGGCCCGTCACAGCTCCAACAGCTACCAAGACACCGTGCCCCTAAACAGGGAGTTCAGAGCTGCTCTGGGAACCCTACGCGCCCGGCTGGAGTCCCTACCCACGCTCACCTTGGGGAGGCAGGTCGAAGCGGACGTGCCCATCATAATGCATGGCGCTGTGGAACTTGCTGTCACAGGCCTCGCAGAGGTTGAGGGGCCCCCGGCGGTGCAGCTGCTGGCAGTCAGCGTGGTGGCATACCTTGCGGGGAAGGAGGGAAAGGCGGGTCGGGCCGGGCCCCCATAGAGGGTCAGGCAGGCGGGCCTGTGGCCCGACCACTGCAGTGCACAAGTGGGGTTGTGGTCCGTCCGAGGGCTGCTCTTCACTTTCCAACCGTCCATCCCCCACAGGGTGCCCTGTGCTGATGAATTCACTCTGCAGACCTTTCCCAAACTCCACCGTGGTTCCATTCTGAGGGGTGCAGAGAAAAGCAGATCCCTGCCCTCGAGGAACAGATCGTGGAGGGGAGACTTCCTGTAAGGAACCACGAGGCTGTTGCTGCCAGGGTCTCTTCCTGGGGTGCAGGCAGGAAGGGCACCCCAAAATGCTCAACGCTGCCATTTGCTTCTGCCAGCTCAGTGTTGGAACCGGCAAGCCCTTCCTGTCCTCCCCTCCAGACCCTCTGCTCTAAGTTCTGTGACCTGTCTGGCCCCTGCATGGCCAAACTCACATGGGACGAAGGGGGTTCTGGGGGAGTTAGGGACAGGTGCTGGCAGTCTGGGTGATCAGGCAGTACCCTTCCCCCCCCCCCCCCCCCCCCCCCGCCGCACACACCAGTATTTACAGTATTTACTGTATTTACCGTATCACCCTGTACACGTTCTCCCCCATCCCTGTGGATAACTGTCCCATTTTCTCCTCTGCCCTCCGGCTCCTACAGCCTATCTCTGACCCCTCCGCTTCCTACTTTCCTTGTCCCCTGCCCCCACCCCAGCCCAACACGGGCGTCACCGTGCTCCGGTCCCAGCCACCTCCCAGCGAGCCCTCCCCTCCCCTATAGTGTCAGGCTCCCCGTCTATTGGCTCAAGACAGGTTCTTTCCCATCTGCGGCTCCCTTTCCCCGTTCCCTTTCTGCGAAGCCCGGTGAAACAGGTCTCCATCCTGACCACTTCCTACTTTTCCCTCCCAGGACTCGTTACCTTATTTTCCCTGACTTTCCATTTTTAAACGTTTCAAACCTACAGAAAACTGTAAGAACGGTACAATGACATCCACACACCCTTCTACCTTCCCCCGTCACGAACATTTTGTCACACTGGCCTTCTCTGTCACCTACCTCTCCCCTGGCACAGAAGGGCGTGGGCGTTCTCCTACAAACCCCCAAAACAATGGGCACCCTCGGGAAACTGAACGCTGGTATATGATCCGTCTAAGGTCCGCTGTCTGAACAATGGCCTTTATAGCTTTTTTCCCCATACGGGAGCCAATTCAAGATTCGCGCATGCGTTCGTTTGTATCTGTTTATCCCTTTAAGAAAGAGTTCTCTGTCCTTTTTGTTTTTTCTTTCATCACACTGACGTTTTTGAAGCATTCAAGCCAGCAGTCTGGGAGAAAGCCCCTCCACGGGGATCTTTCTGGAGGTCCTTGGATGGTTTCAGGCTGAGCATTTGGGGCAACGACACGAGAGAGTGGACTGTGCCCTCCTCAGTGCGCCCGTCAGTGCGGCTGGATCCCTTGGGGGCCTCGCGGGACCGCGTAAAGGCCCTTTTTCTCTTTGTAATGAATAAGCAGCCCGTGGGGAGATAACTTCGAGACATCCTGTTCCCGGCAATCTCACACTCCAGGGTTTTCACATCCACTGGTGACGTCTGCCTAAATCAAACATGACTACAACGGTTGCAACTGAAGATTTTCTAATTCTTCCCTTCTCTCTGACCCTCTCCCATCTCGGGCCCCCACCATGTTTTCTTTTTTTTAATAACTGTTTTGTTTTGTTTTGTTTTGTTTTTTTAGTTTATTTATTTATTTGGGGTGGGGGGAGAGAGAGAGAGATTGAGAGAGAACCCCAAGCAGGCGCAGAGCCTGACGCGGGGCTCAAACCCACACACCGTGAGATCATGACCTGAGCTGAAGTTGGACACTTAACCAACACCCAAGAGCACTCCCTCCCCCCCACCATGTTTCTAAGTCCACGCGTAGGACCCAGCACTGCCACAGGTGGTCTCTTGCACACCGTCTCCTCCGTGGGCCCCGGGACCCCATGTTCTGCGGCTTCCCCCGCAGCTTTCGGCTCCCTTGCCTGCCTCCTGCTCACGTTTATCCGCATCCCATACCCCTGGGGACTCAGCCAGTCTCGTGACCCGAAAAGCCATCTACGTGCCGGGGGCTCCCGGAGGTAAATCTTCAGTCAGGTCCTCACCCAGGACACCAGACCAACCTTCTCCATGCCCCCCCTTGGGTTCCGAGAAGCGCCTCCCACTGCCCACGTCCTCTGGTGTGCTGCCGGCCTGCCCCCTGCAGCTCCCTGCACCTCAGTCAATGGCAGTGCCTTCCAGCTGCGTGGGAGTATGGGCTGAATTGCGTCCCTCAGACAGGTCAAGGCCTAACCCCGAGTCCCTCAGGATGTGACCTTATTTAGAAATAGGGTTATTGCAGATGCCTTTAGTTAAGATGAGGTCATGCTGGAGTCTGTCACCAAGTGGCATATGGGGTAATCCTGTGACTGGGGTCCTCACACAAGAAGAGGAGAGACAGAAACAGGGACACGTGGGAATGAGGCAACCGGCTTAGACTACACTGTGTGGTTCTCCGTACGTGGAGAATAAACTTCCCACGCAATCAGGGTTCACTGTCACCGCAGCTCCAGGGAATGAATACATTAGGCCCAAATCCCTGGGGTCACCTCTGACCGTTCTGTTACACCCCCATCCAGTCGATGGGATGATGGGACGACGCTTGCGGCTCTCCCTTCAATAGCTGTGGCTTCAACCCGGCCAGGCTCATTAGCCCACTGCTGCCCCCTGGTGGCCGTCCCGGTCACCTCCCAGTGGGATTCCAACAGTGACCTCATAACCGGTCTCCCTGCTTCCACCTGCCCTGAGCATCATCTCCGTGAGCAGCCAGAGTGGCCCCTGTTCAACCAGGAGTCACATTCACCTCCTCAGAACCCTCGACGGCTTCCCATCTCACTCCAGGAAAGGGCAGAGTCCCGTATGGTGACTGCAGGGGCCCTCCTGCCCTGCCCTCCTGTCCTGGCTCACCCTGCTCCACCCACGGCCCCCTGGCGACCCCGACTCGCTGCCTCCGAGCCCTGACCATCTGCCACTCCCTTGGCTGGAATGCTCTTGCACTCTCTCTCTCTCTCAAAAATAAATAAATACATTTAAAAAACAACAACAACGCTTTAAAGTCAATGCCGCTCCGCACTCTCTGTCCCCTCGGGTGTCCTTTCTGCGTGGACCAGCCTGTTTCACTTTGGTGCCTCTCCAGCTCGCCAGCCCTGCAAGGACAGTGATTTTAGTCTGTCCGACTCACTGCCCTAGCTCAGGTCCTAGCCACTCAGTGAATACTTGTTCGGTCTACTAATCAGGGTGACGCAGGGTCACTGAAGAGTTTTGTCTGGGGAGAGCCCCATCAGAGATTTTCAAGGTGACAGACAGGGTGAGGACAGACAGCAGAGAAAGTAATCAAAGGGAGGAAGAACAAGTCTGATCGCTGTAACTCGGGGTCACCGTGTGCCTGGGGCCGCACAGAGGGCCCCTCACCCGAGGAGGCAGGAGCTACGACTGCCCCTATTTTACAGAGGAGGAAAGTGGGACTCAGGGAGGTTTCGAGTAACTTGTTGGGCGTCACACAGCCAGCGGAGCCGGGACTTGAACCCCGCGTGTGTAGCTCCAGCGCCTAGATGTCCAGCATATTCATGCCGTCTATCTCTTGGGTGGCTAAGAAGGGAGAGAGGAGCGGGGGAAGCCGGCCCGGGGGCAGCAGTCGGGCGGCCGGTGGGGGAGTGCTATAGAGAGAAGAGGGAAGCAGTCATAGTTTGATGCTGCCTGTTTGGGCTCCTGTGTCCTCCTAGGCCTCGGTCAGAGAGAAAACAAAACAAAACAAGAACACCCAAAAACGTGGGCAGAGAAACGACAGCCAGCAGGGGGCAGACTGGGGACTCCTCTGGCTCCAGGGGGTCTGACGTTTCGAGGGCTGGGCCCTGGGTGAGCGGCGGGGCGTGGACATGATGGCCCAGACTCCCGAAGGCAGCCTGAGCGCCACATGCGCCCAACTCCCACACCCTTCTCAGCGGTCTTCAAGTGTGTCCGTGGGGTTTTGGGCAGGGGTGAGGGGCGCCCCTCAGCCAGCGCAGCTGTTTCTACCTTCACTTCACCTACTCCCAAACAGTGTGAAAACCGCTATCCTCCACCATGGCTCTGCCTGCCCGGCTGTCAGACATCAGCCCTGGCTTTGCAGATTCTGGACCCCCCCCTCCCTCCGCCCCTCCCCCCACCAGCTGCAAGCATCTCCTCTTGACAATGACTCCGGGCAAGGCACCCACCCCACTTCAGCCCCTTCTTCCCGAGGAGCCCCGCAGTCTGCCAGCCAGGCGGCCATCCCCCGCCTCTGCATCCAGCCTGGCAGCCGGCCTGGCACAGATGGCCCCTCCCACCCCTTCCAGGCCTCTTGTGATTTCCCCGCTGGCTTCATTTTGCTGGCGCCCAGGCACAGAGCGGTGGGACTGCGGACCTGCGGGTTACCCAGGCCCTAGTCTCATAGTGGGTGGGAGGTGACATGGCAGGGGCCATGCTAGGTTCGAAGGGTCCTGCGGAGGGCCTCCGGGACCCCTCCAGCCCAAGTCCCTGGCTCTCTGCCACAATCCTGTTTTTAAACCAATCTAACGTACGGGCGGCAGATTGTACACAGAGTCACTCCCGATAGCAGATTCAGCATTCCACAAACATTTATTGAGCACCTACTAGGCGCCCGCCCTGTGGAGGGACTGGTCTCCCTGAGGCGCTCAGGAGGACTCACTTCCCAGCTCTGTGCTGGGCTCTGGTGAACACCACCACCGCTCTTCCTCCCATTACTACCCATAACTACTACCACTACTAATGGTGACGGAAGCCAGCGCCCCTCCACCGTGGTGACCTCTTCTGCTTCCATCCCCCCAGCAGCCCCCAGGCTCAGGGACAGCAGGGGCATGTGAAGGTCAGGCCCAGGATCTGAACCAGGTGGGTGTTTCTTTACTTAATTCAACGAGTCTGGTTGATGATGGCTTCCAGGAGCCCCCAGAGAGAACCACAAGCCCAACTGGGAGGCTCAGACTGGGGTGGGCAGAGGCCCCTTGCTCTGACTCTGCTCCCCCACCCCTTCTCGTACCTCCATCCCCAAACTGCTGGATGTCCGCAGCTCCCTCTGGGAGCGAGGGTCTCCCCTGCGCTAAAACAGGGCAGCCCCTTCCCAAAGCCAGGCTCTTGGACCTTCTCTCAGACCGAGGTGCCTATTCTCCACCTCCTTGTTGCCCACCACGGCCACCCTCTGAGAGCGGCACCACCCCTGCTAGTGGGGGAGGGGCAGCAAGGTCCAAGGAAAAAAGT
Organism: Felis catus; assembly: GCF_018350175.1. Taxonomy (NCBI): domain Eukaryota; kingdom Metazoa; phylum Chordata; class Mammalia; order Carnivora; family Felidae; genus Felis; species Felis catus. The sequence goes on from NC_058375.1 coordinate 4,242,937, forward strand.
TCCCAGGACTCAACCCACCGAGAGGAGAGCCCACCGGATGGAACAGCCGGATCACCCAGCACCTCCAAAGGCAGCGAATGGACCCCAGCTTTACGAATAACAGAGGGGGCCCGTTGGGGAGCACGGTGGGGATGGGGCACCAGAAGTCAGACTTCCCCACTCACACACCAGCCAGAGGCTGGAGCGGGGATGGGGGGAGGGTGGGCAGGGCCTGGACGGAGGAAGGACAGGGAGCTGGGGCCCCAGCGCAGGGCCTGGCACCCACAGGTGAGTCGGGAGGCAGCCCCAGACACAAAAGGCTAAGGGCTGGCGGGCCACCTCGCCGCCCGGGGCCCTTCGGTCGCAGGGTGGGGAAACATCCCCAGGGGCGGGCGGTCGCGCGCACCCCCGCCCCGCCGCCCACACCCCGTACCTGGCCTTCGCCGTCGCGGGCGCGACCCTCCGCCGGACAGGGCAGCCCGGGGCCCGGCCTGGAGGCCGCGCGGCGCCCGGAGACGCCGGGGCCCGTCCCCATGGCGGCCGGAGGAAGCGGCGGTCTGCGCCGCCCGCCGGACAAAGCGCGGGGCTCCGCTTCCTGCCATTGTGCGGCCGCGCCCGCCCCCGGCCGAGCGCGCCGGGACCCCGGGGCCCCCGCCCGCCTCGGCCATCCCGGGGCGGCTCCGCTGCGACCCCAGCCCCGCCCCCGGCGCAAAGGTTGGGGGCTCGGGCGTCCCCGTCGGACCTGCTCTGGGCCTCGGGGAGCTCCCAGGACAAGGGCGCCCGGGCCGGCCCGCCCCGGCTGCGGAGCCCCGACCCCCCGCCCAGCCCCGCGGGCGCCCCGCTCCGCCCGGCCCTCCACCCCACCCCCAACGCCGACGTCTGGGGCCCAAAGGCCCCTCCCTTTAGTCCTGGAGACCCCGCCTCAGAACCTCAGCTCCGGGACCCTTTCTCCCTCCCCCAAGGGAGCCCTCCGAAAGCTGGTGGCAGAGCGGGTGGGGGGCAGAACGGGGACACCTGTCTCTGCTCTGACCTCCAACTGGCCGGGCCACACATCCAGCGCTCAGAGCCCCTCCGGAGCGTCACCCTGGCGCCCGCGCACAGTCCTGGAGAGCCCAGCCTCAGAGCCTGGGCCTGGGGGACCCTGCTCCCACTGCCCAGGCCAGCGGTGAAGGCAGAGGAGCGGGGGGCTCCAGGCGACCACTGGTGGAGGCGGCAGGCGATAGGCAGGCACGTGGGTGCAAAGGGCAGTGATGGTAGATCTTCCGGAGCCCCCAGGAGTTGGGTGAGACGGAGCATCGGGAAAACCTGGGAGCCCAACTCGGCTTTCCCCCCAGATCTCTGCTGCTCCAGGCTGGGTCTGGGTCCCTTCCACCAGCCCCACGGCCAGGGAGGCGCTCTTCAGAGCACTAGATTAGAGGGACCAGGATGGGGGGCGGGGGGGGGGTGATGGTGGGGTCCCCGCTGTAGATTACACTCACTCCCAAGAGGTGGGGGGCGGGCACTACTATGGAGTGACTCAAAAGTCTACAGGCAGGACTGAAACCCAGTCCTGACTCTGTTGTTCTGGAATGGCCTCCTTGGGACCCCATCTCAGTACCTCTGGTGCTGCAGGGGGGACATGATGTCATCACCCTACCCATCCCTACACAGCTCCTCCTCCATGGGGGTGGGGGGGGGGAGACAGGGCAGGGTCTCTGAAGATGGCTCTGAGGAGGTAGCAGTTTACTCCAATCAGGAAGTTTCAAGGACCACCTCCACTCCCAAAGCCCAAGCCATCCACTGTCCACACCACAGGCAGATAGATCTTTTGAAAACTAAAACCTGGACACCTCGCTCCTCCCTTAAAACCTTCCAGGAATTTGGAATAAAATCCCAACATGGCTAGCCCCGACCTCACCTCCCGGCAGGTCCCTCATGGTGGTCTCCATGCTAGCCTGCCTCGTCCATCCCCATGACTCACCAAGCTCAGCACCCGCACCTCTGTGTTCTCCGTCTGGAACCCTGTGCCCCTGATCTTGCCACGGCTGGCACTGGATCCCGGCTTCAATGCTACCTCCTCAACAAGGCTTTAACCTCCTCTCAAAA